>NC_083318.1:20431653-20740435 GCF_963455315.2 Globicephala melas | reverse complement strand
TAGAAATAGTGCCAGGAACAACCAATTCAGAGCACCTCCTGAATTGTAGTTTCCAATTATGTAATTTTCCAACCGAATTTAATATTATAATTAGAATTCAGCAATTGATAACATCAT
This sequence comes from Globicephala melas, assembly GCF_963455315.2. Classification (NCBI taxonomy): domain Eukaryota; kingdom Metazoa; phylum Chordata; class Mammalia; order Artiodactyla; family Delphinidae; genus Globicephala; species Globicephala melas. The sequence continues at coordinate 20,740,318 of NC_083318.1, read as the reverse complement.
GGAAGCTTTTTCATTTAAAAACTAGAACAATCTCACTCATAAAAGTGAGATTTAGTAATCATACTAAGAGTCATATTCAGTAATCATACTAAGAATGAAAAAATCTGAACTGCCTTAAAAAGGAGCCACCTTTCTGGGAGTGTAACTGAACAATATTCAATATTAGGAAGCAGGAGCAATGTTTGATATTAGGAAGCATCTTTCTAAGAACGCCATATTAGGAAATACATAGCTACAGTGTGAATGATGAAAGAGAAAAATATAGGAAGACAAAAATATTTTGTCTTATTTTGATAAATATTAATAAGCAGGAACATTCACTAAGAAAAATATCAACTTGAAAATAAATGAGAAAATGCAATGGGTACTTAGGCAAGGGAAGAAAACAGCTAACTTTGTTTGCTGTTAAATACAAAACATAAATATGATGGTGCTGAAGGATAATTTTACAGTACACACATAGCAAATATATGTTATTTCATACAGTAAATCACATTTCTCTTATATTATAGCATTGAGTGACGTCGTGTATCTCTCCTCTTCAAAATGCTGAATTTTTCAAAAACCCTTAGTGTTGCCCCTCAGTCCTGCCCCTAGACACAGGCAAAGAGGGTTCTGCTTTGGGCTCTATACTTTAGAGAATCCACATATTATAAACAAAATAAAAGAACAAATACAGTTACTAAAGAACATGTGGGCACTTCCACACATGGGATCCAGCTCCCAGTGCCAGCAAGATGTGACCTGGAAGTCCAAATATCACTTCTTATTTCTGAAACTGTTCAGACCCTAGTAAATATTTCTCATATCTTAGTCCATATGTCCATCTGAACGCCAAGATTTGTACATTGTGCATTTGCTGATATCAGAAATAAGGTAATGTTTTCGTTGCGTTGGAGAGTATGTAGGTGATGGCAGTGCTTAGGTAAAAGACAGGCTAATTAATTTTAAAATTCTTTCTCCCAGATAGTATGAACACAGTCGATCCTTTTATTGTTAATTTTTATTTTATATTGGAGTAGAGTTGATTAACAATGTTGTGTTAGTTTCAGTGTATAGCAAAGTGATTCAATTATACATATACATGTATCTATTCTTTTTCAAATTCTCTTTCCATTTAGGTTATTACAGAGTATTGAGCAGCATTCCCTGTGCTATACAGTAGGTCCTTGTTGGTTATCTATTTTAAATATAGCAGTGTGTACATGTCAATCTCAAACTCCCAATCTGTCCCTCCCCCCACCCACCCTTCACCCCTGGTAACTATAAATTCATACTCTAAGTCAGTGAATCTGTTTCTGTTTTGTAAATAAGCTCATTTGTATAGTTTTTTTTTTAGATTCTGCATATAAATGATATCATATGATATTTGTCTTTCTCTGTCTGACTTCTTCACTTAGTATGATAATCTCCAGGTCCATCCATGTTGCTTCAAATGGGATTATTTCATTCTTTTTAATGGCTAAGTAATATTCCATTGTATATATGTACCATATCTTCTTTACTTATTCATCTGTCAATGGACATTTAAGTTGCTTCCATGCACTGCAATGAGCATTGGGGTGCATATATCCTTTCAAACCATGGTCTTCTCTGGAGTGACCATGAGTGCCCAGGAGTGGGATTGCTGGATCATGTGGTAGCTCTATTTTTAGTTTCATAAGGAACCTCCATACTTTTCTCCATAGTGACTGTACCAATTTATATTCCCACCAACAGTGTAGGAGGTTTCCCTTCACTCCACACCCTCTCCAGCATTTATTGTTTGTAAAGTTTTTGATGGTGGCCATTCTGACTGGTGTGAGGTGATATCTCATTGTAGTTTTGATTTGTATTTCTCTAATAATTAGTGATGTTGAGCATCTTTTCTTGTGCCTCTTGGTCATCTGTATGTCTTCTTTGGAGGAATGTTTATTTAGGTGTTCTGCCCATTTTTGGATTGGGTTGTCTGTTTGTTTGTTTGATATTGAGCTGCATAAGCTGTTTGTATATTTTAGGGATCAATCCCTTGTTGGTCACATCATTTGCAAGTATTTTCTCCCATTCTGTGGGTTGTCTTTTCGTTTTGTTTATGATTTTCTTTGCTGTACAAAAGCTTTGAAGTTCCATTAGGTCCCATTTGCTTATTTCTGTTTTTATTTCCATTACTCTAGGAGACGGATCAAAAAAGATATTGCTGCAATTTATGTCAAAGAGTGTTCTGCCTATGTTTTCCTCTGAGAGTTTTATATTATCTAGTCTTACATTTAGTTTGTTTTGAGTTTTTGAGTTTGTTTTTCTGTAAGGTTTAAGAGAATGTTCTCATTGCATTCTTTTACATGTAGCTGTCCAGTTTTCTCAGCACAACTTATTGAAGAGACTGTCTTTTCTCTATTGTATATTCTTGCCTTCTTTGTCATAGATTAATTGACCATAGGTGTGTGGGTTTATTTCTGGGCCTTCTATCCTATTCCACTTATCTATATTTCTGTTTTTGTGCCACTACCATACTATTTTGATGACTGTAGCTTTGTGATATAATCTGAAATCAGGGAGCCTGATTTCTCCAGCTTGGTTTTTCTTTCTCAGGATTGCTTTGGCTATTCAGGGTCTTTTGTGTCTCCATAAAAATTTTTAAATTTTAAGATTTTTTTTTGTTCCAGTTCAGTGAAAGATGCCATTGGTAATTTAATAGGGATTGCATTGAATCTGTAGATTGACTTGGATAGTATAGTCATTTTGACAATATTGATTCTTCCAATCCAAGAACATGGTATATCTTTCAATTTGTTTCTGTCATTTTCGATTTCTTTCATCAGCCTCTCATAGTTTTCAGGGTACAGGTCTTTGTCTCCTTAGGTAGGTTTATTCCTAGGTATTTTATTCTTTTTTATTCTTTGTTGTTAGTGTATAGAAATGCAAGAGATTTCTGTGTATTTATCTTGTATCCTGCAGCTTTACTGAATTCATTGATGAACTGTAGTAGTTTTCTGGTAGCATCTTTAGGATTTTCTATGTATAGTATCATGTCATCTGGAAACATTGACATTTTTACTTCTTCTTTTCCAGCTTGGATTGCCTTTATTGCTTTTTCTCCTCTGATTGCCGTGGCTAGGACTTCCAAAACTATGTTGAATAAAAGTGGCACGAGTGGACATCCTTGTCTTATTCCTGATCTTAGAGGAAATATTTTCAGCTTTTCACCTTTTAACATGATGTGAGCTGTAGGTTTGTCATATATGGCCTTTATTATGTTGTGGTATGTTCCCTCTGTGCCCACTTTCTGGAGAGATTTTATCATAAATTGGTGTTGAATTTTGTCAAAAGCTTTTTCTGCATCTGTTGAGATGATCGTATTATTTATTTATTTATTTATTTATTATTATTTGGCTGAATTGTGTCTTCATTGCTGTATGCAGGCTTTCTCTAGTTGCGGTGAGTTGGGGCTACTCTTCATTGCAGTGTGCAGGCTTCTCATTTTGGTGGCCTCTCTTGTTTCAGAGCATGGGCTCTAGGTGTGTGGGCTTCAGTAGTTGCAGCATGCGGACTCCATAGTTGTGGTTCTTGGGCTCTAGAGCGCAGGCTCAGTAGTTGTGGTGCACAGGCTTAGTTCCTCCATGGCATGTGGGATCTTACCAGACCGGGGCTCAAACCCATGTCCCCTGCATTGGCAGGCAGATTATTAACCACTGCACCACCAGGGAAGTCCCAATCATATGATTTTTATTCTTCAATTTGTTGATATGGTGTATCACCCTGATTGATTTGTGGATGTTAAAAAATCCTTGAATCCCTGAGATAAATCCCATTTGATTATGGTGTACGATGTTTTAATGTATTGTTGGATTCAGTTTGTTAGTATTTTGTTGAGGATTTTTGTGTCTATGTTCATCAGATATTGGCCTGTAATTTTCTTTTGTGTGCTATCTTTGTCTGTTTTGGGTATTAAGGTGATGGTGGCCTCATAGAATGAGTTTGGGAGTGTTCCTTCCTCTACAATTTTTTGGGATAGTTTCAGAAGGATAGGTGTTAACTCTTCTCTAAATATTTGGTAGAATTCTCCCATGAAGCTATCGGGTCGTAGACTTTTGTTTGTTGGGAGTTTTAAATCACAGTTTCAACATTTCATTACTTGTGATTGGTCTGTTCATATTTTCTATTTCCTCCTGGTTCAGTCTTGGGAGATTGTACCTTTCTAGGAATTTGTCCATTTCTCCTACATTGTCCATTTTAGTGGCATATAGTTGCTTGTAGTAGTCTCTTATGATCCTTTTGCATTTCTGTGGTGTCCATTGTAACTTTGCCTTTTTCATTTCTAATTCTATTGATCTGAGCCCTCTCCCTCTTTTTCTTGATGAGTCTCACTAAAGGTTTATCAGTTTTGTTTATCTTTTTGAAGAAGCAGCTTTTAGTATCGTTGATCTTTTCTATTGCTTTCTTCATCTCTATTTCACTTATTTCTGCTCTGATCTTTACGATTTCTTTCCTTCTACTAACTTCGGATGTGGTTTGTTATTCCTTCTCTAGTTGCTTTAGGTGTAAGTTTAAGTTGTTTATTTAAATTTTTTCTTGTTTCCTGAGGTAAGATTATATTGCTATAAACTTCCCTCTTAGAACAGCTTTTGCTGCATCCCATAGGTTTTGAATCATTGTTCTTTCATGTTCATTTGTCTCTAGGAATTTTTAAATTTCCTCTTTGATTTCTTCACTGATCCATTGGGTTTTTAGTAGCATATTGTTTAGCCTCCATGTGTATCTGTTTCTTACAGTTTTTTTTTTCTTGTAGTTGATTTCTAATCTTACAGTGTTGTGGTCAGAAAAGATGCTTGATATGATTTCAGTTTTCTTAAATGTACTGAGACTTGATTTGTGACCCAAGATGTGATCTATCCTGGAGAATGTTCCATGTGCACTTGAGAAGAATGTGTATTCTGCTCCTTTTGGATGGAATGCTTTATAAATATCAATTAAGCCCATCTGGTCTAATGTATCATTTAAGGCCTGTGTTTCCTTATTGATTTCTGTCTGGATGATCTGTCCATTGATGAAAGTTGGTTGTTAAAGTCCCCCACTATTACTGTGTTACTGTAGATTTCTCCTTTTATGGCTGTTAGTATTTGCCTTATATATTGAGGTGCACCTATGATGGGTGTGTTTATAGTTATAAGTGTTATATCTTCTTCTTGGCTTTATCCTTTGATCATTATGTAGTGTCTCTTGTAACAGTCTTTATTTTAAAGTCTTTTAGTCAATTCTTGAATAATGAAGTATCATTTTCTAGTAGTGTCAAGCATCTGTCCTAACTTTTTGTGTGTTTCAATTTGTGGTTTTGCAACTAGTCATGAATTAGCAGAGAACTCATATCAGCTGCAGATGGTGGCTGAAGAACAGTTTGTAGTACTCTACAAATCATTTTACTGTTAAATTTAAATATATGTGGAACTAGATATAAAATACATGAAGCATAAAATCCTTTAAATGGCAACTAGGTGAACATCGAACTCTAAAATTGTGAGTAGTGTTACTTTAATCAAAATATTTAATAAAATTTAAGTAAATTTTCAAAACAAATTTTCAAAATAAATGTCAGCTTTATTTAAATAATTTTGTATAAGTTTTTATTTAAATAATTTTAATTTTTAATAGTCTAAAAGAAAAAAGTTTTTAAAAATACATATAAATGCTTTAATGTTTCACTGAAACACAATAAACATTCAAAAAGTACACATAGTGTAGTTCTGTGAATTTTAATAAACTGCACAGCCAAATAGCCAGTATCTAGATGAAGAAAGAGAACACTGTCTGCAACTACGAGTTGCATAATGCTTTCTTCCAATCACTATCCCCTTCCCAAGATTACCATTATTACATCATTACAATCCCTTCATCTTTTACATAGAACATATAATATCAATAATTATGAGAGTAATATTCCCTCATATTCATAGGTGCCACCAGGACTCAAGAGGAGGGGATTATATGGGGCATATGTGCCAGGGAGTGGAAGTCATGGAGAGCATCTTAGAATTTTGCCCACTCTAGTAGGCTATCCCTTTTCAGATGCTATCTATTTTATAGAAATACATAATAAATATTTATATTTTAAAGTAAGTTCCTCAAGATCAGACACATAATGGGTCATAAAGCTGAGGCCGGAATGCAAGTATTCTAACACAAGATCCAGTGATCTTTCTAGTATATTAAGCTAGGCTCACCCTGTTAATGTCTTTCTGTTTGTCTATTTATTAACACATTTTAAATATGGCAACTGGCACTAACGGTTTTAGGAGTATGGGGATTTCCTTTAAAAAACAATTGTGTAGACCTTCCACATTAGAGAGCTAATACTTTTATTTAATCAGACTGAAGTTAATAATCACAGTTCATACTGAATAACAGATATTGTTAAATAACTCTGCACTTTCAACTACTCAGAGACCCAGAAAATCCAGGTTGGGCACTGCTCTAAATGGCATCTGTCCTGTAGAGTGTAAAATGGATTCACATCTCTTGTTTTCGTCTGAATTCATGTGGCTTTTAGTGTTTGTCCCCCTTGAATTAAAGGATCTCAGATGCTCTGCCTCCTCAAAAATAGTTTTTTAGCAATCATGACAAATAATCCTTTCCTATTTAAAATATTATAGGACAATTATCTATAACATTTTATACAAGACACATGGACTGACAGGCTTTCAGAGTGTGGCCTGAGCAGTGTCCTACCTAATGAGGCTCCAGTTGATGAATATAAGAATGGGTGTTTGCTTACTGCAGAGGTTAGAATCAGATGCTCTAAGTGGCGCTTCCAGCCTCATTCTGCAAGAACCTACCCAACGGGAGACTTGAGGCACTGCCGAGACCACTGGAACCAACTCTTTCATCCCACACAAGTTCCCAGCCTTTCTCGTCTGCCAAAATAAGAAGGTAATAATTGGGGTAGGAGACTGGCAGCCAAGCCCAGAGAATTCATAACAGGTTCACTCTGCCAAGATGCAAAATATGCTGAGATATCTCAGACGCTCCCTGAAGCAGCCTCGGAAAACGCTATTCACTTACTCTCATCTAGAAACCACAACTTCTTCTTGTAGAAAGTCCTGTGGCTGAAGCTGGCAGTGGTTAAGTTTCCACATAGCAACTAGAGTAAATAAATGCAATATTTGCTTTTTTAAAAGTTAACTAAAACTGCTGATTTCCAGCTGCTGGTAGAAAAATATAATTGTCAAGATTTACCTAGGAAAATTGAGATTCTTGTATTTCATGAAATCAATGGTGTTAATCTACTTGAAATTATTAATCAACACACGGAAAGCATCAGAGTAGGCATTAAAGAGAGGTCTTTTTGAAAATAAGTAAAGCATTGTTGAAGCAGTATGGCTCTTCTTCCCATTGATTTCCATTCTCTGCAATAACCAGAGACTTCTAGAGTTGGAAGGAATCTTAGGGATCATTTAGGCCTCCTGTGGACCTTTTTCTGAGCAAGAAAACAAGTTCCAGAGATGTAAGATAACTTACTCAAATTCACAGCGCTAGGTCGCGGTAAATTCAGAGCTAGGGCTTAATCCTGGTATCACCAAATCAGCATCAGGGCATAGGTACACTCTTTTCAAATAATGTCCTGCCCTCAGTCCAGCTGAGGACCCCACCCTCTGCCCACCATGTGTCCCTTTACACTGAACAGCTAACACTTGAACACTTGAAACTACTTGTTTTCCTCCGTGGCTCAAACACAACTTCCCTTGTCATCTAAACTCCAGTCCCCCTCTTTCACTCTCTCAGTAGATGCCAAAGTCAAGGTGACATAAAGTTTCTCTTTCCTTAGCAAACTGTGTTTTATCAAGAGCAGTCACAGCCCTGCTGATTCTGATGTCAGCAGCTCCAGCACCCTGGGGAACCTTCTGAGCTTCTGCCAAGAACCCTCAAGATCTGTCAAAATTGTATCTCCCTTAGAGCGAGTTCTGAAAACATCCCAGGTCTTCTGAACAAATTTCCCAACAGTTTAATTCCCCACAAGATAACAAGTCTTCCAGATAATTTCTCTGTAGCTCTAGTTCACATTAAATCTTGCCATTACTTCTTGCTTCAATCCCATTGTTTTTCATTTTACATGAACCCTTTTAGTTCTTCCCCTCACTACTATCTAATTATCTTTCTTTCTTTGAGATTCCCACCAGTTTAATGTAATGAGGTCCAACTTTTTTCTGCTCTGAAACACCATTGGTCCCAGTGGGAATTCTTAACCTGCGATTTCAGGAGACCTAGCAACTGTTAGAAATTTTATGCAAAACAATTTGTATATGTGCATATTTGCTTTTAATCACAGCTTTAATTAGAATCTCAAGAGACTGATGCATAGAAAAAGGTTGAGATTGATTATTCTGTGAAATCAGACCCACACAAGGCACTCACTTCTTGCCTCTGTGACTCTTTTTGTCCCTCTTTCCATTGGTTAAAGACCCTCCCATTCCCCGCTGCCCACACACCTCAAGTACTCATCAGCCTATAGCATGGAATACACATGGCCCTCATTTCTCTGTGGCATATGTAAGCATCAAAAAGGATCACCGCTAGTTTAGCCCGAAACTGTGTGTTAATGATTCACTATAGGATGATTATGACTGAAAGGGACACTCTCTACAGGCCAATACTCTTTGGTTGATAAGTAAAGTCAGGTGATGGATCACAGACTGAACACATTCTCGGAGGAGGCACTATAAAACTGCTAAAATCAGAGACCAGAAATAGCTCTCAAATATACATTCATTAGTGTAGAACTACAACGCTCAATGCACAAACTTAAGATGGGATGCGAGGGAGGGGTGGGAGGGAAGGAAGGGAGCCTGGGTTACTCAAAAAAGACTTGAGTTGCAGCCGTAGGAGTACAGTGCCAAATCTAGCCAGTGAAATAAACGTTCTGCTTTTCTGGTGAAGTATTTCCCAGTTGTGTGCTGTTCTTAGGGAATGATATGCTGGCTATAATTTATACAGTTCTAATTAACTTTCAAAGCAATTTTCAGAAAGCAGCAAACTGAGGAAAGATTGTATATAAGCTGGAACTTTGCTTATTTATTACTTTGATGAATGTAAAGACAGATACTATATTTCCCCAGTAGAAATTATTATCAACACTGTATCATTATAATATTGAATGACATCCCAGCCAAAGGGCCTCTCTTTATTTACTTCAGAGTGAAAATAAGAAAAGCATGAATAGCCTGTTAATATATCCATGACTGATTAGTTGCCCGGTATTCAAGAAACCAGTTATGAATATCAGCTTCTGCTGTAACAAAGTGTTCCAAATTTATTTCTCCAGTATAAAACCAATGTAGTGAATCACATGCCTTACACAGACAAATGTCAGAAAATAAAAGTGGTTTCAATACATTGTTATTACTAGAAGAAGAATTTGAACAAACACTCCAAGTTTTGAATGTTTCTGGTAGATGAGAAACTTTGAATCTGTGCAACTCTTTACATGAGGTTCAAGGTCACCTTACAACAATGGGCTGTAATCGATGTAGTTCTCCACGATGCTACACCGAAATAGCCATTACAGTGACGTTTCACTATGTGTTGCCAAATGCCAGACACTGAACACTGCTATTAGAAGCGAAGTTGGGATCTCAGTAAGTTTTTAAGGAGACCTTGGCATCCATTTTATGATATTTTGGGCAGAAATTTAATTTTGGGTGTTGTATCTGACTCTGTCTAGTCAGCAAAATAAATATGCAGTTGACTTATGAAAGATTAAAAAAAACCCTTAATTGGCATTGCACGATTTCTTCTAACAATAAATGGATTTGAATGTAGGCTAAATTCAGAGGCCATATTTTGTGCCATTTCGATGGCTACAATTCCATGGTAGGCATGGGAAAAAAAGATCTATTTTGCCACTACAGATAGTGTCTACCCTGAGGTATTGAGTTACCATGGAATGATGAATATTTCTAAGGCCTTGAGCTTTACTGAACATCTGCTTTTCACAACCACATTTTAAGGGGAAAAAAATCTGAGAGGCTGAAAAAACATACAAAATCCCCAGGACAGGAGAATTTTCCTTCTCATCTCTTCCGTAAACCAGGACCAGATTCCAAATTGAAACCACTGATCACATGAGGACATTTTCAAAGGTGTTGCTTTGCATCGGTCTTTTCTGAAGCACAATTTGGGGGCGAAGGTGAGTATGGTTTGGAGAACACCCTGTAACAATCAGAGTTCCCAAAACAGAACAGAGGGAGGCCAAAGGGACCAGACAAATAAACTGCTCTCCCTCTCTTCAGGGGTCAAGCAGATCCTGTTTCATGTCTAAGATGTACACACTGAGTTCTTAGTCTCTTGCTGTATAAGGTGGTAAAAGAGTTGGAATCACCTACACAGAAAATTCTGCAGACACAACACTGGCTTTCAGTCAAGTAAAAGATGTGACAGCCAGCCTGCCCTTCCATGGACGAAAAAAGTGCACGCCATCTTACCATAAAGTCGAGGGACTTGCCCCCTTTCACAGATTATGTAACACTTTCCTGAAAAGTGGGGTACACTGCCGATTTCATGTAGTGATGAGATGAAAGCCCGTCCAGTGATTCCTGTAGACATGAGCTGGTCACATAGCTCTCCTTCACTATGCAGTGAAAAAGAACCCTGCTTGAGTTACCGCTGAAAATATTCTCCCCTTATATATAAATTTCTTGAGTCACCTATTCTGAAAGGTCTGTCATGTTTTATATGTCCAAGAGATTTCATTGAGCAAAAATTTAATGATTTGAGACAGATACAGCTACCAATATAAAATCAGAGTAACATTCTATTACCTGTTTACTTCATGTTCAGTTAGGAACACAATTATATCTGAATTCTAATATTATAATAGTGATATAGTCATATCAGTTGTGGGATAGTGACTCCCCAAAGAAGCCAAAAGAATGAAGACTCATAGAACTGCTAAAATGGTTTGGTGGCCTTCAGTTTTAGAGAAGAGGGAAAAGATGTTTGCCAGAAGCCTCAGGGCTTTCTCCTCCATCGTCGATAGAAAACTGGAACTTTCCCATGAATATGCAGCCATGTTCTGGGGACTTCCTATTATTTAAAAAATGATAACAGCTCCCTTGCAACCCTTTTATTTCCCATTAAGCGCCACCACATTCCTCTGCTACCTTCACAGCAAAACGTCTAGAAAGAGTTGTCTATAGAGGTTGTCCTGACTGTCTCATCTCAGCATCTCTCCTCCACTCTGCACTCACACGTCACTTCCAGCCACGCTGCAGAGGCTGTTCTTGTCACGTCCTCAGGGGTCTTCATGTCGCTGCCACCTGGTTTTTATCCTTCTCTATGATTTATGTAAGAGCAGAATGGATATGTATTAAGAATCATTTTGTAGCTATCTTTTCATTGCCTGCTGTTTATATGGCAAAAAGAATTGAAAAAAATTTTCAGGGGTTGACTGTATGTTGGACACTGTTATAGACATCAAAAGAATACTAAAAATAATTTTCCCAGTAAGTTTTCTTCTATTTAAAAAGACAGAATAGGGGCACCTACTAAAATATAAGAGCAATTATCAATTATATCCACAAAAGTAAAATGATAAAAACAGTACAGTTAATGTGTGTTCAAGTCAAATAGAATAGAGGATTAAATGGAAGTACAAAGGAAGCCAGTAAGCTCAGGCAGTCTTTCTGAAACAATTAACTTTTGACCAGGACTAGAAGGAGGTAGTAAAAGGGAAGAAAATAAACTCCTTTGCTAAACACCTGATATTAAGTTCCAAATAGTATACTATTCTATTTCCATTCAACTGCTTCCCATATTTTCCTCAGGATTCAGCCTAAACAGCTAAAGCCTGTCTATGAATCCTTCCCTGCCGCTGAGCCTCATACCTTCTCTGTTGCTTCCCTGTATATACATTATATTCACCTCGTAATGTGTCTGTCTCCCCCATTGGTCTGTAAGCTCTTTTTCCTCTTTTACCCATAGTGACAACCAAGCAGCGACTGGCATTTTTTTTTTTTTTTGGCCGTGCCACACACTATGTGGGATCTTAATTCCCCAACCAGGGATCAAACCCATGCCCCCTGCAGTGGAAGAGAAGCGCCTTAACCACTGGACCACCAGCGAAGTCCCCCTTTTTTAAAAAAAATTTTTTTTTGCAACTGGCATTTAGCAGCTGACCAACAACTGCTTGTTGTATGACTCTTAATGCCCACAACAGCCCTGAGATGAAATCGTTATTAATGATCAATATCCTTATTAATGTTACAGAGAAGAAAACAGAGAACCCGAGAGGTTAAAGAGATCCTAACTATTACGAAGCTGAATTTATGACTTTATGTCTTTATGTCCAACCCCAAGACTTTGGACCTAAAGCCCAAGCCTAGTTTACTATCCCATGTTGTCATCTCAGCAAGTGTTGCTCGAAAATAGCAGGCAACTAATTCCAGGGATATAGGCGGAAAGTATAAATGGAACGTGAGAGTCAGACATCAGATTGATTGTTTAAAGCACAGGGGCCCTATCGAAAAATCATGGAAACTGTTGCTTCTTATGTTTTGCCATAAACATTATGTTCTCTCACTCTCTGCCTTCTTTCTGGGTTATCTCAGTAACCTTCATAAATTCAGTTGTCATCTGTGTACTGATGATTCCAAACCACATACCTGTAGTTCAGATTGCTTTCATGAGGCTCTGAACCATATCCGTCGGCCCCTAGACATCTCCCTGGATGCCACTGTATATAGGCCACTTAACCTGATGGGGAAGTGTAAGAGTCTCCATATAAATAATTAAATAAATATATATATATATAAACACTCAACAAATGCCGTTTCTTTATTATTAATATCAAAAATATGGAACGCTTCACAAATTTGCATCTCCTCCTTGCGCAGGGGCCATGCTCATCTCTGTATCGTTCCAGTTTTAGTATGTGTGCTGCCGAAGCCAGCACTCCGTATATTTTTAAAGCCCATCACATTTAAAAACTTAGACTAGATCAGTGTGTTCCTGAGGAAGTTATTGGGATGTGTGATGCATGTTATAGAAGTCAGTTTTGTTTGTATATAGACACTTAATATGTTACTAAAATCCCACCCTAATTTTTCCCAGTGTAATTTTCAGGACATCTCATGTTCAGCTATGTGGTCTAATCACATCTAACTACTTATCTTCCCTGACCGTGCCCACACTTCTGTGTTCCAGTGCTCCTGCCATGTTGTCTACATAGATGGTACACCGCTCACCCTCATTCTATCAATCAGTTTCCAGCAGAAAAATGGAAACTGCACTAAGGTGTTGCAGTAGAGGGATTTAGTATAGAGATCAGCTTACACATGCTCTGAAGGCCTAAAAAAGCCCCAAGAGGATACTGAGGTCATCCAGAAATGATAACTGCAGAGACAGCTCCAACTAGGTCTAAGGGAACAAAAAGGCAGAGATTGGGAATATTAGAGCCAAGGAGCTTCAGGGAGAGATTATCATAGAGTTGGTGCTCAGACCTCTGGGGAGGGGGGCCACCTGGCTGCTGCCGGAACTGCAGGAACTGAGACGTGGAGCCTGTGGAGCCAGAGCTCGGAACCCTGGGGAGAAGATACCAAGCAGCTTCTGGTGGTGCCTCTACGGGATAGGATGTGGTTGGTGCTCAAGTCCTGTTAGAAACAGGAGGTTGGAACTTATGCTTACTCAGCTTGCTTTCCAAACGTCAGTCTGTCAGAAACCAGTGCCTGATGTGGAAGCCCTACACAGTCGATACAACATTTCCTATCCCTGTCTCCCTCCTGTGCGCTCTGTTCTACCCACCGCTGCCAAAGTGCTCTCCCTGACACCAGCACAGTAAACATAATCTCTACGTTCTCAAATCCCTATCATCATTCCTTGCTGACTAGTGTTTTAAATATATCCTCTCTCTGGTGTTGAAGGCCTTCTACAGTTTTCTAGCCCTTTTTCACTGCTTCCCTAAGTGCCTTTTATGCTCCCACGGGACCTAGCTCTTGCTTAGAAATGCACCAAATTTTCTATCTTCAGCATCTAATAGGCCACAAATCTCAGCCTCATCTTGCCTCTGAATTTACTTTTAAATGGTAATATGCATATATGCAAAAGTCACCTTGACTTTCATTTACAAAGCGTCACAACCAGAGTGAATGGAGTAGCTGCTGCAGAATAAAAACTTTGCATAGTTTCAATGAAACTAAGGGGCCTAATTTCAGCCAATTAAAACTTAAGTGACAACTAAATGTGTAGTAACTAAGACTGGAAGAACTGAACGCTGTCCATGCACAAGTTTTACACCTTTTCTGATTTTCACCTATACGGTAGACTGGTTAGAAGGGATCATTTCTAAATTCTCAGCAATTCAGCAGCTAAGATTCTGACTTGGACCACGTGCAGACACCGTGAGTAGAACAGGAGTTTACTGCCTGTGTGAGTTGTAGCATTTCAGAAAATTCTAGAGCAACATTTTTTCCTTATTTGCCCTTTGAGTTGCAAAACTAGCTTTCAACAGGAAAAGCAAGTTTGCTACTTACCCTTGACAGGTGTCTCTTTTATGTGTGAAAACACTAAGGTGAAAATGTCAAATGTTTCACATTTCCTTGAGCTTGTGAAATCTAAAGGGATGTGAAATTTTCTTTTATTCAGATGATTCAGATTGAAGGTATAGGAATATCTCCTGCCAATGTGTATTTCCTGGTGCTACCATATCATTTTACTTTTTAACAGACAAATATTAAAGATTTTGTTATTTCCTTTAAGGTGTAAAATTACCATTATTTCCCTTTATGTAAAAAAAGACAAAAATTATCCTGGAATTCTGAATTTGTGATTTAAAAAAGGCAAATCTTATCTGACAGTTAATTGCTTACCGCACTTTAAATCCAATTTCTTTGTATAAGCTTCAGATCAATTTCTAAATAATGAGAACGTAAATACAAGTAATCTTTTAAATTTACTATGTATCCAAATTATGCCAGTCTGTAACTTATTCAACTTCCTAAGTCACACATTCATTTAACCTACCTTGGGTGCCCACCTGCCACCTGCTCTATGCAGAATTCCTTATGTCATTTCTGGAACTCTTCCAACAGTTATGGGTCACAATGACAACACACAACTCCATTGGCTGAGCACTTGTTTGCAATGATAAGCTACACATGTTGGCTAGTACTGCCACAATTTAATGCTTCGGTTCCTCCTGTACTCTTGAGTAGATGTCATCTGGTCTGAATTTTGGGTCCCTTTGATGATGCATGTTAGATAACTGTCATCTGGAGAACAGAGACATTGACCAGGCAATTAAATATTCTGAAAACCAGGAAGTTTATGTAGGTGAGGATAATTAGTCTTAAAAATAAACACAGAATAAAAAAAAAACCTCAGGAGGTGGAAACTAGCCAGGATCCCATCTAATAAAAATAGAGTTGAATTTTAAATTTGGGGGGGTTAAAAAATCATTTACATAAAAGTTTTCTTGAGTTTGAGATTATGTTTTAATAATGTCCGTAAAAGCAGTGTTGACCTACTATTATTATATTGAAACCTCTTCACTTTGAAGAAACCAAATATTGGAAACAGTAAGTAAGTAGCTCTTGATGTTCCAAGCCCTCTCCTCAACCCGCACCAGCAGACAGTTCACAGTAGATTCTTTCTCTAAGTGCAAGTGGAGCTTCTGCTCTGGAAACATTCACCTCTCCTACTTTCCTGCAATCACCCCATTGTATCATATGATGTGCTAAAACAAATGTTTTCTTGGTTCTTCATGGTAACAGCACTATCACTTCATTATTTAAAAAGAGAGAAAAGCATATTTTAAATTCTGCTTTTCCAAATTTATTCTTATTCCACATGTGATTTTTTTTTGCGGTACGCGGGCCTCTCACTGTTGTGGCCTCTCCCGTTGCAGAGCACAGGCTCCGGACGCGCAGGCTCCGGACACGCAGGCTCAGCGGCCATGACTCATGGGCCCAGCCGCTCCGCAGGATGTGGGATCTTCCCGGACCGGGGCACGAACCCGTGTCCCCTGCATCGGCAGGCGGAAGCTCAACCACTGCGCCACCAGGGAAGCCCTCCACATGTGATATTTTTAAACCTATCTTCAGACTATTCAAATAGAGCTAAATTACAAAAATGGGAGGGGAAATATATTTTCTTGATTTTCTCAGCAAGATTTTTTGCATGAATTATAAGCCTGAATAAACATTTCAGCTGTATATTTTTATGTGTCCTTCCATTGAGAAATTGTATAACATAAAAAAAAATACTCCTAATGAGAACTGTCAGTGCTTTTCTTGAGTTGGAACTAGACAGTTTGGTCATAGTATAGATGCTTTTTTAATGTTACACATTTGCTCTAAAAGAGCTTTTACTTTTAATAGCAGGACTAATTTGGAAATACAGGACTTGACTGAAAAAATGCCTACAAAGGCATCAATAGTGCTACTTTGTAAGTGACAATTCTGGATTTTTGATGGAAAAATTGTTAGAAAAGAAGTTTCATTGTGTTAATCTTATATAGTTAAAATCAGATAATGTCAAACACTTCAGGTGAATTAAATAAAAGGATTCCAAAATTATACACCGTAGTGTAAAATATTTACCATATAGAGGAAACAATAAAACGTGGGAAGATTAACAGACTAAAACTGGGACTGTGAGAAGAAAACAGCCACTAGTCTGATTTGTAATAGATGCAAAAGTTTTACACCTGAAAATTACAACTCTCATCAAGTTAAGAATTCAGCTCTACTATCCAACTGAACAGTTTCGGGAAAAAATGGAAAAAGCAGTAAGTTAAATGTGAGAAATAGAAACATGAAAGCACTATTTTAAATAACTATCAGACAATAATAAATTAATCAAGGACCTGTCTCTTCTCTTGTTTCAAAAGAAATAAATATTAGGATTGAAAGTCAGACTCTGAAAAATATTTTCCTCCTGTTATTAGTATATTTAAGGATTTTATAGCCCGGCCTCATCAAAGGGCAAAAGAAGTGCCCCTGATTGCCTTGGTGTTATACTAGATTACAACAGGAAACAGTTAAAGTCGACTCTTAGATCCAACAGCCATAGTCTCACAATTATTCACAAATGTTCAGCAGCCCTGTAAGGAAATAAGTTGAGAGACCATTTGAAAATGGTTGATGATAGTAACAATAGCTAATAGAATATTAAGTTAGGCATAAGGTCGTCACTTTGAGTGCATTATCATATTTAATTCTATCAGATCAACATCAAACATAGAAGTAGATATTATTGTGACTGTTTTTCAGGTAAGGAAACAAATATCAACAGCTCTTCAATTTTGGATAGACATGTTATACGATTAAGATGGCTTTCAAACTAACTTTGGACTTTGAAGAGCTTATTCTGTTCTGACTGTAGAAATTTAAATTTAGACCTAATCACAGTAAGGTAATATAGACCTTTTTGATAATGAGGATGACACACTTCTGTCATAATCACATACAGCAAAATGTTTATCTCTTCTTTATATAAGATGCATTTGCGAAACCACCATCAAAAGCATATCCTAGCTTTTCAATAATTACATTAGCTAACATTTAAGTGCTTGCCTGTTCCAGGCACTTTTCCAAGTATATTAACTCTTTTAATATATGACCACCTTATGAGGTAAGTATTTATTATCCTCATTATACTGATGGGGCAACAGAGAGATAAAGCGACATGGTCATATGGCTCATCAGTGGCAGAGCCAAGATTCAGATCTAGGCATTCTGCCTCCAGAACTATCATTTAAAGCCTCTTTTTCCATTGACATTAATTTAACCTAAATAATAATATTTCCAGAGATCTCACTACTAAAAGGGATCTGTGGTTGACGATGTAGAACACACACACACACACACACACACACACACACACATAATTATGGGAATAACACTTTTTCAGTCCCTTCTCTGTGTGCCAGGCTCAGTGCTATACTACATAGGCTTAAATCAAAATTTCTAAGTCACAAAGTAATTTCCAAAACTCAAATGATTTTAAGAGCATCATAATCGCAGGCTGTTACACAGCATGCTTTACATAAGCACAGTGCCTTGATCAAAGTCAGCATCTGCTACACGTGGATTGGATGCCAGATCTCTCCAACACCAAAGATGGTTTCTTCATTATACTTTGCAAGAAGTGTAAGAAGTTTTCCTATTTAAATTATTTGATGAAATAAAATGTAAAAAAATAGAATAGCAAAATATTTGAAAATCAACTGTACTTCACTAAAAAATATATTTGAATACATATTCAAGGCAACAGTGAAAGTTATATCACGTTACACTCTCTGAAAGCAAAATGGCTAACTCCCTGCACATCTGCAAAAAATTAAATATGTACATATATACATATATAAATATTTATATTGAAAAGAGAAGGAACATTGCTATTTCTCTAATAGACTATTTTCCTGCATTTTTCTTACATCTATACTCAAACTACTTACTATTTCCTAAATATCCTATATCCTTGAAATTTATTTGGAATGCGTTTACATTCTTTGGAATATCCTCCCATCATGAAATCCTGTTTATACTTCAAGGACAGTTTACCTGTTGTCTCTTCAGACAGTACTACACCAATTTCTCTACCATATTAAGCTGACACTATCATATGGCAATTATCATATTGTATCATGCTTTCTATATTTGTCTCTTACTAGACAGATTGTTCCTTAACACACAAATCATGTTCCCTTGCTTATATAAAAAATTATTTTATGTCAAACATATTATCTTTGGTTTATCTTCTCCTAGACTTAAAAGTTCTGTATCATATTTTAATTATTGTAGGTTAAATTTTAAGTGTTCTAAGAACACTTTAATATAAATTTTAGAGAATTTTGTTCATTTGCCGATTTTTAGGTCTTTGATTTGTGCTTTGGTTCTTTTTTTTTTTAACTTACATATGTATTTATTTAAACCTCACAAAGTATACATTTATTCATATGCATTAAAGTTGATCATTAAGAAAGTATAGATTTAACCTTGGTTCTTTTTCTTTTTAACATCTTTATTGGAGTATAACTGCTTTACAATGGTGTGTTAGTTTCTGCTGTATAATAAAGTGAATCAACTATATGTATACATATATTCCCATATCTCCCGCCTCTTGCATCTCCCTCCCACCCTCCTTATCCCACCCCTCTGGGTGATCACAAAGCACCAAGATGATCTCACTGTGCGATACAGCTACTTCCCACTAGCTATCTATTTTATATTTGGTAGTGCATATATGTCAATGCCACTCTCTCACTTAGTCCCAGCTTACCATCCGCACCCCCCTCAAGTATCAAGTCTGCTCTCTACATCTGCATCTTTATTCCTGTCCTGCCCCTAGGTTTTTCAGAAGCATTTTTTTTTTTTTAGATACCATATATATGTGTTGGCATACGGTGTTTGTTTTTCTCTTTCTGACTTACTTCACTCTGTATGACAGACTCTAGGTCCATCCTCCTCATTACAAATAACTCAGTTTCATTCCTTTTCATGGCTGAGTAATATTCCATTGTATATATATATGCCATGTCTTCTTTATCCATTCATCTGTCGATGGACACTTAGGTTGCTTCCATGTCCTGGCTATTGTATATAGTGCCGCAATGAACATTCTGGTACATGACTCCTTTGAATTATGGTTTTCTCAGGGTATATGCCCAGTAGCGGGATTCCTGGGTCATATGGTAGCTCTATTTGTAGTTTTTCAACCTCCATACTGTTGTCCATAGCAGCTGTATCAATTTACATTCCCACCAACAATGCAAGAGGGTTCCCTTTTCCCACACCCTCTCCAGCATATACTGTTTGTAGATTTTTGGATGATGGCCATTCTGACCAGTGTGAGGTGATACCTCATTGTAGTTTTTTGTTCGTTTGTTTGTTTGTTTGCAGTACACAGGCCTCTCACTGTTGTGGCCTCTCCCATTGCGGAGCACAGGCTCCGGATGCGCAGGCTCAGTGGCCATGGCTCACGGGTCCAGCCACTATGCGGCATGTGGGATCCTCCCGGACCGGGGCATGAACCTGTGTCCGCTGCAATGGCAGGTGGACTCTCAACCACTGTGCCACCAGGGAAGCCCCTCATTGTAGTTTTGATTTAAATTTCTCTAATGATTAGTGATGTTGAGCATCCTTTCATGTGTTTGTTGGCAATCTGTATAACTTCTTTGGAGAAATGTCTGTTTAGGTCTTCTGCCCATTTTCGGATTGGGTTGTTTCTTTTTTTGATATTGAGCTACATGAACTGCTTATATATTTTGGAGATTAATCCTTTGTCAGTTGCTTCATTTGCAAATACTTTCTCACATTCTGAGGGTTGTCTTTTCATCTTGTTTATGGTTTCCTTTGCTGTGCAAAAGCTTTTAAGTTTCATTGGGTCCCATTTGTTTATTTTTGTTTTTATTTCCATATCTCTACAAGGTGGATCAAAAGGATCTTGCTGTGATTTATGTCATAGAGTGTTCTGCCTATGTTTTCCTGTAAGAGTTTGATAGTGTCTGGCCTTACATTTAGGTCTTTAATCCATTTTGAGTTTATTTTTGTGTATGGTGTTAAGGAGTGTTTTAATTTCATTCTTTTACATGTAGCTGTCCAGATTTCCCAGCACCACTTTTTTTTTGTTTTTAAACATCTTTATTGGGGTATAATTGCTTTACAATGGTGTGTAGTTTCTGCTTTATAACAAAGTGAATCAGTTATACATATACATATGTTCCCATATCTCTTCCCTCTTGCGTCTCCCTCCCTCCCACCCTCCCTATCCCACCCCTCCAGGCTGTCACAAAGCACCGAGCCAATATCCCTGTGCCATGCGACTGCTTCCCACTAGCTATCTACCTTACTACGTTTGTTAGTGTGTATATGTCCGTGACTCTCTCTCGCCCTGTCACAGCTCACCCTTCCCCCTCCCCATAACCTCAAGTCCGTTCTCTAGGAGGTCTCCCGGCACCACTTTTTGAAGAGACTGTCATTTCTCCACTGTATACTCTTGACTCCTTTGTGAAAGATAAGGTGACCATATGTGCATGGGTTTATCTCTGGGCTTTCTATCCTGTTCCATTGATCTTTATTTCTATTTTTATGGCAGTACCATGCTCTCTTGATTATTGTAGCTTTGTAGTATAGTCTGAAGTCAGGAGCCTGATTCCTCCAGCTCCGTTTTTCTTTCTCAAGATTGCTTTGGCTATTTGGGGTATTTTGTGTTTCCATACAAATTGTGAAATGTTTTTCTTCTAGTTCTGTGAAAAATGCCATTGGTAGTTTGATAGGGATTGCACTGAATCTCTAGATTGCTTTGGAAAGTATAGTCATTTTCAAAATGTGGACTCTTTCAATCCAACAACATGGTATATCTCTCCATCTATTTGTATCATCTTTAATTTCTTTCATCAGTGTCATAATTTTCTGCATACGGGTCTTTTGTCTCCTTAGGTAGGTTTATTCCTAGGTATTTTCTTCTTTTTGTTGCAGTGGTAAATGGGAGTGTTTCCTTAATTTCTCTTTCTGATTTTTCATCATTAGTGTATAGGAATGCAAGAGATTTCTGTGCATTAATTTTGTATCCTGCTACTCTACCGAATTCATTGATTAGCTCTAGTAGTTTTCTGGTAGCATCTTTAGGATTCTCTATGTATAGCATCATGTCATCTGCAGTGACAGTTTTACTTCTTCTTTTCTGATTTGGATTCCTTTTATTTCTTTTCTTCTCTGATTGCTGTGGCAAAAACTTCCAAAAGTATGTTGAATAAGAGTGGTGAGAGTGGGCAACCTTGTCTCATTCCTGATCGTAGAAGAAATGGTTTCAATTTTTCAATATTGAGAATGATGTTGGCTGTGGGTTTGTCATATATACCTTTATTATGTTGAGGTAAGGTCCCTCTATGCCTACTTTCAGGAGAGTTTTTATCATAAATGGGTGTTGAATTTTGTCAAAAGCTTTTTCTACATCTATTGAGATTATCATATGGTTTTTATCCTTCAATTTGTTAATGTGGTGTATCACATTGATTGATTTGTGTATATTGAAGCATCCTTGCATTCCTGGGATAAACCCCACTTGATCATGGTGTATGATCCTTTTATTGTGCTGTTGGATTCTGTTTGCTAGTATTTTGTTGAGGATTTTTGCATCTATGTTCATCAGTGATATTGGCCTGTAGTTTTCTTTTTTTGTGACATCTTTGTCTGGTTTTGGTATCAGGGTGATGGTGGCCTCGTAGAATGAGTTTGGGAGTTGTTCTTCCCACTGCTATATTTTGGAAGAGTTTGAGAAGGATAGGTGTTAGCTCTTCTCTAAATATTTG
The DNA here is from genome assembly GCF_963455315.2 of Globicephala melas. Lineage (NCBI taxonomy): Eukaryota > Metazoa > Chordata > Mammalia > Artiodactyla > Delphinidae > Globicephala > Globicephala melas. The sequence goes on along the minus strand of NC_083318.1, from coordinate 20,718,045 downwards.
TTAGAAGTCACCTGGGAAGCCATCTGGTCCTGGGCTCTTGTTTTTTGGAAGATTTTTAATCACACTTTCAATTTCAGTGCTTGTGATTGGTCTGTTTATATTTTCTATTTCTTCCTGGTTCAGTCTCGGAAGGTTGTGCTTTTCTAAGAATGTGTCCATTTCTTCCAGGTTGTCCATTTTATTGGCATATAGTTGCTTGTAGTAATGTCTCATGATCCTCTGTTTTTCTGCAGTGTCAGTTGTTACTTCTCCTTTTTCATTTCTAATTCTGTTGATTTGAGTCTTCTCCCTTTTTTTCTTGATGCGTCTGGCTAATGGTTTATCAATTTTGTTTATCTTCTCAAAGAACCAGCTTTTAGTTTTATTGATCTTTGCTATTATTTCCTTCATTTCTTTTTCCTTTATTTCTGATCTGATCTTTATGATCTCTTTCCTTCTGCTAACTTTGGGGTTTTTTCTTATTCTTCTTTCTCTAACTGCTTTAGCTGTAAGGTTATGTTGTTTATTTGAGGTGTTTCTTGTTTCTTGAAGTAGGATTGTGTTGACATAAGCTTCCCTCTTAGAACTGCTTTCACAGCATCCCACAGGTTTTGGGTCTTCGTGTTTTCACTGTCATCTGTTTCTAGGTATTTTTTGATTTCCTCTTTGATTTCTTCAGTGATCTCTTGGTTACTTAGTAGCGTATTGTTTAGCTTCCATGTGTTTTTATTTTTTACAGTTGTTTTCCTGTGATTGATATCTAGTCTCATAGCGTTGTGGTCAGAAAAGATAATTGATACTATATCAGTTTTCTTAAATTTACCAAGGCTTGATTTGTGACCCATGATATGGTCTGTCCTGGAGAATGTTCCATGAGCACTTGAGAAGAAAGTGTATTCTGTTGTTTTTGGATGGAATGTCCTATAAATATCAATCAAGTCCATGTTATTTAATGTGTCATTTAAAGCTTGTGTTTCCTTTTTTATTTTTATTTTGGATGATCTGTCCATTGGTGAAAGATCATCATGTATTGAAGTGCTCCTATGTTGGGTGCGTAACTGTTTACAATTATTATGTCTTCTTCTTGGATTGATCCCTTGATCATTATGTAATGGCCTTCTTTGTCTCTTGCAATAGTCTTTATTTTAAAGTCTATTTTGTCTGATATGAGAATTGCTAGTCCAGTGTGCTTTTGTTCTTACCTTCAATAACTATTCCAGTTTTTGGTCTTTTCTTACTGCCAGTTTTGATCTCTACATTTATTTACCTAGAAATATTTCTTTCTCTCATCCATCTGCCTTCTTATCTTATTCATCATTCAGCAATACTTATTAAGTAAAATTATGAAAACAGTAGTAATGAGTCAGTGATCCTTGCCTTTATACAGCCTATATTTTTACTCTGTGATTTCTTGCATGGCTTTCTGCTCCAATCTTCTGTTATATTAAGAGTACTAAATAATTTTATAACATTTTCTCCTGGTTCTTATATTGAAATGTTTTCAAAGAAATGAATTTGTTCTGATTGATCAGAGAAACACTCTGTTCCCTTTATGCAAGTGCATATGTGTAGCTCCTAGTTAGATCACTGGTATCTACCTTCTTTTCAACTGCCATGGCTCTTCTGCCCTAAACAAAATCTGCTCCTTCCCCTGCTGCCTGTCAACACAGTAAAGAGACCAGTATCTGATAACATCAAATCCCCAGTCGAAACTCCTACAAGGCCTCTTCCTAGATCTGTTCTATGTTTTAAACACATAAATCATTACCATCAGCCTTCCCTCTGCCTCAGTTCTCATCCCTACCTTTGACCTCCACACAGACTTCCTGTCCAGAAGTCTTATTGCATGTAGGTAGAAAAACAGAATTGTGGAACAGTGGTGTAGAATAAAAGAAGCAGCACTCTTGACACTCTCCAGAAAGCAGAACCCACACATTAAAGGGATTCTTTTCATTCTCCTGGTTGGTATAACCTTTGTATTTCTGAGCCAGTAGATAAAGATCGAAAGAATGACAGGATTTCTAAAATCTTTAAGTCAGTTTCTCATTGTTCTGGAAATATGGGCTCCTTGTGGGATACACATTACCCTGTGCAATCTGCTTCCAGTAAGTTTGTTGTTGAACACTTTTAGATTCTGGCAATGGGTTGATTACTGCTTCTCGTGTTTATTATGAACATTTTCATCATTGTCTTTGTCTTCATAATCATTTTAATGAGAAGTTAGGAGAGACAGCAACAGAGCCTGCATGAGATATACCATTTAAGAACTAAAGTCTAACCTTTTTAAAATTTATTTTCTTGAAATATAGTTGATTTACTATGTTGTGTTAATTTCTGCTGTACAGCAAAGTGGTTCAGTTATATATATGTTACATATATATATATATATAATGTATATATATATACACACACACACATTCTTTTTCATATTCTTTTCCATTATGGTTTATCACAGGATATTGAATATAGGTCCCTCTGCTATACAGTAAGACCTGTTGTTTATCCATCCTATATATAATAGTTTGCATCTGCTAATCCCAAACTCCTACTCCATTCCTTCCTTGCCACACGCTCCTTGGCAACCACAAGTCTGTTCTCTACATCTGTGAGTCTGTTTCTGTTTTGTAGATAAATTCATTTGTGTCATATTTTAGATTCCACATATAAGTGATATCATATGGTATTCGTCTTTCTGATATGCTTAATATGATAATCTCTAGTTCCATCCATGTTGCTGCAAATAGCATTATTTCATTCTTTTTTATGGCTGGGTTGTATTCTGTTGTGTGTGTGTATGTATGTGTGTGTGTATATATAACATATATATATATATATTTCACATCTTCTTTATCCATTCATCTGTCAATGGACATTTAGGTTGTTTCCATGTCTTGGCTATAGTAAACAATGCTGCAGTGAACATTGGGGAGCACGTATCCTTTCAAACCATGATTTTCTCCAGATATATACCCAGGAGTGCGATTGCTGCATCATATGGTGGCTCTATTTTTAGTTTTTTAAGGAACTTCCATACTGTTCTCTATAGTGGCTGCAGCAATTTACATTCCCACCAACAGTGTAAGAGGGTTCCCTTTTCTCCAAACCCTCTCCAGCATTTGTTATTTGTAGATTTTTAATGATGGCCATTCTGACCAGTGTGAAGTGGCACCTCATTGTAGTTTTGATTTGCATTTCTCTAATAATTAGCGATGTTGAGCATCTTGTTATGTGCCTATTGGCCATCTGTATGTCTTCTTTGGAGAAATGTCTATTTAGGTCTTCTGCCCGTTTTCCAATTGGGTTGTTTTTTGTTGTAGTTGTTGAGTTGTGTGAGCTGTTTGTACATTTTGGAAATTAAGCTCCTGTCAGTCGCATCATTTGCAAATATTTTCTCCCAGTCTTTAGGTTGTCTGTTCATTTTTTTATGGTTTCCTTTGCTGTACAAAAGCTTCTAAGTTTGATTAGGTCATTTGTTTATTTTTGTGAAGTCTAACTTTTATATTTAAAGCTGAAACATTTAAATTCTCTGGTTTCCATTATAACAATTAAGCTTGAAAGCCAAATAAGGAAGTAGCTTAAATTATGCAACTAGAATGTTGCTATGTATGACAGAGAACCTCTAGAGTAGAGAAGTTTAGGCATCAATAACTGTGAATGGTCTGAGAAGAGATTACCTTACTTGGAAGCTAACCAATTAGCCTGCCACCGTTACATGAACGTGGCAGAAAACATGAGAATCCCATGTCAGAAACAAAGGAAAGTTTATTATTCACAACAGTAGCGGTAGCTAGAGTATCATCACTTTTACACCAGTTTTCTGAGCCTCAATTCCCACAAAACAATGCAACAAGAGCCATATGCATGCATCAAGGGTACATGCAGTAGGTCATGGTACAGAAGAGGAACTCCAAGTTTAGGAAACCCTAATATTTTACAACAGGCTAAAAGCAAGCCTGCCCAGCTTTTTCTCCTGAAGGAGATATTATGTTTATTTTACTAGATAGTAAGTATGTTCTCTCTTTGCTCTGGAAGGAAACACTGTAACTTTCAAGACTGCATTATACCAACATCCTTGAAAAAATAATCCAGAATAAAAGGCTGTCATTAGTCGTGCTTAATAGATGTGCAGAAATACCAGAGGCCCACGGAGAACTGTCTCAACAGTAGAGAAGAGGAAAAAACTAACATTTTAAGAGCAATTAGTATAGTCCAGGTGCAGCAAGAGGTGCTTTATACACACATTATTTTATTAAATCTTAACATCCTATGAAGTATGCAGAATCTCAGCTGCATTAAATCATCTGCCAAAGTCACCTGTATACACCATGATATAGCCAGAATTTGAACCTATTTTTATCTCACTCTGAATGTCTTCTACTTTAAGTTGAAATTTAATTTCAGAAAGCAGAATTTTTTAGAGAATAATACATTATCACATTTTCAGTGACCAAAGTGTAAAGAAAAAAAAAAGATTACTCATTAAGAGTTTTCTTAAGTATTAGAAAATAAAGTTTGCAAAAAGTTTGGTGATGTTTCTAGAGGCTTCCACTCCAGAGAGAGGATGAAGCTGAGTAACTTAGGCAATCTCACAGTCTGACTGCAAGGAGAAGCTGGAGGCTGCCTCTTCTGGAAATTGCCACGAGCTCAGTACCTTGGACACCTCCTCAGCGTATTGTTTGTAGCTTATGCTACTGTGTGCATTAACATTGTTCTAGGGAATGAATAATTCTATTCCTTTCCATCCTTTAACCAAAAAGCAGTATATTATCACCATCATTTAAAATTATCATTTCTGTATCCTAAATAATGCCTTTGAAATGTTTCTTAAATAACTCTAAAATTTAGGTACAGGTGACTGTCCAGAAATACAATTCACCTTATTTAAAATAAGTACATATTTTAAATAAGGGAAGCACTCCCTTCGCTTCAACACTTCTTAACTCATATCACTTATTTTTCTCCACTGCACTTATAACCAACATATTACATATTTTACTTGATAGCTTGTCTGCCTCCTACAATTAAAACATAAAGCTACATGAAGGCAGATATGTCACCGTTTTTCTTCATGCCTACAATATCTTCCATACCAAGAACAGGCATATCACTGGACACTCAGTGAATGCACTTTAAATTAGTGGATATGAATTAATAGTTCTAGTGCAGTTATTTAGATGCTATATAAATATTTCTTATTTAAGCTACAGTCACATTCCAAACGTTACCCTTAATGTCTATGTCCCCAAGCGGGCTTTTGCTGGTTTAACAACTCATGTTTCATATTTACAACATGTTTATATTTCTGCTTTGTGAATTTACCCTAATTATAAGTGTACTGAAACAATAAGTATATCATTTTAAAAATCAGATACGATTAAAGTGGAAACACAATAAATGAGGAGGTTAAGTCTTTCAAAAATAATGGCATTGGTTTTCTTTGTTGTTCTTTAATCTGTTTCAGATTCCTAAAAACAAAAATGTGGGAAAAAACTTCATATTCCCCCTATTGTAAAATATATATATATATATATATATATACACATAGAGTAGAAGTAGAAGCCCTCAGGCTGTTTTAATATGGATTATCTACGCCCAGCTGCAATTCTTGCAACTCCTCTTGAGACTGCCCTAGTTCTTTCAAGGTGTTGCTCTGCTGGTGAAAGAGGACAAATCTCTTACACCAGGCAGTTACATAGTGGAAATAATCACCAACAGATGGTGATAATCTGTTACCAGTCTAATGGCGATCCCTGAAGATATGCTGGGAAATGAAGTTTTCACTAAAGGACACTTGCTACTAAAGTACAAAGTGAGTAAACAGAATATCCAGTATAGCTGGAAGGGAAGCTGCTTCTGATTAGAGAAGAGGGATACACAGCCAGTTTAAGTTCCGGTGGCAGAAATCACTCTACATCAATTTCTGTATCTACTCTTGACTTTTAGCCTTGTTGACTATTCAGCCACTTACCCCGCTATTTCCTGAGCATTGGATGTACTTAGTGACAGCTGTTAGGTCAAAGGCACCTAACACATGTGGACACATATACCTTGGCCTGTCTGGGAGAATTCATATTCTTCACTTTTGGCTTTTAGACAGGGAGCAAAGGTCAAGACTGCTGAGGATTTATTTCTTTGCTCATCCTTATGGTGGGATGTGTAACCTGGATATTATTAAGATACAGGAGATTTTTAAAGAGGTTTTTTATTTATGTGGTTTCTTCAGACTTACTCAGCTACTGCCTGTTACAGACAATAGTAAATGTCACTTAATTAGAAACATGATGAGCTAAGAATGCTGGATATAAACATGCTACTCAAAGAGTGGTCCATGGACCAGCATCATCTGGGAACTCACTAAAAATGCAGAATTTCAACCCCACTCCAGACTAATTGAATAGGAACCTGCATTTTTTTCAAGATCTCCAGGTCACGCATAGGCACATTAAAATTTGAGAGATATTCCCTTGACTCTGTAAGATCTTTACATGGCCATTCCAAATTACAAAGAGGACCCTAAAAAATAAGATTTGTATAGTAGAATAAATTGAAATATGCCACCCTGATGGGATAATGTTGCTGTTCTCAAGAACTGATCCTTGGTAAATTTCTCCACTCTCATTACGAGAGTGATATCAATTCCAATGGCCCAAATCCATACATTCAATCAGCAGACCGTCTCATAAACTTCTTTATACCCACACATCTCCTGCCAAGCTCAACCTCAGTGTATTAAAAAAATGAACTTATTCTTTTCCCCTCAGATTTTTCTCGACCTATGTCCTTCCTCTATCTTGGTGAATAGCTTTAGTACTAACAGCACCTGAACAAGAAAACTTAATGTGTATCATGGGTTCTTTCTTCTCCCTGTGTCCCATATCTGACAATTCACTATTTCTCATTCATTGGCACCTTCAGGATATCTCTTGAATCTCTCTCTACTCTCATTTCTACTGTTCTTTTAGTTCAGGCTTTCATTATTTCTCACCTGACCTATTGCTACAAAATTCAAGTAGTCAATTTGTCTACCATTTTGTGTCTCTCTAGAAAAATTTCTAAAACATAACTCTGATCATGTCATTTGATTAAGCCATTAAAAATAAAACCTTATGACTACTCATTTCTTTTTTTTTTCATATTTGAGGAATATCAGTTTATTTCCCCCAAATAAAAAAAGTCAAAGAAATCGCCAGTAAAACTGGGGGTGGTGGTGCGGATTATTCCTTAGAAAACAACAATGACATATTTTAATATAGTGAAAACACATTAAGCATTTCTGTCTAACCCTGGTTTTCTTACTCTCTAGAAAGGATGTTTAGAAAGTGATTCCCAAATTGGACCACATTTGTGGCAATTGCATGATATTTTATAGACATTTTCTTCTCAGAGCTTTTAAATCTTGACAATTTAATATATAAAAGCATATTCAAGAGTTACTGTTATGGCAAAGCAAAGATAACACAAAACCTGCACAATTTCTAAAGCCGAAGGCTTCAAAGGTAAACTCTGAAGTTTGCTCTTCCTCTCTTGTCATGGATTTAGTCCAGGTGGTTTGATGTACGAAGATAAAACTCTTCCTTCTACTGTTAGGATTGGCATCTTCACAGTATTTTGTTTCATATTGATTTTTTTTTTAACATCTTCACTGGAGTATAATTGCTTTACAATGGTGTGTTAGTTTCTGCTTTATAACAAAGTGAATCAGTTATACATATACATATATCCCCATATCTCTTCCCTCTTGCGTCTCCCTCCCACCCTCCCTATTCCACCCCTCTAGGTGGTCACAAAGCACCGAGCTGATCTCCCTGTGCTATGTGGCTGCTTCCCACTAGCTATCTGTTTTATGTTTGGTAGTGTATATATGTCCATGCCACTCTCTCCCTTTGTCCCAGCTTACCCTTCCCCCTCCCCATGTCCTCAAGTCCATTCTCTAGTAGGTCTGTGTCTTTATTCCCATCTTGCCCCTAGGTTCTTCATGACCATTTTTTTTCCTTAGATTCCATATGTATGTGTTAGCATACGGTATTTGTCTTTCTCTTTCTGACTTACTTCACTCTATATGACAGACTCTAGGTCCATCCACCTCACTACAAATAACTCAATTTTGTTTCTTTTTATGGCTGAGTAATATTCCATTGTAGATATGTGCCACATCTTCTTTATCCATTCTCATTTCTTAAAAGATTAAACCATTTAAAAATCAGCCCCAGGGGCTTCCCTGGTGGCACAGTGGTTGAGAGTCCGCCTGCCGATGCAGGGGACATGGGTTCGTGCCCTGGTCTGGGAAGATCCCACATGCCGCGGAGTGGCTGGGCCTGTGAGCCATGGCCGCTGCGCCTGCACGTCCGGAGCCTGTGCTCCGCAACGGGAGAGGCCACAACAGTGAGAGGCCCGCGTACCACAAAAAAAAAAAAAAAAAATCAGCCCCAAACTACCTTTCGAAATTCACTTCTGGCCCCTGTGGTCCTTGAACTCTTCACTCAGTCTGTAGAACTGCTTCTCACTCCTTGCAGATGAGAACTGTTGCAGTTGGGTGCCTTGGAAATGCTCTTTCCACCTACTCAAATGATTTTCCTCCTCTTTTCTGTGTGACAAACTCTTATTCATACTTCAAGACTCAACTCAAATGCCTTAATGGATATAATTAACAAAATAGAATTCTCTGTGCTGAATTACAGTCTTCTATAAATTGGTAGATAAATTACAATCTACTATATATATCATCACCTTTTACAATATGAATTGCAGGTTCTCTCATCAAGGGGCTGAGTCTATGTCCTCACCACTTGACTTTGGCCTGGATTCATGGCTCACTTTGTTCAGTAGAACACAGTGAAAGTGACAGTGTGCCAGCCTGAGCCCAGGCCTCAGGAGATTTTAAAGAGATTTAAAAAAAAAAAAAAAGTAAAGCTTCAAGTTATTAAGATGTGCTATAAAGTGAATAAAAAGATTAATCCCAGAGGGGGAGAAGATATTTGTAATATGTGTAACTAACAAAGACTACTGTTAAGAATAAAGAATTCCTACAAAGCAGTAAGAAGAGACAGACACCATGGTGGAAAACTGAGGAAAAGATTGAGCAGGCACTTGACAAGACAAATCCAAGTGGCCAATAAGTATATTAAAATGCACTCAACCTCATTAATAGGAAAAAGAAAATTAAAGTCACAATAAGATACTATTAGGAACCCATCATATTAGCAAACACAAGAAGATGAACAAATCAGTCTTAGATGAGTTCAGTGGGATTGCACATTCTCTTCTGATGGAATAGAAAGTGGTCTAGGCACTTTGGAAAAATATTTAGGATAATTTTTTTTAAATTTTCATTAGATTATAGGTGATTTACAGTGTTGTGTTAGTTTCTGCTGTATAGAAAAGTGAATCAGTTATACATATACAAGTATCCACTCTTTTTTAGATTCTTTTCCCATTACAGAGTATTGAGTAGAGTTCCCAGTGCTATGCAGTAGGTCCTTGTTAGTTATCTATTTTATGTGTAGTAGTGTATATATGTCAATCCTAGTCTCCCAATTTACCCCTCCCTCCCCCTTTCCCCTTTGGTAACCATAAGTTTGTTTTCTATGTGAGTCTCTTTCTGTTTTGTAAATAAGTTCATTTGTATCTTTTTTTTTTTTTTTTTTTAGATTCCACATATAAGGGATATCATTTGATGTTTGCCTTTCTCTGTCTGGCTTACTTTACTTAGTATGATAATCTCTAGGTCCATCCATGTTGCTACAAATGGCATTATTTCATTATTTTTTATGGCTGATACTCCACTGCATATATGTACCACATCTTCTTTATCCATTCCTCTGCTGATGGACATTTATGTTGCTTCCATGTCCTGACTATTGCAGACAGTGCTGCAATGAACATTGGGTTGCATGCAATCCTTTTGGATTATGGTTTTCTCCAGATATATGCCCAGGAGTGGGATCACTGGATCATATGGTAGTTCTATTTTTAGTTTTTTAAGGAACCTCCATATTTTTTCCACAGTGGTTGTAACAATTTACATTCCCAACAGCAGTGTAGGAGGGTTCCCTTTTCTCCACACCCTCTCCAGCATTTATTTGTTTGTAGATTTTTTGATGTTGGCCATTCTGACCGGTGTGAGGTGATACCACATTGTAGTTTTGATTTGCATGTCTCTAATAATTAGTGATGTTGAGTATCTTTTCATGTGCTTTTTGGCCATCTGTATGTCTTTTTTAGAGAGATGTCTGTTTAGATCTTCTGCCTGTTTTTTGATTGCGTTGTTTGTTTTTTTGACATAGAGCTGCATGAGCTGTTTGTATATTTTGGAGATTAATCCCTTGTCAGTTGCTTTGTTTGCAAATATTTTCTCCCATTTTGTGGGTTGTCTTTTTGTTTTGTTTATGGTTTCCTTTGCTGTGCAGAAGTTTTTAAGTTTAATTAGGTCCCATTTGTTTATTTTTGTTTTAATATTTTTACTGTAGGAGGTAGATCAAAAACGATACTGCTGCGATTAATGTCAGAGAGTATTCTGCCTATGTTTTCCTCTAGCAGTTTTATAGTGTCTGGCCTTACATTTACAACTTTGATCCAGTTTGAGTTAATTTTTGTGTATGGTGTTAGAGAGTGTTCTAATTTCATTTGTTTACATGTGGCTGTCCAGTTTTCCCAGCAACACATATTGAAGAGACTGTCTTTTCTCAAATGTATATTCTTGCCTCCTTTGTCATAGATTAGTTGACCACAGGTGTGTGAATTTATTTCTGGGCTTTCTATCCTGTTTCATTGATCTATATTTCTGTTTTTGTGCCAGTACCATATTGTTTTGATTACTGTAGGCTTGTAGTATAGTCTGAAGTTATGGAGTCTGATTCCTCCAATTTCATTTTTCTTTTCTCAGGATTGCTTTTGCTATCCAGGGTCTTTTGTGTTTCCGTGTAAATTTTAGAATTTTTTATTCTAGTTCTGTGAAAAATGCCATTGGTAATTTGATAGCGATTGCATTGAATCTGTAGATTGCTTTGTGTAATATAGTCATTTTGACAATATTGATTCTTCCAGTCCAAGAACATGGTATATCCTTCCTGTTTGGGATAATTTTATAATATTGAAGATACTTTTATCCTCTGATTGAGCAATTCAAGTCCTTATCATACACCCTAGATGAGGATCTAGTGTGACCTCCAGGACCACAGCATCAACATGACCTGGGAACTTGTTAGAAATGCAAATTGTCAGGCCCTACCCCAGATCAACTGAATCAGAACTCTTGGGGGAGGGACCCATCAATTTGTATTCAATTAGCTAAGTGGTTCTGATGCTAAAATATGAAAATGACTGCTCTAGACAAACACCTTTGTTTCCCCAGGTACATGCTCAAAGATGTTCACAGTTCATACATTAGTTTTCAGTAGTCCAGGCTAGGAACAACCCAAATTTCATCAGTAGTCAGATGGGTAATAAATTGTGTCATAATCACATAATGGAACTTACTTACTATAAGTAAACTTCAGCTTCTTGCAATAATATGGCTCTATCTCACAAACATAATGTTGAAAACAGAGAAGATGCAAAAGAAAACTCGCAGTATGATTTTACTAATATAATGCTCAAAAGTGGACAATAAGCATGATGGGGAGATGTATGTATAGGATGGTTTTTAAAAAGTAATAGCCAAGACATCAAGCAACCTAAATGTCCATCAGTAGAGGAATGGATAAAGAAGATGTGGTACATATATGCAATGGAATATTACTCAGCCATAGAAAGAATGACATAATGCCATTTGCAGCAACATGGATGGACCTAGAGATTATCATACTAAGTGAAGTAAGCCAGAGAAAGGCAGACATCAAATGATATCACTTAAATGTGGAATCTAAAAAGAAAAGAATACAAAATACACAAATGAACTTATTTACAAAACAGAAAGAGACTCACATAGAAAACAAACTTATGGTTACCAAAGGGGAAAGGGGGAGGGAGAAATAAATTAGGAAGTTGGGATTAACATATGCACACTGCTATATATAAAATAGATAAACAACAAGGACATACTGTGTAGCAGAGGGAACTATACTCAATATTGTATAATAACCTATAAGAGAAAATAATCTGAAAAAAGAAAATGTGTGTGTGTATGTGTATATCACAATCACTGTGCTGTATACCTGAAACTAACACATTGTAAATCATCTATACGTCAATTAAATTATAAAAAGCAAAGGAATTATCATCACTAAAGTCTAGGTGTGTTTATCTGTAGGGGATATATCAATTAGATAATGGCAGTGGCAACGTTCTCTTTCTTGTCCTTATTAGTAATTATATGAGTGTTTACTTCACAGTTATTTCCAAAATGTAAACATATTTTTCATGTACCCTTAAAGATACATGATATATCACACTGTTAGGAGAAATACACACATACATGAAAGATCTATTTATAAACAGGAATCTGAGTATGCTACAAATTTCATTCAAGAGATAATGCATGTAAAGTTCTCAATAACATGGCTATCTATACGAAGTGCTCTTTAAATATTACCTGTTATTGTCAGTAAAATATTATATTATAAGCAGTAATGGAATAATGTGAAATTTTATTCAATTGATGTAAATTCTGAAGTATTTTCCCTCTGCCCAGAAACATTTAAAAATTATCCTTTATATTAAAAAGAAATCACCAAAGAACTCATAGTGAAATAGGAGTGAAGGTGTCTACTTTTAAAAGTTGAGTTTTTGCCTAATATCTTGTTAGTTGTTCCTTTTTTTAAAAAACTGATTCTGAAAGCTGTTAAGGACACACCACAGTACAGTTGCACGTCTCTAAGAGAGAAATGAGTCCAGTTTTTCAGCTCAGCTCTGATACTCATCAGTAGTTGATAATGAATTCACAGATGGGGTCCCATTGTAATGACTAGAGGGTAAAAGAGAGTGAAGTTTTGACACTGGATTGTAAACTTTGCCAAGGAAGGCCTGGTAATAAAAGAATAATGCCAGCCTCTGAAAGCCTTCGTCATCTCACTCTACCAGTAAGTGGTCAATCCCCTTAATGGAGCAGGTTCACTAGAAACTTTCAGTGAAGTCATGCAAACTTTGATAGCTTTTTCTAACCACTCTGCCATTTCCTTCAGCAACAAAATGACTCTAAAGACTGGTGAGTCATATGCTGACCCAAAACTAACAAACAGAGGTTGTGTGTGAGTGGAGCGGGGAGGGTCTGGAGACAGGGCCAGATATCAGAGAGGCCAGATCCCAGGCTACCAGGTTTCTACCTTCAGCCAACTTGAGTATTACCTACAGGCAGCATGTGAATAATTAGGTAATTATGTTCCCCTCTGCAGTCTCTGAAAACAGTAGAAGTACAGTGCTAATAACCTCCACTACAGAAAAGATTACATAACCTTTGGTATTTAAAAATAACCTAAAACCAAAAACCAAAAAATGACATAACATGCTCCCTTCCATTCTTAATCATGACTTTAATACTGTAAAGAAAAAAAAAAAAAATGTGCTCTGCATTCTCTGTTTTCTATAGCAGAAGCACTAGAGTTCTGGGTTGATGCCTAGCCCAAAATAGATACTAGATATGTAAATTAAAATAGATGGCAAGATGGAAGGAGCAATTGTTAATTCATTTTTTAAAAGGTAGTACATAGTTGTTAGGGGTTGAATGTTTGCATTCTCCCAAAATTCATATGTGGAAGCCTTAGACCTCAATGTGGTTGCATTTGGAGGTGCGGCCTTTGAGAGGTAATTAGGTTTAGATGAGGTCATGAGGGTGGGGGCTCCATGATGGCATTAGTGTCCTTAGAATAAGAAGAGACCAGGGCTCTCACTCTCTGTCCACCATGTGAGGACACAGCATAAAGGCAGCCATTCACAGGAGGGCTCTCACCAGAACCTGACTCTGTTGGCCTCCTGATCACAGACTTCCAGCATCCAGAACTGTGAGATGTAAATGTTGATTTTTTAATCTACCGAGTCTATGGTATTGTATTACGGCAGCCCAAGCTGACTAAAACAATAGTGTAAATGCACAATATATGCATTTGTGTGTATGTAATTCATCTGTTGCTTATTCTCTAAATAAATACATTTCCATAAATGGAAAGCCAGCTTGCTATTATTGGGTAGCCACTAAAAATCTTCAGTATATTATTTCTTGAAAATACATTTTCCTCTCGTTCTCTAACAAGAAGCGTTATACTTAGCCAAGAGAAAGACTGTGCCCGAAATAGTCAGCTATTTTCTATCCACATATTTGCCACTCATATTGGTGATCTCTCCGTACCTACATTTCTGGTAGTGAAGACACCTTTGGTTGGTGTTCCTTCAGTGAGGATTCTAAAACTCTGAATCCCCCCCTCCTCTCTCTTCATCACTGGTAAGAGTGAATTTGTTTAAAATTTATTTGAAATACTGAAAAAGTATAATATGTTATTGTGGCTTAGGGAGTGATGGCAAAGTTAAATATTTTTGTACTTAAAAAACGTTCAGACAACACTTGATTCCTTGCTGACAAATAATGTATTTTTTCCTTATTTTCTGACTTGGATTTTCTATATTACTCTTGTACCTATACCCAGTGTGGATTTTAAACACACACTAAGACATGGTGAACAACATTACATAAGACAAATGAGAGTTGATTATCCTTATTAACACTAGGGGGCACATAATATTGCATTTTGAAAGATTAAATCACAAGAGTAATAATGACAGCCTTAGCATATACTTTACAAGTACCTCCCAGTACATCGTATGATGTAATCCTAACACCATTCGTGTCAGTGTGTATTAGTGTTAGCACCGTGTTCTTTTCCCCTAAGGCTGGGAGAAGCTAATCTCTGCAACAAATGCTATTATCTATTATATAATATTTTTATATTAATGCTGTTGATATCAATAAGATTAATATTTGCTAACAAGAGAATGTCTTTGCAAAGCTATTTGGAGATTTTTGGAAGTGGCCTGAGGGATCTAAAAGAAGAAACCACCAAGAGCAGATTATGGGGTTTTTTGTTTTGCTTCCCAAAGTTCAAAAGGAAACCTGATAAAGTATCTTTTAAAGCTAATATTAAGAGAAACAAGTTTTAGAGTGTATGTGCTTCAAAAGGGGAGAGAAAATTTTGACATTAACACTGCTCTACCCCTGACCGTTCTTAATTTTTAAAAATCCCAGCAGTGCAGTGTTGTTAATAAGCAACGTAACTCCTGAGATAAATGTGGCTTCTGTCCGTGTGAAACATAATAGAGAAAGGGATGCAAATAAGTTATGTGTTCCTGTGATAGTCAGACTGAGGCCATAAATCTAGTTGATATAATTGTTCTTGCATACAAGTGGTGGCCATAAAATATTCATTGCAAAGTCTTTAGGTACACTTATAATTTTTACAATATTCAGTATTTAAGGCTGTAAGTATTCAATATTATAACATTCAATGGCAAAATAAATGGGTATTATATTTACACAGATATTAGTTAATGTAGTATTTTATTTCCCTATTGTTTTTAATTATTCTCTTATTGGGTTGAGAAAGAGTTGATTGAAAAAAAAATGCTTTGATTTAATGTCCTGAGTCTATTTTCCACGTAATAACAACTATTGCTATGTGAAAAAAAGCAAACAGACAAAACCCCTCCAAACTTAGTGGCTTATGGATTGTGTGGGGCAGCAATTTAGGTAGGACACATTGAGCCTGGTTTGTCTCTGCTCCATGGTATCTGGGGTTCAGCTGGGGAGACGTGACGGTTGGGTGTGACTTGGCTGCATTCATTTGGAAGTGTCTTCACTCCTACGTCCCGTGGTTAATGCTGACTGCCAGCTGGGACTCCTTTCCATGCATCGCTGGCAGCCCCAAGTTCAAACACCCACACGTGACCTCTCCATGTGGTCTCTCCTTGTGGGATGATTTGGGCTTCTTTACAGCGTGGCAGTAGAGTTCCAAGAGTGAGAGTCCACAGAGAACCAAGCAGAAGCTGTGTCATCTTTTATGAACTAGGCTTAAGTCACGTAATGTTCAAAGCACATCGCTGGTACTAACTCACTGAATCCTAAGAACACACAGTGGCAGTCCGATGTTGCCTGGGGATGCAGTTATCCGAAAGTTTAAATGGACAGAACATGCAAGATGGCTTCCTCACCTGGCTGGCCAGCTGGTACGGCAGTCAGCTCCAAGCTCAGCTAGGCTGTTGTCTGCCGTACCCACGGTCGACTTTTCAAGCTTAATGGTCTTACCTCTTACATAAGAGTGTCAAGAAAACCTTGTGGAATCTGCATGACCTTTTGCAATTGAATAATGGCCCCAGAAAGATGCACACGTCCTGATCCCCATAACCTGTGACTACATTACTTTAACATGGAAAAGGAAAATTTACAGATGTGGTTAGTTAAGAATTTTGATATGGGGAGATTACCCTGGATCATCTAGGTAGGTGCTAAATGTAATCATGAAGGTTTTTATCAGGGAGGCAGGAGATCAGAGGTGGATAAAGGGGATGAGATGATGGAGGCAGAGGTTGGAGTGATGTGCTTTGAACACAGAAGAAGGGACCATGGACCAAGGAGTACAGATGACTCTAGAAGCTAGAAAAGGCAAGGAAACAGATTCTACCATAGAAAACAGATTCTACCCTAGAACTTGTGGAGAAAATACTGACCTCAGCCCAGTGAATTTGATTTTAGATTTCTGACCTTGTGAACTATAAGATAATAAAATTATGTTATGTCTTAAGCCCTCAAGTTTATTGCAATTTGTTCCAGCAGCAATAGAAATCGAATACATCAGTACAGCTTCAGAAGTCACACAGTGTCATTTTTGCTACATGCTGCATTCTATTGGTTGTAAGTGAATCAGAAGCCTCCAGATTCAAGGGGAACAAACACAGATCCCACCTATAGATGGAAGCAATGCCTAAGAATTGGCAACTATGTTTTATACTGGCATTATTAAAAATAATAATAACTGACTACGAATAACATGGACCTTAGACTGTCAAACTGATTACCACCATACCAGTATGATTAGATATGAGTAATTAGAAATATTAAGAACAGAATATTAATAACACCATGAGCAACATGGACTTTAGTCTATCAACTGATTATTCTTGGATTTAGTCTAAACACCATTTTTCTTACTGCAGCTATATTTTCTGGATTAGTGGTTTTCAAATGTTTTGGAAACAGAACACCTGTAAGTCTGGATGATCTTTACAGAAAATAAAACAGCAAGCTACTTAACATTCTCTAAACCTCAGTTTTCTCAACTATAAAACATGTGTAATTAATAATATTAATAATTAATAACTAATATTAATAACTCAAAGTGTTGCTGTGCAAAATAAAGACAACATTCCTAGAAGAGGGTTAGTACACAGGTGATCGACTTAAATTTCCAGAGTAGAAATTGGGGCTGCCAGAGATGCGCAGAAAGGAAAGGCAAGGTCTTCCTCTTACCTGAGGAAGATGTGGTTGGGAGACGTCATGAAAATTATACCGTTAGGAGGGAGGGGCATAGGCAGTCAAATAAAGGAGTCCAGGTCTGAGGTTCCCATAGAGTTGGCGGTACTGTAGCTTCTAGAACACTATTCCTTCCGTCAGCATTAGGTAGCGTAAAAGCGAGCCTAAATGAAACACTCTAGAACCTGGTCCTTTGCTTCACCTTTGCTGTGTCCTCTCAGTTACAGGTCCTTCTAAGATCCACTGGCCTTTTCCTCCTATCTTTCATCTCAGGCTTCCACTCTCATGGTCACACCCTGGACCATGAGTCCAAACCACTTCCATTAAAAATCTTTCAGTCCAGCTTCTTATTTTCTCATCACAACCTGCATCGTGTTTGCTTGCTCAGATTTTCCTATTGTGACCATTCTTTAAGTCAGTTTTTTTCACTGTGCATCAACTGCCTGGTATCTTCACTTCTGTTCTTGTCCAGAGCAGAGTCTATGGCCATTTGCTGTAATCAATCTGTTGCAAACACCTGCAGCTCGCTTGCCCATCTCTCCCTCTACAGTGCTAGCTTACCAACATCCCAACCCTGAAAACCGTCAACCACCAACCTTCTTAATAGTTAAATATAGCTGGAGGAAAGGGCACAGTAGGGTACACTAGTTTCATTCTAAATTCATTCACTTCAAATTCATTCTTTTTTTAAAATAATTTTATTTATTTATTTATTTAGGCCGTGTTGGGTCTTCGTTTCTGTGCGAGGGCTTTCTCTAGTTGTGGCAAGCGGGGGCCACTCTTCATCGCGGTGCACGGGCCTCTCGCTGTCGCGGACTCTCTTGTTGCGGAGCACAAGCTCCAGACGCGCAGGCTCAGTAGTTGTGGCTCACGGGCCTAGCTGTTCCATTGAATGTGGGATCTTCCCAGGCCAGGGCTCAAACCCATGTCCCCTGCATTGGCAGGCAGATTCTCAACCACTGCGCCACCAGGGAAGCCCCCAAATTCATTCTTAATACTACTTGGAAAGCCTGCAATATTTCCTGTCCTATGAGATGGCCAATTAAAACCTTTCCTTGTATCCTCTCATTTTCATGAAAACTCCATCTATCCTCCTCTGACCTTCAGTCTCAGTTCATGATCTGAGAAAATAAAAATCCTCAGACCCTTATCTTCCCGTCACCAAAACTACAACCTGCTTAAGTATATGCACCTATATTTGTTCCTCTTATTAAAACTGAGAACAGGTCCTTAGTCTATTGTAACAGTCTCGTCTCCTACGTTCCTACATACATCACCTTTCTGATCATCTATATATTTCTTCATCATTAATCTCTCCCTCTCTACTAGGTCATCCCCATCAATATATATTGTCTGATATTTGAGAATAACATGGAGGTTAGAGCATGGGCTCAGGAGTCAGGCTGCTCAGCTTCAGACCTCGATTCACCGTCAGCTATCTGGCTAAACTCCCTCACTTACAGGTAGGGTTAATAATAACAGTGTACCTTAAAGTGTTGTTCTGAGGATTAAATGTTGTCACATGTCAAGCACATAGTAGGAAAGCTATGGCTATTAGTTACTATTAAAGTACTATTTCCATTCCTAAAAAATTGCCTCACTTGACCGCACCAATCATCCCAGCTATAGTCCTTTGCCTCTGCCACCCTTCACAACCAGACTTCCCCGAAGAGCCTTCAACCAACATGCTTCCCCCAGGCTCGCCACTTACACAATCCAACTCACTCCAATCTCACTTCTATCTCGTATCACTTCGATGAAATTTCTCTTTCAAGAAATTTCAAAAACCTCTTTACTACAGAAGCCAGGTTGCATTATTCTGTACTCATCACTCATCACATTAATTTAACATGTCAGCATCATGACAGGGTTGCAAGTGTCCCTTGTTTCACATGGCATTCCTCACTGGGCTTGCACGACAACCTGCCCTTCCCGTTTTCTTTCTCCCTCTCTGGCTGCTTCGTCTTAGACTTTTTAAAACCTTCTACTTCTCCTAACTTCTAACTTTCATATGATGAAATTCCCCTTCCCTCCATATAAATTTCGCAAGGAGGTTGTCTCTGAAAACCATGCCATTGACTTCCAGTTTTACTTCTGTAGCCCCAATATTTCTTCTAAACTCTAGATCCACATAGCAGACTCCTTGACGATCCAAATGTAACTACTCGACAGTCCAAAAAGTAACATGTGACAAATCTAAACTTTGATTTCTCCTTCATTCCATCTCTGTTCCTCTCCCAGTCTTGGTCATTTTAATACTGTCATTTAATACAATCTCACAGCTGCCCAAACCAGAGTTCTTGGTATCGTGCTCGATTCTCTCTCTCGCTCGCTAAGAGTCAGAGCCACAGGTGAGTATCTGTGCGTGTGTGATTTACTGAAGGAGCGCTCTCAAGAGAAGTGGAATGAGAGAAGCAGGACAAGGCAGAGCGACAGTCTAAACAAGGATACGTTCTCAGCTGGAATCTACCAGCGCTCTGATCCCATGGGGAGCTCTGGAGTGTAACTCGCACTCCATTATTGCTTCCTCCTTTAGTCAAGGGAGTTGACTTACAATTCCATGTAAATTAGTCATTGGTTTTAAGGCTTCCCCACAGAGAACAGGGGGAGTGTAAACCTCCCAGGTAAAGCAGCAACCTTTTTTTTTTTTTTAACATCTTTATTGGAGTATAATTGCTTTACAGTGATGTGTTAGTTTCTGCTTTATAATAAAGTGAATCAGCATACGTATACATATATCCCCATATCTCTTCCCTCTTGCATCTCCCTCCCACCCTCCCTATCCCACCCCTCTAGGTGGTCACAAAGCACCGAGCTGATCTCCCTGTGCTATGGGGCTGCTTCCCACTAGCTATCTATTTTACGTTTGCTAGTGTATATATGTCCATGCCACTCTCTCACTTTGTCCTAGCTTACCCTTCCCCCTCCCCGTGTCCTCAAGTCCATTCTCTACCTCTGCATCTTTATTGCTGTCCTGCCCCTAGGTTCTTCAGAACCTTTTTTTTTTTTTTAGATTCCATATATATGTGTTAGCATATCGTATCTGTTTTTCTCTTTCTGACTTACTTCACCCTGTATGACAGACTCTAGGTCCATCCACCACCTCACTACAAATAACTCAGTTTCGTTTCTTTTTATGGCTGAGTAATAGTCCATTGTATATATGTGCCACATCTTCTTTATCCATGCATCTGTCGATGGACACCTAGGTTAAAGCAGCGACCTTTTGGCAGAGGTCAATTCTCTGGCAAAGGAGGGAACTGTGAGCTTTTACCTGCCAACACTAAAAGCAGGTGGAAGTGCCTTCCTTGGCCCAATAAAGAAAGACTGGTCTGGATCACATCCACATGGCTCTCCCCCAGCCTTCCGTATCTGCAATATTCCAATCTTGGTGTGTCCAGACCATTGACCACCCAAATAAGCCACTTGAAACTACCTCTGAGTTGGTGTATATGTCTATATCTGACCATTTCTCTCAGCTGAGCAGCTGCACTGTCCGAAGCACTGCCTTTGGGAAACTTCCCCTCACCCCAGTCTTTCCTTGAGTAAGTCTGTATAGCAACAGCATTCTAGTTTTCATTTACCTCCGTATATTATATATTACAGTCACTGGTCAACCAAACTCAGGCTTTTCCCTCCCCCTTTAGCTGATCATAGGGACACCACCTTAGCTGTGCAAATGAGCTGAGGCAGAGTGGCTGGAGCAGCAGCGGTGGGTGAAATGGTTACAGCACTCTCTGTGCTACTTATCTGCACCTTCTGCACCTGATCCAGCACAGTTCAGGGTTTTCCACTTCTGTTTTAAAACAGATTGCTGCTGGGCTCACCTGACTTTAAGAAATGTCCTCATTCCTTAAATTACATGAATATTAATAATACACACTATTACTTCTACATATGCCCAGTGAAGAGTAATCTCTTGTTGTGCTAAAAAATATCCCAACTGGAAATTTTGATGCTATTTTATATCTTGAAAATTCAGCTGTTGATCTTCACAAAGATAAAAAAGAGATTACATAAGCTTACGGTTTCTGGTCCAGCATGGAAAGCGTTTAGGAGTTGCCATTTCATCCTAACAACAAATAAAAAGCTGAACAAACTGAAAAAACAACTCTTCTTAGATCCATCAGAGAAGTGAGGTCATGGGGAAAAACCACTGCTCCCCAAATTGGACAGACACACAGTAGATAGAAAGAATCACTATTTACCAGAGCAGAAACCCACCAGCAGACACCTCCTTGGGAACCAGTGCCAGGGTAGGGAAGCCTGAACTGTAATTAATGAATTGCAACAGGCTCAATGTGGCCAGTCTGAGAGTTTGCACCTCCAGGAGGGCCCCGCATTTTTGTGGGTTTCCCTCCTGGGGCTCTACCGGGTCTTCACGGTGAATATCAGAGAAAAGTCCCTTTGTGCTTCCAGCACATGTGATAGGGCAGATTTAGCCCACATTCCTTAGCCAGGCAGGTTGAAAGAAAACAGCAAATATTATCTGGATGGTTTTTCTTCCATGCGTTGTTAATTCCTGATGTTACTTCTGGATCACATGGTATCAGCTCCGCTTAGTTCAGCTTCCTTGTATTTACCAGAGTCAGTTTTTGTTGTCGCGGCTGTTGTTTTACTTATAAAACCATATGAGCTCCCTAAACGTGATCATTTAGGCTTCACTTTATCTTGGATTTTGCTCTTGGATTTTTAGAAGATCAAATTGGAGTAAACGTCTCTCTACAGAAAGCCAAGCCATCATTTTCCAGAAACCAGACAATGTGCCTGGAATTTAGTTTGAGAAGAAAAATGATGTTTTGTGACTTTTAACAGTAGAACAGAAGAGTATATCTGTTTCTCATTCATTGATTGTCCATTCACAGTTAAACATATTAACACATTACACTTGGCATTCGAGATTGCTATAATAGCAAGATGTTACTCATTTTCTCACATAACTCATTAAACCATTTAGGCATCATTAATTGCACTACTCCATCACCTTAAATCACATCAAGGAGTTGTCCGCTGGAACTTTATGTCCCAGAGTTTACATCAGTTTCTAAACTAGCCCCAGTATGGGTGTCAGAAAAATAAACTACAAGTGAGAAGAAAGAGAACAGAGAATAGCTTGTTCCCAATTTTAAAACACTTAATTAAAAAGAAAATCTAACTTGTTAAATTAAAATGCTTTCCTTTGCAGGACTTCTGCATGTTAACCGTTTTTGTTTGTAGTTAGTCTGGTAACTGAAGTCACTAATACATGTTAAGTGCTCACTGTATGCCAGCCGCTAGCACTTTGCATGTAGTAGTATTTACTCCTCAAAGAAATTCCTTAGAAATTTTGCACTTCCTAAGTGACCTTCCTTAAGGTCACATAGCTGAGTGGCAAAGCCTGGATTACATCCTGGACTAATTCACTCCATAGTCTGAGCTGTAAGGCACTAGGCTGTGTTGCCATTGCCTCGGATATAATTTCAAAAACATTTAAAACAACCTTTTGCTATTACATGAGAACTTACTTGAGTAGAAGAAGAGTCTTAGTTATATTCATTTTGGCTTGAGATCCTTAAGAAGAAAATAGGTAAAAACTGGCAGGTCATGGGCTGTATCCAACCTATGGATGTATTTTGCTTGGCCCAAGCAGTGCTGTAAAATCTTTAAATTGGTAATGTTTTAAAATAAGAGGAATATATATGAAATCTGGACTTCTGTCTTCCCTTGAAAAATCAGAAGATTAAGCCTTAAGTCTGGTAAATTATTTTTTAGAAGAACATATTGGTGTTTATAACTACATCCTGGGAAGAGAAGGGAAATGATGTAGAATACTTAATAATCTGTTTACTCTTTCGAGGTTAAAGGATGCTTGTGATTCTGCCACTCTGAGTTCTTTTTTTCCCCAAACATACAGAGCCAACATCCATTGATCAGAGGACTGGATGTAAGTTTTAGAAGTGACCCTGTGAACTAGGATATCCAGACTCCAGATGATTCGTAACATTTGCTTTGAATCTTTTAAAAACTATATTCATCTAATAGTTGGGCTGTTAAAAAGTACCTCTGCAAAATAAAGTACTTTGGCTTCACTTTCTGTAAATAAAAACAGTTCCATCAGGTGGCCATCTGTTACATCAGAAATCAGTACCTTCTGTCTAATTTGTCTTTGTTATTTCCAGGGTCAGGTTCCTTCACCTTCAATTATTTAGTCTTCGTGTGATATATAACAGAGTCAAGTGTTAGAGCCATTACCCAGAAAGTCCATTTCTTAAGGAGTAATATAGGCACATAATATTCTCAGAAATGCCCCAGCCTTCTCCAGCTAAGCTAAACTGTTTAAAGTTTCTGTAATATTTGAGATTCAGGATACTAAATTTCAACCTTTTCAAAAAACAGTGTATTAAATCTTAGAGTCCATGTGCCATAACATCATTTTATGACAAATAGTAAAATATTTAATATACTTGGTAGGAGAACTGAGAATAAAATGGTAAATTGAAACAGTTCAGTGGACACTCACTGTACACACATATGTATAAACACATGCAACAGCTCACTGTACTTTACACACACACACACACGCATGCACGCACAACCTGGTTGTCTAAAAGATTTGCAAAGTTCAGAAGAGTACCAAGGAATAAGAAGGATAGTGGGGCGGAAGACAGCTCTGGGTCAACAGAAAGGCAGATAAATCAGTGCTAAAATTGTATACTGAATGACTATAACCTAAATGATATATATTTTAGGGTATATCATAACATAATTCTACTTATATTCCAGCCTCCCTACAAGAGCCTTCAGGCCCTCATTCAAAACACATTGATTCCTTGTTTATACTTAATTCAAACAATATTGGAAATTTTGTTCTCAAATCATAGCAACTTAGAAGCAGTGGGTCACAAGTGTGCAGCTGTCATAAGAGTCAAACTGTCAGCAGAAGACTGATCCTGGGAATAGGCAGAATTATTTTATATTAGAATTTAGCATAATTCTGACCATGGTTTTAGTATGTAATGTTTAAGAATCCGAAAAAATAAAAACAGTTACCATTTTTCAATTGATTCCTTAAAATGTAATCATACTAATCCTAGAAAATTCACTTATATAATTTCTCCCAAAATGCTGAACATGTGAGACATTGCTGCATTTAATTTCCTTTGTTTCTCAATATAGTATATTTAGTATTTTAGCTATTAACTGATAGCCATTTATGTGGTCCAAATTATAAAGAGCTATTTGTAACCCATACTCCAAAATATTCTGTTAAAGATTAGACATCCACCAATAAACTTTTAGAAAATAATGATTCACTAAGCAGTTGGTATTTTAACATTCATGTTGCTCTGTGATGAATAAGATATATTTCTGAGTATCTCATTGTCATTAAACACAAATAATTAAAATGTTTAGATGAATTACTCCACCTCCCCAAAAAGTAAAGGATAAATTAGGGGCATTATTTCATTTTAAGAGATCTACTGTTAATATTAACAATATTGTCATTTAGAGAAGGTAGTTAATTCATGGTTAAAATGGATATGTGTACTTTTAACAATTAAAATCATTTGTTTTTTGCAAGGTCTTACACATAGAAAATTAAGAACAGTATTTGTTAGGGAGGATGACAGTAATGATAGTACATGTGACATGTTATTTGTGGTGGTCAGCAGCGATCAAAACTAGAAGAAACTTAGAAGCCAAAGACGAAAGGGAAGGGGCTCTACCCCTCCTTCAGTTGAAAGTAGGAGCCTATTTGTTGAAGACTTACCTGAAACCCATCATCCTAAGGCTTTTGTTTTTATAAATATACTAAATTGGTTCTGAATACCTGTTTGACCATAACTACATTAAATAATTAACATAATCTTTAAGGAACATTGGTGAGAATTAGTGAAAATTAATATGTGGAGGAAATTTAAAGAGAAATACAAAACTTTATATGCCACATATTTTTATAGGATATTATAAAATATTAACTTTTGCTAATATTGGTTTACTTCCATACCGCTTTTATTTTGGCATATTTTGTTAAATCAGTTTGTGAGTCACAAAATACATAAAATCTCACTTCTCTTTGTGTTTTTATGTTTTACATTATGTATGCTGATTATATGGAAAACTGTAATAAAGACTGTCTAAGAGGTCTTTTGAAGGCTGTTAACTGCTGAGATTAATCAACAGCATGATTTTGAACAGTAACTTCCATTTTCCTATCAGCAGTCCACTGTAAGATTTTTTGGGAAAACTCTTGAATCTGCTGCCCAGTCCTAGCATGAAATTAAGATACAAATG
Source organism: Globicephala melas (assembly GCF_963455315.2). Taxonomy (NCBI): domain Eukaryota; kingdom Metazoa; phylum Chordata; class Mammalia; order Artiodactyla; family Delphinidae; genus Globicephala; species Globicephala melas. The sequence continues at coordinate 20,692,343 of NC_083318.1, read as the reverse complement.
TTTATTGATCACTGCGACGTTAACGCTCACCATGAGGATATATTGAGCAGAGAAGAGATCAAATAAAACATGATACACCGATAGTAACAGATTCAGCTTCTGCTCCCAGTATGTTCCCTGCCAAGCTTGCCAGACCCTATTTTCCTAATATATGAGGTCCTTCCTCCATATCACTACTGCTGCTACTTCTTTTATTTAGAACGGTGCCTTTCACCTCCTGCCATGGCTACTAATTGTTCATTACTCACCCTGTGCTTGGTGTTGTAGGCCTTATCTCTTACTTTCACAACAATTCTACTAGGTAGGGGTTATGATCTCCATTTTACAGATGGAAGGTTTTTTGCTTAATTAACTGACATCACATAGCTAACAATTCCTAGACCTAGAACAAAGTAATCATTTATTAATTTAATAAGTCATTTACTCAATACTATATACACCTGAAGCATTTTACAACCCCAAATCCCTACCTGTTCATCAGAACCTACCCATCTTACAAGGTTCTCCACAGATAAGTCATTCATGAACTTTCTGCTGATTTCCACTAACAGATGTATTTTCTAGAATTGAAGCTTCTTAGCAATTTGTTTATAGCACTCATATGCCGTTTATACTCTTCAGCCTCATATCGTAATGCTTGGTGTTTCTCATTTTCCCTGATCTTAAAGGACAATGGCAATGCGTGCCCTTTGCCCTGACCAGTCAGGGACTGGTCAGCAAAACTGGGCCATTCTAGATGGATTCAACAGGAAGTGCTTAAATAAAAGGATACAGAGGCTTGCACAACTCAGAGGTTGAGAGACTTGGTGAGTGAAGGTCAGGGGTGCCACTTTTAGTCAACTCAAAACAGCAGAGATCACAGGAAAACCACCACCAGTGACCTCAACTGCAGATAGTATCAAAGTGGACAATTCTCAGGAAGACACCAGATGCCATGCACCCACCAAGGCCCCATGCGGAAGCCCATATACCTGACTACAGCAGCCACTAGGGGAATTATGCCTCATCTACTCATCTGCTCTGCAGACCTCTGGGAGTGCTTCTCATTGTCAGAACTTATGGAACCTACTTTCAAGGGCATCTGGGCAATGTAGTTTCCAGGCTATCAGCATCTTCAGTATGAGGAGGGTTTAAAAAGATAATATTAGTATCAAGACATAATATTTGGTGTCATTTTTTTTTAATTAAACAACATAAACATATTGCCTCACAGTTCCGGAGGCTAGATATCTGAAATCAAGGCATTGGCAGAGTTGCTTCCTTCTGAGCACGGTGAGAGGGAGTCTGTTCCGTGCATCTCACCTAGCTTCTCATGGTTTGCTGCCAATCTTTGGTGTTCCTTGGCTTATAGAAGCATCACCCTAATCTCTGTCTTCAACTCCACATAGTATTCTCCCTGTGTACATGTTTGTGTCCAAATTTTCCCTTTTTACAAGGAGATCAGTCTTATTGGGCCCACCCTAATGACCTCATTTTAACCTGATTACCTATGTAAAGATCTGTCTCCAAATAAAGTCACATTTTGAGGTAGAGAGTTAGGATTTCAAGATATGAATTGGGGGAGGGGGAGGAAATACAGTTATCTATTGTTGTCTAGCAGTTATCTATTGTTGTATAACGAATTACTCTAAAATTTAGTGTCTTACATAATGCATTGTCTCTCATGGTTTCTGTGAGTCAGGAGTTTGAGAGCAACGTGGCTAGACAGTTTTGGCTTTAGGTCTCTCATGAGTTTGCCATCAGATATTATTTGAGGCTGCAGTCATCTGAAGGCTTGACTGGGGTTGGAAATCCACTTTCAGGGTGACTCACTCACCGTTGACTCACTCAGTGGCTATTGGCAGGAGGTCTCAGTTCCTCTCCACCTAGACCTGTCCACAGGGTTGCTTGACTGTGTTGACAACATGGGGGCTGGCTTCCCCCAGAGCTGAGGATCCAAAAGACCAAGGTGGAAGTTACGATGCCCCTTTCACTAGAATCCCTTCTTGGTGAAACATTGGCCTGGGTCCTGTAGTTTCTCAGTTGGTCTCTAGAGTTCTCACAAGCATATTTTGGTCCTTATATTGTTGTTATCTCATTGTCTTGGTCAGGGAACAAGGGCCTGAAACTTCCTAGTTCGTCATCATCTTTCCAGTGTCACTTTTTTTTTTTTCTTTTTGCCCCTATTTTATTTTTATTCATTTATTTTTTATTGAAGTATAATTGCTTTACAATGTTGTGTTAGTTTCTGCTGTACAATGAAGTGAATCAGCTCTATGTATACACATCCCCTCCCTCCTGGACATCCCTCCCCCACCCCATCCCATCCATCTAGGTCATCACAGAGCACTGAGCTGAGCTCCCTGTTCTATATAGCAGGTTACCACAAGCTATCTATTTTACACATGGTAGTGTATTTATGTCAGACCTAATCTCCCAATTCATCCCACGGTCCCCTTCCCCCCACCCCATGTCCACATGTCCATTCTCTACACCTGCGTCTCTATTCTGCCCTGAAAATAGGTTCATCTGTACCAATTTTCTAGATTCCACATATGTGAGTTAATATACAATATTTGTTTTCCTCTTTCAGACTTACTTCACTCTCTGTGACAGACTCTAGGTCCATCCACATCTCTACAAATGACCCAATTTCGTTCCTTTTTATGGCTGAGTAATATTCCATTATATATGTACCACATCGTCTTGATCCATTCATGCATCGATGGATGCTTAGGTTGCTTCCATGTCCTGGCTATTGTAAACAGTACCACAGTGAACATTGGGATACATGTGTCTTTTTGAATTATGGTTTCCTCAGGGTATATGCCCAGGAGTGGGATTGCTGAGTCGTATGGTAGTTCTATTTTTAGTTTTTTAAGGAACCTCCATACTGTTCTCCACAGTGGCTGTACCAATTTACATTCCTACCAGCAGTGCAAGAGGGTTCCCTTTTCTCCGCACCCTCTCCAGCATTTATTGTTTGTAGATTTTTTGATGATGGCCATTCTGACCAGTGTGAGGTGATACCTCATTGTAGTTTTGATTTGCATTTGTCTAATAATTAGTAATGTTGAGCATCTTTTCATGTGCCTCTTGGCCATCGATATGTCTTCTTTGGAGAAATGTCTATTTAGGTCTCTGCCCATTTTTTGATTGGGTTGTTTGATTTTTTGATATTGAGCTGCATGAGCTGCTTGTATATTTTGGAGATTAATCCTTTCTCTGTTGCTTCATTTGCAAATATTATCTCCCATTCCGTGGGTTGTCTTTTCATCTTGCTTATGGTTTCCTTTGTTGTGCAAAAGCATTTAAGTTTCATTAGGTCCCATTTGCTTATTTTTGTTTTTATTTCCACTACTCTAGGAGGTGGGTCACAAAAGATCTTGCTGTGATTTATGTCAAAGTGTGTTTTTCCTATGTTTTCCTCTAAGAGTTTTATAGTGTCCAGTCTTACATTTAGGTCTTTAATCCCTTTTGAGTTTATTTTTGTGTATGGTGTTAGGCAGTGTTCTAATTTCTGCAGTGTCAGTTGTAATTTCTCCTTTTTCATTTCTCATTTTATTGATTTGAGTCCTCTCCCTTTTTTTCTTGATGAGTTTGGCTAAAGGTTTATCAATTTTGTTTATCCTCTCAAAGAACCAACTTTTCATTTTATTGATCTTTGCTATTATCTTCTTCATTTCTATTTCATTTATTTCTTCGCTAATCTTTATGGTTTCTTTCCTTCTACTAACTGAGTTTTCTTTGTTCTTATTTTTCTAGTTGCTTTAGATATAAAGTTAGATTGTTTATTTGAGAATTTTCTTCTTTCTTGAGGTGAGATTGAATTGCTATAAACTTCTGTCTTAGAACTGCTTTTGCTGCATCCCATAGGGTTTGGATCATCATGTTTTCATTGTCGTTTGTTTCTAGGTATTTTCTGATTTCCTCTTTGATTTCTTCAGTGATCTCATGGTTATTTAGTAGCATATTGCTTAGCCTCCATGTGTTTGTTTGGTTTTTTTTCCTGCAATTGATTTCTCATCTCATAGCATCGTGGTCAGAAAAGATGCTTGACACGATTTCAATTTTCTTAAATTTTCTGAGGCTTGATTTGTGGCCCAAGGTGTGATCTGTCCTGGAGAATGCTCTGTGTGCACTTGAGAAGAAAGTGTATCCTTCCGCTTTCAGGTGGAATGTCCTATAAATACCAATTAAGTCTATCTGGTCTGTTGTGTCATTTAAAGCTTGTGTTTCCTTATTTATTTTCTGTCTGGATGATCTGTCCATTGGTGTAGTTGGGGTGTTAAAGTCCCCACTATTGTTGTGTTACTGTCGATTTCCCCTTTTATGGCTGTTAGCATTTGCCTTATGTATTGAGGTGTTCCTATGTTGGGTGCATAAGTATAATTTTTAAGTTTTCTTCTTCAATTGATCCCTTGATCATTATGTAGTGTCCTTCCTTATCTCTTTTAACAGTCTTTATTTGTCTCATATGAGTATCCAGCTTTCATTTGATTTCCATTTGCATGGAATATCTTTTTCCACCCCCCCACTTTCAGTCTGTATGCGTCCCTAGGTCTGAAGTGGGTCTCTTGTAGACAGCATATATACGGGTCTTGTTTTTGTATCCATTCAGCCAGTCTGTGTCTTTTGGTTGGAGCATTTAATCCATTTACATTCAAGGTAATTATCGATATGTATGTTCCTATTACCATTTTCTTAATTGTTTTGGGGGTCTTTTTCTTCTCTTGTGTTTCACGCCTAGAGAAGTTCCTTTAGCATTTCTTGTAAAGCTGGTTTGTTGGTGCTGAATTCTCTTAGCTTTTGCTTGTGTGTAAAGCTTTTGATTTCTCTGTCGAATCTGAATGAGACCCTTGCTGGGTAGAGTAATCTTGGTTGTAGGTTTTTCCCTTTCATCACTTTAAATATATCCTGCCACTCCCTTCTGGCGTGCAGAGTTTCTGCTGAAAGATCAGCTGATCACCTTATGGGGATTCCCTTGCATGTTATTTGTTGCTTTTCCCTTGCTGCTTTTAATATTTTTTCTTTGAATTTAATTTTTGTTAGTTTGATTAATATATGTCTTGGTCTGTTTCTCCTAGGGTTTATCCTATATGGGACTCTCTGCACTTCCTGGACTTGGGTGGCTATTTCCTTTCCCACGTTTGGTAAGTTTTTGACTATAATGTCTTCAAATATTTTCTCAGACCCTTTCTCTTTCTCTTCTTCTTCTGGGACCCCTATAATTTGAATATTGATGTGTTCAGTGTTGTCCAGAGGTCTCTGAGACTGTCCTCAATTCTTTTCATTCTTTTTTCTTTATTCCGCTCCTCGGCAGTTATTTCCACCATTTTATCTTCCAGCTCACTTACTCTTTCTACCTCAGTTATTCTACTACTGATTCCTTTTAGTGTATTTTTCATTTCAATTATTGTGTTGTTTATCACTGTTTGCTCTTTAGTTCTTCTACGTCTTTGTAAAACATTTCTTGTATTTTCTCGATCCATGCCTCTGTTCTATTTCTGAGTTTTTTTTATCATCTTTAATATCAGTACTCTGAATTCTTTTTCAGGTAGGTTGCCTATTTCCTCTTCATTTATTTGGTGTTGTAGGTTTTTACCTTGCTCCTTCGTCTGTAACATATTTTTTTGTCATCTCATTTTTTTTTGATGTATGGGGCTCTATTCCTGTTACTGGTTGTTTAGCCTGAGGGGTCCAACACAGGAGTTTTCAGGCAGTTGGGTAGAGCCAGATCTTGGTGCTGAGATGAGGACCTCTGGGAGGCCTCACTCCAGTGACTATTCCCTGGGGTCTGAGGTTCTGTTAGTCCAGCGGTTTTGACTCGGAGCTCCCACCACAGGATCTTAGGCCCAATCCCTGGCCTGGGAACTAAGAATCCTGCAAGCCACACGGCACAGCAAAAGAAAAGAAAAAAAAAAGAGAAAGGAGCAGTACAATAATGAAGAATAAAAACTAAAATTAGAAAGATAAAAAATATATTAGGAAAAATAAAAATATAAGTGAAACAGCTACTAGAAGGCAAAACAGAACCACAACAGAAAAAAGAAAAAAAGGTGGGGGGAACAAGCCAAAAGTAGCAGAACAATAACAAAGTATAAAGAATAAAATAAAATTAGAAAAATAAGAAATTTATTAGAAAAAATAAAAAGATAAATGAATCAACAACAATAAGGTAAAACAGAACCACAACCTAAAAAAAAAAAAGACTGGAAAAGCCCTCGGCTCTGGGGAGGCAGAGCTTAGGCAGGAGCTGAGCTTAGGCAGGGATAGGGTTTAGGGCGGGGATGGGGTCTAGGCTCAGGACCCATGCAGCAGCCGGGAAAGTCAGTACCGCAGGAGGGGGGCCTCAAAAGTGCGGAGTTAGGAGGTAAGGTCCTGGGTGGGGGTGTCTGGGTGGGGCTTAGGTCCAGCACCGTCAGAGGAGTCTTGCAGTGTTGTGTGTAGAGGTAAGGCCCTGGGGAGGGGTACCTGGGCAGGGCTTAGGCTCAGCGCTGCCTGAGGGACCTCAGCAGGCTCCCTGGGGCCCAAGTGGGCAGGGGAACTGCTGGCCGCATTCCTTTCTGATCCTCCACTTTTCCGAGGGTCTCCCCCGTCCTTGTGGATCCCCTAACCATGGGTGGGCCCCTCTAGGTGTGGGAATCCTTGCCCTCCCCCAGCTGCCCCTCAGGGGCCCCGTCCAGTCAGTCTGGCCTTTACTTTTCCTCCCGCCTCCCTCCTCCCCACTCCCTCAGGACCCACGTGGCTGGAGGGGGCCTAGGTGGGTAGAGGATCAGGCCCCAGACCTCAGCAGGCTCCCCGGGGCCCAGTGGGCAGGGGAAACACTGGCAGCCATCCCTTCCAATCCTCTGCTCTCCCGAGGGTCTCCCCCTGTGTCCATTGATCCCCTAACCGTGGGTGGGCCCCTCTGGGCGTGGGAATCTCTCCCCTCTCCCAGCCGCCCCTCAGGTCTGCCAATCCTGTCCCACCTCCACTTCTCCCCCTCCCTCGCCCCCATGTCCTACCTTGTGGATGGGGGATTCCTCCAGTCCCCTTAGGTGTCCGTGGTCCCCCACCAGTGCCGGGTTGGTGCCCTAGTTGTGCGGAGCTGCGAGTTCCACATCCTCCTAGTCTGCCATCTTGACTCCACCCCCCCAGTGTCACTTTTATAACCTGACTACAAATATGTTCTTGGTAAGTACTTCCTAAATTGAATTTAATTTCCTTGGAGGCCCTTTCCTTAAAAACATTTGTAAAGAACTATGTAGGAAAAATTCATACTGGAATTAGGATATTGCAGCCAAATAAACTTTATAAAATTCAATATAAAAGAAAATATGAGTTCTGGTGGTCGTGTTGGGGGTAACCTGCAGTTCTTTATAGACGATTTCAACTTGGTGTTATTACTACTGAACACTTTCTGATGGATCTCACGAATAAGGGTAAGAAACTAGAGATAATGTATGTTTTTACTCAATAAAAATAAAATTACATCAGTACTATCACCTAATTAAGTCTGATTCCACGTTCAAACATCATGTGTCACCAAAGCAAGCTGTCCCTGCAATGTCGTAAATGTAGACAGTGTTCGGCATTCATCTTAAACAGTAAAACTGAAGCCCAAGGGTATTCCTTTATGACTTTGGGCTTTGGAAAGATTCATATTTCAGCCCGAAGGGGGTACTGTTGATTGATTTATTACTGCAAAGAGATTTTCTTATTTCTCAAATCCACTAATAGAATATTAGAATTAAATGCCTGACTTTTCAAATTATTTCCATAAGTTGTCCTAGGCAAGATTCAAGTCCATAGCCAGGTGCGTCAACTTGGTATTACTTAGAATAATGGAATGAATAGACACATGGATAATATAAAACCACAGGCAGTCATCACTTGTAGTGTCTGTAAGTAAAATATAAATAGGCAGTCTTGGATACTTATCAACTGTGATCCTCACCCTGAAAGAATTTATAAATAAGAGGAGAAGTGAGAGAGGGAAGAAATCAGGAATGAAGACAGAGAAGGAGGGAGAAAGAGAGTAAAAGAGGGTGTGAAGCTAGGGAGGGATGGAAGAGTGAATGAAAAAGCAAATAAGGAAATAAAGGGGAAGAAAGGAAGAAGATGAGGCAAAGTGATGTAGGAATATAAATATTTAAACCACCAAGAAGAGAAATTGGAGGAAGTTCCAGAGAAATGTTTCATATTACGATGTGTTATATGTAGCACAGTAGTAGGATATTAACCATTATTCTGGATCCTCATTCATTGATTCATCATTTGAACACTGACTTAGTGCAAGGCATTGAAACATGTATGGCTGTAGAATTTTTAAAAGTACATAGAAAAAATATTTCCCATTTTGATTCAGCTGTACCAGTTTTAGGTGAAGAATGTGTTAATAAATTTGACAACAGACCTTTTGACTATATCTTCAGAGGTGATTATTGAAGAAATATTAATATTGTAAAACATGATATCATTCATGTCTTATTTTACTTCATATTTACCTTCATTATTTGACAAAATGAATCAAATATCGTAACATTCAGAATAAAATGATGGAATACATTTTCATGCCACATAACATATGTAGGATATTGTACTCAGTTAATCGGAACCATCTTCCAAATAAGCCTGCATTGACACACTTGAATCACATTTCTCTTATTAATGCATCTTTCGAAAACATGTCCAGTAAGCTGTATCTAAGCATATTTTTCCACATGGGAATTTAAAATAAAATACAAACAACAGTAATTGTTCAAACAAAGGCATATTTTAAAGAGGAAGGCTGCGTGGGACTATAAAAGAGGAGTTTACAAACTCCACTCACCCAGTGAAGAGCTGGAAGTGGATCTGTGTTCAGAGAGAAGGGCCTGTGTTGATGAAATAAACCACAGTACTTAACGCTGTTTAGTTTATACTGTAAATGTGGGCAGATAATGTGGGCTACAGACATTATTTCATCCGTGGGGCATATGGTAATTATATCCACATTAAAGCGTTTTTGCTAATCACACACATACATGCACACATCTTTGCTGCTGATGGGGTACAGCTGACACCAAGGGACACCTCATGGATTTCGGTTCCTCAGCACATTTCTCTCTGTGTATATCTCGTACCTCAGGGGCTACCACAGCTCCTCTCAAATGACTTCTCCTCCCCGCACTCACTACACAGACGATTACAACATAAACACAGCACTATAAGAGAAGTTTATAGTTTCAGGAGAGGAAGTGACTCTGGCAGTTTTTGTCAACTATTGTTTTCCCCAAGCTTAGTCTAAGTTGGGCAATCTGAGTATTTAGTTGGCATGGCCACTGACATAAAAGCCTATAGCTCCACAGAATTAGTGGCCCAAATTCAAACAAAAGGCAGGCTTTGGGTATCGGGCCACCCCGTGAGGCTATCTTAAGTGTTGATTATGTGTTATACTCGATACTGTTTTTTTAATCTACATGAATATTTGTAATAATTTCTCCATATTAAAAAAACCCAGTGTCAAATATTCTTAATTATCTCATAAATTTGTTTTTACAGTATTTTTTTGAATCAAGATTCAAGCAGCATCCACACATTACATTTTATGTTTCTCAGATCTTTTTTAAACTATAGCTTCTCCTCCCTTTTTGTTTTCCTTACAATTTATTTGTAAAGAAACAGAGTCACTAGTGATGTTCTGTAGTATTTCTCACATTCTGGATTTTGTTGATTGCCAACTCTATGGTAATATTTAACATGTTCTTCTAACACTGTATTTCCCATAAACTGAGTTATATGCAGAATATTGATTTGACTTAGGGCGATGCTTTGGCAAAAAATACTTCATAGAATGTATTTCATAATTCCAACAGGAGGCACATAGTGTCCACTTTTCTCTCTTTGTGTGATGTTAATAGCCATTGATTATTTACCTACCTAGATCCATTATTTTACTGGAGGTTTGCAAATGGTGATCTTCTAATTCTTTCTCTGTTCTTTGTTAGCTGGGATAATTTTATAAAAATAAACCTCAGGATATTTGGTTATCCTGAGGTTGTATAGGAAAAGCAGGTGGAATACTTGATTCTTTCTCTATTTACCGTTTTCAGAAAAAAATTAGAACTCGTTCTTTAGCATACTTCAAGTTTGTCACTGACTTTTTTCCCTTGTTTATTGAAGTATAGTTGGTTTAAAACATTATTAATATATTAGTTTTAGGTGTGCAACATACCAATTCAATATTCTTATAGATTATACTCCATTTAAAGTTATTACAAAATAATGGGTATATTTCCCTGTGCTGTACAATATATCTTTGATGATTATCTTTTTTTTTTAATTTCTTTTTATTACTTTTTTTTTTTTTTCTGCCGTACGCGGGCCTCTCACTGTTGTGGCCTCTCCCGTTGCGGAGCACAGGCTCCAGACACGCAGGCTCAGTGGCCATGGCTCACGGGCCTAGCCACTCTGTGGCATGTGGGATCTTCCCGGACCGGGGCACGAACTCGCGTCCCCTGCATCGGCAGGCGGACTCTCAACCACTGCGCCACCAGGGAAGCCCGATGACTATCTATTTTATACATAGTAGTTTGTACCTCTTAATTCCATAGTCCCTCATGCCTCTTCCTACTGGCAACCACTAGTTTGTTCTATATCTGTGAGTCTGTTTCTGTTTTGTTATATACATTTGTTTTTATTATACTGAGTGTTTTAAATGTGCTTTTTCTTTAAATCTTCACAACAGTCCTATATGAATAAATAATTATTCGTACTTATCAGTGAGGAAACTGAAGGATAAGTAACTTGCCTAGAATCAGGATGCAAATCCTAGACAGTTCAGAACTTATGCTCCCTCCACAGGACTCTGGGCCATGTTCAGAGGCCATAAGAATTGAAAAAAAAAACAAAAAAATTATGCCCTGCAGCACCTAACCACCACCATAATATGTAACTCGAGTAAAAGAGTATTTTAAAAAATGTCACAAGAGTACAATGTAAGCCAAAATTGAAAATACTTAATTCTAGATCTCTGTAAATTCGTGGATAAATTCACTGAATGTGGGCTTTTCAGACTGTTTCCATTTAGTTCCCGTTTGCTGGTGCCCCGAGGGAGCGCATGGCAGCCTGCTGGGGAGTCTGGCACTGACTTTTCCATGTTGCTGCCTTAGAGGAAGATGTCTTAATATGCCATTTATAAGACAAACACTCCTGAGCCTCGGATGCTCTCACTGCTGTTTTAGCCTAAAGAGTCAGTGGAAGTCACACTTGGTGTGCTTATTTTGATGCTCACCCAGATCCCTGTGGAGCTTAAAAAGATTAAGCCCTTCTGATATCCAGATTGTTGGTATTTAATGCTCCACTACTCACCATTCTGCGGGGGCTCAGAAGGCAGGCTGACAGCAAGTTATGCAGACACAAGTCCAGTTGTGATGCTCTCCAGTGTCAAGTGTGTCAGAGTGACTCCTGAATAGGAAACGCGCTTTCCAGCAAATGTGATGTGGAAAAGTCCATACATTCGCTTTGTCTTAATGTTATGTTTGGCCATTACTGGATCAAAGACCAGATGATTTTCAGAAGCACTGTGCCATGTACCCTTTTCTCAAACCAAATGCTGGCAGTAAGTATTTCTGGTGGTGTTGGCAGACAATTCTCCATGCATCTCCTGCATTTCCACACGTCTTATGAACAGAGGCACTGACTCCCTTTGTTCTGGAATATCTCTTCAAGGATATTAGTGTAGCAAACAGCCTTGGAAGAGAGAAATTGTGCTCCCTCCTGAGGAAAGGGCAGGGTTTTGATTACTGTCCAGTACAATAAAAACAATGTTACTGCCTGTTGTGAAAGATTTGGTTCCCCTAAACTCAGGGATCCTCTTTCCTAATACAGCTTAGTGCACATGCAGAAGAAGGTGTCATCTGGCCTTCTTCGCATTGTCCCATATGACCTGGGGGTCAGGAATTGGTGCAAAAATTGTGATACTTTGGCTATCGCTATTACTATGAGTAATAAACTATCTTTTGTTTCTGACCCAGGAGTCTTGGATCTTCTGCCAGCATCCATGAAACTGGTAGGTTAATTTGTTACCTTGCAAGTAGAGTAAAATTTTAGACCCCTCAAAGTTCCTGACAGATAGTTTTTAGTCCTTATGATTTTGTAAAGGCATATGTGTTATATGTTTGAATGTGTGTATATATTAGGTATTAACCTACCTGTATGTATGTGTAATAAAACTATACTGTTATGTATAAATGTGTATAGAAAAACCTGTTGTATAATTTTTAATATGACAACTGCATCCTCATAACTTGACAAAAAGTGCCTACTTTTTTAGAGCTATTTATAAAGGCAGAACACAGAGTCACATTCAGTCCTTTAACAAATGTCTTTACCTGCTCTAGGTGCCTTTATTCTTAATTATCATGGCAATAACTAGTTCCTGAGCTTCAAAGAGAAGGAAACAATGAACTTCTTTGTCAAAGCTACATAGCAAATGAATACCCTTTTAAATTGTGAATTAGCCAATCCATTATCATTTTGTCTTAGGCTATTTTTGTATATTGGTGTGAGTGGTTATAATAATAAATATAATAATAAACATAATCCCCCTTAGCTCCAGAAAACTTTGAAGCTTCAGAAAGGTTTTGTGGGATAAAATTATAGTATCATAGAGTGAGGACAGTGAAAACCAACATCTATTCCTAAGCCCCATCCAACATCTGAATCCCCCTCTAGAAAAATCACTAAATAGAAATTATCCATCACATCCATCCCTAGAAAGAAAAAAGTCATTCTCTGGGAGCACCCCCATTCGAATATTAGACAAAGTTCTTTTGAACTCTGTCATACTGAAGGAATATTTGTTTCCCTGAATTTCACATCTGCTTCTGCTTCTGATGGAACGAAATTTCTAATGATGGATTCCAATATTTTGCTGACATTTATTGGCTTGTGAAATCTATCACTTTAAACATCAGTTTCTTCATCTGTATAATGCACCCAGTAGTGGCCACTTCCTTGTCTAATGTGAGGGTAAACTGAGCTTTAACATTAGAAAGTGCCCAGGAGGTAGAGGTTACAGCTACCACTCACCTTCATTTTATGGCATGCTTGCAGGTGACAGCATTGTTATTTCCCAGTGATGAAGTTAGGGTGATAGTTTGGTCCAGTGGATACCATGTTACAATGTATCTCACTCCATTCCTAGATCACATCCACCCAAGTTCACATTAAAAGGCTTGGTTTTAATATTCTGTTGATTATAGATTTTGGTTTGAAGATAGTATGAAGTTTCTGTGTGGAAAATGGGGTCCTTCCTCTACTCTTAGATAAGTTATTAAGTTAATGTTAAGACCCTCCACTAGTGATTACCTGTGTTCAATCTGACTATCCTTATAAAGTATCCTAGGTTTCCAAGCTTGAAAAAAAGAAAAACCACTTAATTGTAATTCGGTTTAAATTTTTACTAAAAAAAAAATATAACTTTAGAACTATACACCTTGAGTAATTAGAATCTCACCAATTTTTCCTACTTGACTACACTTTATTTTGAATATGAAAAAAATCTATATTGAATGTGCCCTCAATCTCTTAAACTTTTTTTTTTTGCGGTTCACGGGCCTCTCACTGTTGTGGCCTTTCCCGTTGTCGAGCACAGGCTCCGGACGCGCAGGCTCAGCGGCCATGGCTCACGGGCCCCGCCGCTCTGCGGCATGTGGGATCTTCCCGAACCGGGGCACGAACCCGCGTCCCCCGCATCGGCAGGCGGACTCTCAACCACTGTGCCACCAGGGAAGCCCCCTCTCTTAAACATTTTTAATATGTATACTCAATACATTTTCATTCATTCACAAAACACATACATATCCTACCATATTAATATATACATTATAAAACATGAAAATATGAATCTTAAAGAGTTAAGTTTGAAATATAGTATTTAAACTTTAATTTATTAACTATAGTTAATGACAGTAGATGTAAATCCTGATTTCAAATAGTCTTCTTGAATATTTCAAATTGCTGTGGCCACTACCTCAGATCTGATTAGATAATCATTGTTCTTATCTTGTTATGTGGTTGACAAAGATAATAGTAGAAATAGGCATTAGCATTCCTGTTTCCTTGTTGGTTGTTTCTACTTGCATTATTGATATTATTGTTAATCCGTGATTTATTGATAGAACGTGTTTATTTTGTGAAGTACAGTAATCAAAACTAGGTAATCCACCGATCTGTTTAACTACAATGCCTGGCAATATGCTAAAAGCAAATGTGTGAGAATCCAAGGATAACCTCTCCAGGATGTGCAACTCTCACCTCACCTACTTTATGTGATGGGACTTGCCGATATATGAAGAGTAAGGAGAGTAGTGTCAGCCTCTGTACTGAAAATGAATTAGGCTTTTTCTTTTTTACAGTTAAGATCAGCTATCAATAGAAATCGTAATATTTTCTTGCAACCCCAGTGAATCATGTTTCTTACATTTGTGCTTGCTCTGGAGATCTTGTACTGCATTACACAGGGATCTCTGCCTTACTGAGGTAAGGAACGTGGAGGTGTACTGTCTGTGTATAAGCTCCCACCTTTTATGGGAAGGAAAATGCCTGACCAATAGTTACATCATCATTCGAGGGGAGGCCACACGTCAAAGAGCAGAGGCTTCCAGTCCTATGGCTGCAGAGCCAGTGAAAGGAATACATACGCCATCAAATTTTTCCAAGACAGGCAACTAGTTTAGACATTTCAACCTAACAAATAAACGTCCTAGAGATCCAGTTGATTTATGAAGGCTGTCTACATTGGCAAAATGCACTGCATTGGCACGATCATCTTTTATGTGGGGACCGTGCTTATTACAGTAGGTGATACAACCCTGCATGTGGTGAGAAGCCAGAATAATGGATTTGGGGGATGTCTTATGGTACGGGATTTGTGCTGGAAACTCTGACTGTGAAGTGCCCTTCTGAGTAGCAATTTATAACATACATTAATTCAGTAGTAGCTGGGCAAAAATGAAAAAGATTTCCCAGGGCGCTGAAGTTCCAGATTGTTTCTCTAAGGGTCACATAAATTATTGTCATTTTTTGTCAGCTGTGAACCATGATTAATTAGAGCAATCCAAATTTCTGCATGTCTTATGTTACACACTTCTTTGCTTTTCCGTCTGTTTTGTCCAAAGTGTTGACCGACCAACAAGCCTCACTGGCTGTACCTCATCAAAGCTAGAGTAAACGTCTCACCATGGGCTGGAAAGAAACACCGAAGATGGCAGACGTATGACATATAAGCAAGTGGCAAAAACAGTGATTTAGTAAAGAGACAAGCTGTGAAGCATGCGAAAGGGAGACCTAATTAAGTTCTGTTCTCTTCAGTAGTATATAAAATGCAAAGCTCTACTAGCTCGAACCTATTTACATGTCAATGCTGAATCCTGTACCCACCAGAATCAGAAGAATGTAGATTGCTTTACCTTTAAAAGAAACTGACAACTAATAGACAAAATAAGATAAAAACATCAGTGGAAATTAAAAATTGATGTATGGAGGAGAATAATGGGAGTTTATTCACTGACGGGAAGCCTCTTAGAATGGAACCTTTTTATTTGCATCTTTTTGAAACAAGAAAAGCCCACATTATCCAGCAGATGTTGCATGCAGAATTATTGTCCATCCCAGGCTTTTTGAGGTTTCAAGTCACTTAATACTCTTAACTAACTTCCGCCAAACATTTCCACAGATAAAATCCTTTCTAAGCCACCTAAATTCTTGTTGGAAAATGGAAGGTTTATAAAAAATAGATAAAGATCTTATACTTTGCAGCCCGGTGTAGATGTTTACTGTTGCCAACGTGTGTATCCAGAGCCCTCCAACACCACCCCATGCCCTAGGCATGGGTGACTTCACGCTATAGGGAACCTTTGTGTTTTGCTAGGTGTTTGTGCTATTTTCAGAATTGGTGGTGCCCCCTTAAGATGCAACAAATATCCTTCTCAGCAATAAAACTTATTTCTCAGGATTTTTGTGGATTTGGTTTGATTGAATCTGGTTATTGTACTGAAATGACAAAGAAATAGTGAAAATGGTTCTCAAAGATTTTTCAGGATGGAAAATAATATGAAAATAAATAATATAATTATAATAGAATAATTATAGTTGATATTCAAGCTGATACAGTTGCTATTCTAGGGGAAATTTTATTTGAAACCACTGAAGTTTGTTAATGATTCTGACTTCCTGCAGCAGGCAGCTGGACAAATTGCAACTGACCATGGGCTTGTAGCAGGAAGAGGCTGAGGACAAACTCTCCACAACATGTGAGTAGATGAATTACAATGAAAGCTAGTAAATCAAATTTAATAAGGCTCTACATCTTAGTCGTACGAAGCCTTCCCGTTATTTTGAAATGTGCCGTCTTTAGTGGAAGAGAGAAATACTGTCTCCCTGCAGTTTTCCTGCAGGGAGATTAACCCAGAGCTATGGCTCAAGATCAGCAATAATGTCTCCTACAGCTTATGTTTTAGAGGAGAGGTAAGTTTGGGGAGTCTTGGATATTTAGTTGAATCTCCCAGAGCAAAATATACCCCTGAATAAATGGATGAGATTTGAAGCATTTCACCCTTTCCTTTGAGAAAGTTTAAAATTAAAAATGGAAAGGGTGTGACAAGAGGTTAAAATTCAAAAGCAGCCCTTATTTAGTTCATTCAGTAACTCTTTATTGAATGTACATTATGGACCAGACAGTATTCTAACTGAGCCTAATTTCATCTCATATATAAATATAAATCGTTTTGCATAGTTTTAATACATACCAAATTTTCCAGGAACATAGCTGCTACCATTTGAGATATGATTGTTTCATTTTGTTCGTTGTTCTGAAGTTTTCCAGGAGTTGCTCACCATTTCTCAAAATCAGATTGAAGATGGCAGTGCTGTTCATGGCCTTTCAGTCACCAGCACAGCACATCTCTGGCCCGGGCTGCATTTGTGCTCCCACTCAACATGAGTCTATGTGGGTATCCAGTTGTTCTAGTGCTATTTGATGAAAAGACAACCCTTTCTTCGCTGAATTTCCTTTTCACCTTTATTGGAAAGCAATTGTCCATATATTTGTGCCCTTTCTTTTTTCTGTTCATCTAACACTTATGTCAAAACTGTATTGTCTTAACTACTATAGCTTGAAATTAGGGTAAGTCTTCCACTTTTTAACTTTTTTCAAGAATATTCCAACTATTCTTGATCATTTGCATTTCTATATGAATTTTAGAATCACCTTATTGACTTCTAAAAAAAACCCTACTGAAACTTTTGTCTGGATTGTGTTGAATCTATAGATCAGTTTAGGAAGAACTGCCATTTTAGCAATGTTGAGCCTTCCAACTCATGAACAAAGCACATTTCTTCATTTATTGGGGTATTTAAGATTTCTCTAGTAGTGTTTCAGTTTTCAGATCTTGCACATCTTTTATTAGGTTTATCCCAGGGTACTTTGTATTTTTGATACAGTTTTAAATGATTTTGTTTAGTTTTATTTCAGTTTCTGGTTATTCGTTCTTAGTGTGTGGAAATAGAATTGATTTTTGTGTAATGATCTTGTATCCTACAACCTTGCTAAGCGCACTTATTAGTGAGTTGTTTTTTTGTAGATTCTATCAGATTTTCTATATAGATGACCATACTGTCCGCGAATAACACTGACTAGAACCTCCAATACAGTGTTGACTAGAAGCGTTTAGACATTCTATCTTCTTGCTAATCTCAGGGGAAAGCATTCTGTCTTTCACCATGAAGTATGATGCTAGCTGTTGATTTTTGCTTATGATCTGTAACAGGTTGAGGAACTCTCCTTCTCTTTCTAGTTTGCCAAGAATTTTATCAGATATTGATGTTGAATTTTGTCAGATGCTTTGCTGTGTCTACTGAAATGATCATATCATTTTTTTTTACTTGTTAATATTGTGAATTTCATTGATTTTCGAATGTTAAGCCAAACTTGCATCCTTGGCACCAGTCCCACCACTGACTCTGAGGTCTGAGAGACAGAAGAGAAAAAGCATCCATCATTTGAGACATGTTTCAGCAAAATTGGAAGGTGAAGTAAACACTCAGAGAAAACTGGATGCTACAGGAGAGCATGCTGAAAACAAAGAGGCAGTGTCAGAAGACATAGGAGAAAGGTTAGGGCAGTACACGGCAGAGCCTAGGGGTGGTTGTTGGTGAGTGACATGGACTGTATTAGGAAAAAGAAAGTTGAGAGCACCTTAGGGATGAAAATATCGTAGAGTATTTAGTTGTTTGGAAAACTTGCACCAGGGGCATTGTCTAAAAATGCATGACACGGATGCTCTGAGGGTCCATGAACCAAAAGAATCATCCCTTGGAAGGTGTCAGTTGCAGCAACTGCAGTATCTACAACATTTGACAGCTGAATGTTCTGAACAACAGTTCAGACACTGGTCTCCACGTGTGCAAGTTCTTAGGATGTAGCAGGTCCCAGAGACTGTGATATCTGGCATGTCCTAGGCTAGAGATTAGCACAGAGTCTCAAGCCTGATATGATATCTGTTGAATCTAAAGTAGTGAACTCCTGTTCTTGTCTCATTTTAGCAGGACATTGTCTACACGACCTTACAGTCCTTGCTACCTTAGCTGCTGATATCCCATCCCTGAACCTTAACTCAGCATCTGGGGATCTGCTCCTTCCATTCCCACTGAAGTTAATTTTGCTGTATCCAATTGCATCCAAAGATAGAAATTTACATTGCAAAATGTAAAGGTCTTTTCTTGGTTAAATTTGTTTTTTAACATCTTTATTGGGGTATAATTGCTTTACAATGGTGTGTTTGTTAGTTTCTGCTTTATAACAAAGTGAATCACTTATACATATACATATGTTCCCATTATCTCTTCCCTCTTGCGTCTCCCTCCCTCCCACCCTCCCTATCCCACCCCTCCAGGCGGTCACAAAGCACCTAGCTGATCTCCCTGTGCTATGCGGCTGCTTCCCACTACCTATCTACCTTACGTTTGGTAGTGTATATATGTCCATGCCTCTCTCTCGCTTTGTCACAGCTCACCCTTCCCCCTCCCCATATCCTCAAGTCCGTTCTCCACTAGGTCTGTGTCTTTATTCCTGTCTTACCCCTAGGTTCTTCATGACATTTTTTTTCCCTTAAATTCCATATATATGTGTTAGCATACGGTATTTGTCTTTCTCTTTCTGACTTACTTCACTCTGTATGACAGAATCTAGGTCTATCCACCTCATTACAAATAGCTCAATTTCGTTTCTTTTTATGGCTGAGTAATATTCCATTGTATATATGTGCCACACCTTCTTTATTCATTCATCCTGATGATGGGCACTTAGGTTGTTTCCATCTCCGGGCTATTGTAAATAGAGCTGCAATGAACATTTTGGTACATGACTCTTTTTGAATTATGGTTTCCTCAGGGTATATGCCCAGTAGTGGGATTGCTGGGTCATATGGTAGTTCTATTTGTAGTTTTTTAAGGAACTTCCGTACTGTTCTCCATAGTGGCTGTACCAATTCACATTCCCACCAGCAGTGCAGGAGTGTTCCCTTTTCTCCACACCCTCTCCAGCATTTATTGTTTCTAGATTTTTTGATGATGGCCATTCTGACTGGTGTGAGATGATATCTCATTGTAGTTTTGATTTGCATTTCTCTAATGATTAATGATGTTGAGCATTCTTTCATGTGTTTGTTGGCAATCTGTATATCTTCTTTGGAGAAATGTCTATTTAGGTCTTCTGCCCATTTTTGGATTGGGTTGTTTGTTTTTTTGTTATTGAGCTGCATGAACTGCTTGTAAATTAATCCTTTGTCAGTTGCTTCATTTGCAAATATTTTCTCCCAGTCATCTGAGGGTTGTCTTTGGGTCTTGTTTATGGTTTCCTTTGCTGTGCAAAAGCTTTGAAGTTTCATTAGGTCCCATTTGTTTATTTTTGTTTTTATTTCCGTTTCTCTAGGAGGTGGGTCAAAAAGGATCTTGCTGTGATTTATGTCATAGAGTGTTCTGCCTATGTTTTCCTCTTAAGAGTTTGATAGTTTCTGGCCTTACATCTTGGTTAAATTTTTATTGGAGTATAGTTGCTTTACAATGTTGTGTTAGTTTCTACTGTACAGCAAAGTGAATCAGCCATACATATACATATATCCCTCTTTTTTGGATTTTCTTCCCATTTGGGTCACCACAGAGCACTGAGTAAAGTTCCCTGTGCTATACGGTAGGTTCTCATTAGTTATCTGTTTTATACATAGTATCAATAGTGTATATATGTCTATCCCAATCTCCCAATTCATCCCACCCTGCCTTTCCCCCTTGGGATCCATACGTTTGTTCTCTACATCTGCATCTCTATTTCTGCTTTGTAAATAAGATCATCTATAACAATTTTTTTCAGATTCCATATATATGTGTTAGCGTACGGTATTTGTTCTTTCTCTTTCTTACTTCACTCTGTATGACTCTCTCTAGGTCCACCCACATCTCTACAAATGACCCAATTTTGTTCCTTTTTATGGCTGAGTAATATTCCATTGTATATATGTACCACATCTTCTTTATCCATTCCTCTGTTCATGGACATTTAGATTGTTTCCATGTCCTTGCTATTGTAAATAGTGCTGCAGTGAACATTAGGGTCCATTTATCTATTTTGAATTATGGTTTTCTCTGGGTATATGCCCAGGAGTGGGATTGCTGAGTCGTATGGTAGTTCTATTTTTAGTTTTTTAAGGAACCTCCATGCTGTTCTCCATAGTGGCTGTATCAATCAACATTCCCACCAACAGTGCAAGAGGGTTCCCATTTCTCCACACCCTCTCCAGCATTTATTGTTTGTAGATTTTTTGATGATGGCCATTCTGACCATTGTGAGGTGATATCTCATTATAGTTTTGATTTGCATTTCTCTAATAATTAGTGATGTTGAGCATTTTTTTCATGTGGCAAAATGTAAAGGTCTTTTTGAATTTATTATTTTGGAAATCTCTGCCACTGCTCTCTCCCATTGTTAACACTGCATACCTACCTATATGATAATAACATTATACTCATTCACACGTATATCTAAATAGATATATTTAAGTCACACTTGAGGAATTAAGGTTAGTCCAGAGTAAAATGGAACTAGTTTAACTTCCATTTTGGTCACAACCAGGTCTTTGGCACATAAAGGAAAGTAGAGAAAGAGAAATATAAGCACTAATGAGTATGATCCATTTCAGCATCAAATGCCAAGTCCAGATGGGACACAACTGGAGCACTACACACTATAGCTCTGCACTAGGCAAAACCTCCGCGGCTAACAGACCATTTGGGATTTCTTGACTTCTTCAAACTGCAGGTCATCCCCCAAACTGCCAATCATACTTGCAAGGATCTCTTAGTCACTAATTAAATAGTTATTGTTTAAAAACTATAAAACTTACAAATGGAATATCACAGAAGTTTGTAATTTGTGTATATTCAGGTTGATAGGTCAGCAGGAAGTCTTGGACAAGTCTGTGCTGAAGATTATCCTGTGGACATGGGGATAAAGCAATTGCTCAACTCACAGGCAAGGTGAGCTGCATGGCGCTAGTTGCTCTAGAACTTAGTATGTTTTCTATGGAACCTCCGTATTAGAAGTCAATGATTCCCTGAAGATCTCTTTCTCTTTACTAATTAATTGGTAAATTAAGTAAAACATTTTGACTTTAGCATTTGGAATTTTCTTAGTGAGAAACAGTTAAGGGCTTCCTCTGTTAAACATCGCAAGATAAATTTTCCTTACCCAAATTCTCACAAGCTGTAAAATCTACTGTCATATAGCACATGGAAAGGATATTAAAAATAGTTTGAGCCAGCCTCTTTAGGCTGGGTCTCATCAGTTGTTTTAAAAGATACTTTTAAACCTTCAGTTCTCTGAAATAACAGTAAGTGAAAGTCATTTTGAGAATATTATAAGTTTTCCAGGGATAAGAACCTAAGAAAATGGTTATACTTATTTAAAACTCTCTTAGGACATGTCTGTATAAAACTTTCCAAGTGCACACACACATACACACACAGTCACACACATGCACAGCTAGAGGACATACCTCCAGACTGAAGTCCAGCTGTGGAGTCACCTTTGTAAATTTTAAATAAAATAATAAAGACTTAAACACTCACTGGAGGATAAAAATTTTGGAAAACCCGTAATACGTTTTGTTCTTACTTTATATTTGTGGTTCTTCTCAATGTTGTCAAGGGGACAGTGTTGGTCATCTGTTGCTGCATAACACACCACCCAAAACAGAATATCTTAAAAAAAAGAAACTACTGTTTATTATTTCTGACAATTTTGTGGTTAGTCTGAGGTGTTTCTGCCGCTGGACTTGTGTGGGCTCAACCATGTGACCACCAGTAGCTGACAGGTTGGCTAGGGGTTGGATTCATCTGAGTCAGTTGGGTCTCTCTACATGTTTTCATTTTTTAATTTTATATTAGAGTTGATTTACAATTTTGTGTTAATTTCAGTTGTACAGCAAAGTGATGTAGTTATACATATACACATATCCATTCTTTTCCCATAGATTATAACAGAATATTGAGTAGAGTTCCCTGTGCTACACAGTAGTCCCTTGTTGATTATCTATTTTATATAAAGTAGTGTGTACATGTTAATACCAAACTCCTAATTTATCCCTCCCTATCCCATTTCCCTTTGGTAACCATAAGTTTGTTTTCAACGTCCGTGAGTCTGTTTCTGTTTTGTAAATAAGTTCATTTGTATCATTTTTTTTTCTTGGCCATGCCATGTGGCCTGTGGGATCTTAGTTCCCCAACCAGAGACTGAACCCAGGCCCTCAGCACTGGAAGCACAGAGTCCTAACCACTAGACAGCCAGGGAATTCCCATTTGTGTCATTTTTCTAGATTCCACGTATAAGAGGTATCATATGAAATTTCCTTTCTCTGTCTGACTTACTTCCACTTAGTATGGTAATCTCTAGGTCCATCCATGTTGCTGCAAATGGCATTATTTCATTCTTTTTTATGGCTGAGTAATATTCCATTGTATATATGTACCATATCTTCTTTATCCATTCATCTGTTGATGGCCATTTAGGTTGTATCCATGTCTTTGCTATTGTAAATAGTGCTGCAATGAACATTGGGGTGCATGTATTTTTCCGAATTATGGTTTTCTCCACAGATATGCCCAGGAATGGGATTGCTGAATCATATGGTAGTTCTGTTTTTAGTTTCTTGAGAAACCTCCATACTGTTTTCCAAAATGGTCGTACCAATTTACATTCCCACCAACAATGTAGTAGGGTTCCCTATTCTACACACCCTCTCCAGAATTTATTGTTTGTAGACTTTTTCATGATGACCATTCTGACCAGTGTGAGGTGATACCTCATTGTGGTTTTGGTTTGCATTTCTCTAATAATTAGCGATCTTGAGCGTCTTTTCATGGGCTTTTTGGCCATCTGTATGTCTTCTTTGTAGAAATGTGTATTTAGAACTTCTGCCCATTTTTTGATTGAGTTGTTTTGTTGATATTAAGCTGCATGAACTGTTAGTATATTTTGGAGATTAATCCCTTGGTTGCTTCATTTGCAAGTGTTTTCTCTCATTCGGTGGGCTGTCTTTTCATTTATTTTATGGTTTCCTTTGCTGTGCAAAAGCTTTTAAATATAATTAGGTCCCATTTGTTTATTTTTGTTTTTATTTCCATTACTCTAGGAGACTGATCAAAAAAGATAATGCTGTGATTTATGTCAGGGAGTGTTCTGCCTATGTTTTCCTCTAAGAGTTTTATAGTACCTCGTCTTAGATTTAGGTCTTTAATCTATTTTGAGTTTATGTTTGTGTATGGTGTTAGGAGTGTTCTAATGTCATTCTTTTACATGTGGCTGTCTAGTTTTCCTAGCACCACTTATTGAAGAGACTGTCTTCTCCATTGTGTATTCTTGCCTCCTTTGTCATAGATTAATTGACCATAGGTGCTTGGGTTATTTTTGGGCTTTCTATCCTGTTCTATTAATTTATATTTGTTTTTGTGCCACTACCATACTGTTTTGATGACTGTAGTTTGTGGTACAGTCTGAAGTCAGGGAGCCTAATTCCTCCAGCTCCATTTTTCATCCTCAGGATTGCTTTGGCTATTCAGGGTCTTTTGTGCTTCCATACAAATATAACAATTTTTTGTTCTACTCCTGTGAAAAATGCCCTTGGTAATTTAATAGGGATTGCACTGAATCTGTAGATTGCCTTGGGTAGTGTAGTCATTTTGACAATACTGATTCTTCCAATACAAAAACATGGTATATCTTTCCATCTATTTGTGTCATCTTTGATTTTTTTTCATCAGCATCTTAAAGTTTTCAGAGTACAGGTCTTTTGCCTCCTTAGGTAGGTTTATACCTAGGTATTTTATTCTTTTTGATGTGATGGTAAATGAGATTGTTTCCTAAATTTCTCTTTCTGATCTTTCATTGTTAGTGTATAGAAATGCAAGAGATTTCTGTGTATTTATTTTCTATCCTGCAGCATTACTGAGTTTATTGATGAGCTCTAGTAGTTTTCTGGTGGCATCTTTAGGATTTTCTATGTATAGGATCATGTCATCTGCAAACAGTGACAGTGACAGTTTTACTTCTTTTTCAATTTGAATTCTTTTTCTTTTTCTTCTCTGATTGCTGTGGCTAGGACTTCCAAAACTATGTTGAATAATAGTGGCAAGGGTGCACATCCTTGTCTTGTTCCTGTTCTTGGAGGAAATGCTTTCAGGCTTTCACCATTGAGTATGATGTTAGCTGTGGGTTTGTCATATATGGCCTTTATTATGTTGATGTATGCTCCCTCTATGCCAACTTTCTGGAGAGTTTTTATCATAAATAAATGGTGTTGAATTTTGTCAAAAGCTTTTTCTGTATCTATTGAGATGATCATATGGTTTTAATTCTTCAGTTTGTTAATGTGGTATATCACACTGATGGATTTGCAGTTATTGAAAAATCCTTGCATTTCTAGGATAAATCCCTCTTGATCATGTTGTATGAGCATTTTAATATATTGTTGGATTCCGTTTGCTAGTATTTTGTTCAGGATTTTTGCAGCTATGTTCATCAGTGATACTGGCCTGTAATTTTCTTTTTTTGTGTGGTATTTTGTCTAGTTTGGTATCAGGGTGATGGTGGCCTCACAGAATGAGTTTGGGAGTTTTATTTCCTCTGCAATTTTTTGGAACTGTTTCAGAAGGATAGGCGTTAGCTATTCTCTAAATATTTGATAAAAATTCACCTGTGAAGCCATCTGGTCCTGGACTTTTGTTTATTGGGAGTTTTTAAATCACAGTTTCAGTCTCATACTTGTGATTGGTTTGTTCATATTTTCTGTTTCTTTCTGATTCAGTCTTAGGAGATTGTACCTTTCTAAGAATTTGTCCGTTTCTTCCAGGTTGTCCATTTTATTGGCATATAGTTGCTTGTAGTAATCTCTTATGATCCTTTGTGTTGTCAACTGTAAGTTCTTTTTTCATTTCTAATTTTATTGATTTGAGTCCTCTCCCTTTTTTTCTCGATTGAGTCTGCCTGAAGGTTTATCAATTTTGCTTATCTTCTCAAAGAACCAGTTTTTAGTTTCATTGATCTTTTCTATTATTTGTTTCATTTATTTCTGCTCTGATCTTTATGATTTCTTTCCTTCTGCTAAATTTGGGTTTTGCTTGTACTTCTTTCTCTAGGTGCTTTAGGTGTAGTAAGGTTGAGATTTTTCTTTCCTGAGGGAAGAAAGACTGTATTGCTGTAAACTTCCCTCTTAGGACTGCTTTTGCTGCATCCCGTAGGTTTAGGATCCATCGTGTTTTCGTTTTCATTTGTCTCTAGGTATTTTTTGATTTCCTCTTTGATTTCTTTGGTGATCCATTGGTTGTTTAGTAACATATTGTTTATCCTCCACGTGTTTGTGTTTTTTTACATACAGTTATTTTTTCCTTGTAGTTGATTTCCAACCTCATAGGGTTGTGGTCAGAAAAGATGTTTGATACGTTTTGTTTTCTTAAATTTACTGAGGCTTGATTTGTGGCCCAGTGTGTGAGCAATCCTGGAGAATGTTCCATGTGCACTTGAGAAGAATGTGTACTCTGCTGCTTTTGGTCTATAAATATCAAAGTCCATCTGGTCTAAGGTGTCATTTAAGGCCTGTGTTTCCTTATTGATTTTTCTGTTTGGATGATCTGTCCTTTGATGATAGTGGGGTGTTAAATTCCCCAACCATTATTGTGTTACTGTCGACTTTTCCTTTTAATTTCCACCTGAATGGAATAGCTTTTTCCATCCCCTCACTTTGCGTCTGTATCTGTCCCTAGATCTGAAGTGGGTCTCTTGTAGACAGCATATATGCATGGAAATCAAAAGATAGCTGGAGTAACAATACTCATATCAGACAAAATAGAGTTTAAAATAAAGACTGTCACAACAAAGAAGGACACTACATAATGATCAAGGGATTAATCCAAAAAGAAGGTACAACTGTAAATACATATGGACCCAACATAGAAGCACTTCAATATATGAGGCAAATACTATAACAGGCTAACAAGGAGAAAGAGTCAGACAGTAACGCAATAATAGTTGGGGAATTTAACACCCCACTATCATCAATGGACAGATCGTCCAGACAGAAAAATCGATAAGGAAACACAGGCCTTAAACGACACATTAGATGGACTTCACTGATATTTATAGAGCATTCCATCCCAAAGCAGCAGAGTACACATTCTTCTCAAGTGCACATGGAATATTCTACAGAATTGCTCACATGCTGGGCCACAAATCAAGCCTCGGTAATTTAAGAAAACTGAAATCATATGAAGCTTTTTTTTTTTTTTTTTTTGGCAGTATGTGGGCCTCTCACTGTTGTGGCCTCTCCCATTGCGGAGCACAGGCTCTGAACGCGCAGGCTCAGCGGCCATGGCTCACAGGCCCAGCTGCTCCGCGGCACGTGGGATCCTCCCGAACCGGGGCACGAACCCATGTCCCCTGCATCGGCAGGTGGATTCTCAACCACTGCGCCACCAGGGAAGCCCTGAAGCATCTTTTTTGACCACAACCCTATGAGGTTAGGAATCAACTGCAAGAAAAAAAAAACTGTAAAAAACACAAACACATGGAGGGTAAACAATATGTTACTAAACTAAACAACCAATGGATCATCAAAGAAATCAAAGAGGAAATCAAAAAAATACCTAGAGACAAATGAAAACGAAAACACGAAGATCCTAAACCTACAGGATGCAGCAAAAGCAGTTCTAAGAGGGAAGTATATAACAATACATTTTAACCTCAGGAAACAAACAAGAATAATCTCAAATAGTCAACCTAACCTTACAGCTAAAGCAAATAGAGAAAGAAGAACAAACAAAACCCAAAGTTAATAGAAGGAAAGAAATCATAAGATCAGAGCAGAAATAAATGAAATAGAAATAAAACAATAGAAAAGATCAATGAAACTAAAAGCTGGTTCATTGAAAAGATAAACAAAATTGATAACCCTTTAGCCAGACTCAAAACCTTCTGCACAGCAAAGCAAACCATAAATAAAATGAAAAGACAACCCACAGAATGGGAGAAAATATTTGCAAACAATGTAACCAACAAGGGATTAATCTCCAAAATTAAAAAGAAAAAAACAGCTCATGTGGCTCAATATTAGAAAAAAGAAAAAACCCAATCAAAAAATGTGCAGAAGACCTGTATAGCCATTTTATCCAAAGAAGACATACAGATGGCCAACAGGCACATGAAAAGATGCTCAACATCACTAACTAACTATTAGAGAAATGCAACTCAAAACTACACACCAGTCAGATGGCTATCATCAAAAAGTCTACAAACAGTAAATGTTAGAGAGGGTGTGGAGAAAAAGGAAACCTCCTACACTGTTGGTGGTAATGTAAATTGGTATAGTCACTATGGAGTAGTTCGGAGGTTCCTTAAGAAACTAAAAATAAAGCTACCATATGATCCAGCAATCCCACTGTTGGGCATGTATACAGAGAAAAAGATAGTTGGAAAGGATACATGCACCCTAATATTCATTGCAGCACTGTTTACAGTAGCCAAGACATGGAAGCAACCTAAATGTCCATCGATGGATGAATGGATAAAGAAGATGTGGTACATATATACAATGGAATATTACTCAGCCATTTTTTAAAAAATGAAATAATGCCATTTGCAGCAACATGGATGGACCTGGAGATTATCATACTAAGTGAAATAAGTCTGACAGAGAAAGATAAATATCATATGATATTATTTATATGCAGAATCTTAAAAAAATGATACAAATGAACTTACTTATTTATAAAACAAAAAGAGACTCAACAGATACAGAGGATGAACTTTTAGTTACCTGGGGGGAAGGGTGGGGGGAGGGACAGATTTGGAATTTGGGATTGACATGTACACACTGCTATATTTAAAACAGATTACCAACAGGGAACTAGTGTATAGCACAGGGAACTTTGCTCAATACTCTGTTATAACCTAAATGGGAAAGAATTTGAAAAAGAATAGATAAATGTGTATGTATAACTGAATCACTTTAGTGTACACCTGTAAGTTACATATTGTTAATCAACTATACTCCATTATAACATAAAAATAAAAAATACACAGAGTGGCAGATTGCATTAAAAAACAAGAGCATATGATATGCTGCCTACAAGAGACACACTTTAGGGTGAAGGACACAGGTTGAAAGTGACAGGTTGGAAAAAGACAGTTCATGCAAATGGAAATAACAAGAAAGCAGGGCACAATACTCAGACAAAACAGACTTTGAAACAAAGGCCATAAAGAAGGACACTACATAATGATAAAAGGATCAACACAAGAGGAGGATTTTACAATCATCAACATATATGCACCTAATATTGGAGCACCCAAATACAAAAAACAAATACTAACAGACATAAAGGGAGAAATTGAGAGGAATACAATAATAGTAGGAGGCTTTAACACCACACTCACATCAACGGACAGATCTTGTAGACAAAATCAACAAGGCAACAGAGATCCTAAATGATACAATAGAACAGACTTAATTGATATTTTCAGGACATTACATCCCAAAAAGAACAAAAAAAAAAACAAAACCCCAAAATACACATTCTTTTCAAGTGCACATGGAATGTTCTCTAAGACTGACCACATACCAGGGAACAAAACAGGACTCAACAAATTTAAGAGTACAGAAATTATCTCAAGCATCTTTTCTGAACACAACCGCAGAACAAGAAATGAGAAAAAAATAGTTACCTGGAGACTAAACAACATGCTACTGAAAAACCAATGGGTCAACAATGAAATCAAAGAAGAAATTAAAAGATACCTTGAGACAAATGACAATGAAAACACAACCATACAAAATCTATGGGATGCAGCGCAAGCAGTTCTTGGAAGTTCATAGCAATAGAGGCCTTCCTCAAAAAACAAGAAAAATCTCAAGTAAACAACCTAACCTACCACTTAAAAGAATTAGAAAAAGAAGAACAAACAAAACCTAAAATCAGAAAAGAGGAAATAAATAAAATAGATTTTAAAAAATAGAAAAAAATCAATAAAGCCAAGAGCTGGTTCTTTGAAAGAGTAAAGAAGATTGACAAACTCTGGCCATGCTCACCAAGAAAAGAGAGAGAATCCAAATAAAATAAGAAATGAAAAAGGAACATAATAACTGATAACGAGAGATAGAAAACATAAGGGACTACTATGAACAATTTATATGCCAACAAATTTGACAACCTAGAAGAAATGGACAGGTTTCTGGAAACACAGAGCCCACCAAAATTGAATCAGGAAGAAACAGATACTTTTTGTTTTTCTTTTTGCGGTACACGGGCCTCTCCCGTTGTGGAGCACAGGCTCCAGACACGCAGGCTCAGCGGCCATGGCTCACAGGCCCAGCCGCTCCGCGGCATGTGGGATCTTCCTGGACCGGGGCACGAACCGTGTCCCCTGCATCGGCAGGTGGACTCTCAACCACTGCACCACCTGGGAAGCCCCAGATACAGATATTTTGAACAGACCAATCACTAGAAGTGAAATAGAATCTGTAATTTAAAAATTCTCTACAAACAAAACTCCAGGACCAGATGGCTTCACAGATGAATTCTACCAAACATAGAAAGAACTTGTACCAATCCTTCTCAAACTCTTCCAAAAAACTGAAGAGGAGGGAACACTCCCAAAGACATTCTATGAAGCCACCATCACCCTGATACCAAAACCAAAGACACCACCAAAAAAATTAGAGGCCAATATCTTTGATGAATATAGATGCAAAAATTCTCAACAAAATATTAGGAAACCGAATCCAACAACACATAAAAAATATCATACACCATGATCAAGTGGGATTCATCCCACATTCACAAGGATGGTTCAACATCTGCAAATCAGTCAATGTGATAACACCACATAAACAAAAGACAAAAATCACATGTTCATCTCAATAGGTGCAGAAAAAGCATTTGATAGAACTCAACATCTATTCATGATAAAAATTCTTACCAAAGGAAGTATAGAGAGACCATATCTCAACATAATAAAAGCTATTTATGACAAACCCACAGCTAACATCACAGTCAATGGTGAAAAGCTGACAGCCTTCTTACTAAAATCTGGAACAAGACAAGGATGCCCAGTCTCATCACTTCCATTCAACATAGTATTGGAAGTCCTAGCCACAGCAATCAGACAAGAAAAAGAAATAAATGGTATTCAAATTGGAAGGGAAGAGATAAAATTGTCATTTTATACAGATGACATGATACTATATAGAGAGAACCCCAAAAACTCCACACAAAAACTACTAGAACTGATAAATTCAACAGGGTAGCAGGACACAAGATTAACATGCAGAAATCGGTTGACTTTCTTTACACTAACAATGAGATATCAGAAAGGGAATGTAAAAAACAATACCTTTTAAAATCCCACCCCTGTAAGTAAAATACTTAGGAATAAAGGTGACTAAGGAGGTGAAAGACTTATACACTGAGAACTATAAAACATTAATAAAGGAAACTGAAGATGACTCAAAGAAATGGAAAGATATCCCATGCTCTTGGACTGGAAGAATATTGTTAAAATGGCCATACTACCGAAAGCAATCTACAGATTTAATGTGATTCTTATCAAATTACTCATGGTATTTTTCACAGAACTAGAACAAATAATCCTAAAATTTATATGGAATCACCCAGTTTTTGTCACTTGATGTTATAGCAGAGTTTCATTTTGATGTGTGCTATGGCATTTAAAATATGAACAATATAATAGGGTTGTTCCCCTTTGAACACTTGGGTACTACTACTTTGTTAGTGGAGAGGTAGGTAGCTCAAGTATAAAATCAAAATTATTGATTAGATTGTGCTTTAAGGCAATAGTAAAATGTAGTTTAAGCAGAATTAAAAAAACCCTGATAATCCAGGAATTAACAAAAATCTTATTTTTATGCTTAAGTTAAAAGAACAGGTCACTCCTAAAAGTATGATATTCTAAACTGGCA
The DNA here is from genome assembly GCF_963455315.2 of Globicephala melas. Lineage (NCBI taxonomy): Eukaryota > Metazoa > Chordata > Mammalia > Artiodactyla > Delphinidae > Globicephala > Globicephala melas. The sequence goes on along the minus strand of NC_083318.1, from coordinate 20,660,820 downwards.
TAGTATTTAAGAATTTTCGAAAACATTCCTAAATGAAATGCTTCTGCCACCATAATTATGTCAGTGATACACAATTTAAAACTTGTCTAATTTGGCTCGTGACAAGTTTGCTTCAAGGTATGAGCTGGAATGTTGGGGAGTAGTGGAAGTTTCTGAATAGCATATATATAAGGGATTTACCTGGAGGAATACTAGGGTAATATTATTTATTTGAACTCCAGTTAGGATGCCAGGCACCCTTTGCAGAAATATATGCATTTTCTGACTTACTTCTCACAACAAAACCAACAAGCAGATACTAATAAAGCCATTTTACTGTTAAGGAAATTGACATAATTCAGCTGATGAATGTTAGTTTATCATCTTTCCAAATTTATGATCCTTCAACCCTTTTTCTTATGTCCATCCTTTCCTTTCAAATGGGAAAACAGTTGTTTTCACCTCTTGATTTTTTTCCTTGTCTAAAATAGGTTTAATCCCTTTCTTTCTATCCTTTCTCCCTTCCCTTCTCCTTTCCTCTTTCCTTCCCTCTTTTTAAGTATGAGAGAATTGTGGATTTATATAACTTCGAATTTCAGGTAAAATATATTTTGTAACTAAATTCTCAGTGATTTGTTATGCTATACCTTTGTTAAAGTACTTCCTCACTCAAAGCAGGAGTGTATAGGGTATGTTGTGGCTGTAACTTATCTTATTGTCTGATTAAAACATGAAATTTGGTTATGTACTGTTCATTTCAATTTCGTATGTGTATTTTAAATTCCCATGATATGTGTGTGCATTTGCAATAGACCATCCAGGAAACAAGCCAAAAATATTACTGATAAAGAAGGTGAAATATACATGAAATGTGGAAATATGCTATTAATTTAATACTTAAATAAGCTGTGGAAAATTTGTCTCTAATTATTAACTATATGTAACACTCATCTCAAATTCCATGACTTTTGTCCCCCTCCCCAAAATATATTTTCCTTCTTTTTCTGACTCAGCTAATTTTGGTCTAACTGAACATTGGTTTTAACTTACTCATTGAATAGCAATATAAATAGGCACCATCATAGGTATGTACATAAGTTATAAATAACTCCTTTAAAGGAGTACTTAATGTGTCAGGCGTTTAGAAGATCCCATCTTTTTCTACATATGTGTAAAACTCAGACTCAGAGTGGTGTTGTGTAAGTGTGATGTGATTGATCTCCAGTAAGAGAAGAAAGAGAAGGCATGAGATGGAGGGTCGATCTAAACTTTATCATACATAAGCCTTAGGAAAGACATTTGAGTTCTTACATTGCAATACTCTTACCTGAAATTTTAATTCGAACCTACCCATTTTTAGAAGGGGATTGTTGTACTCCCGTCTGTAGGACATACATGTGGAATTCCTCTTTTATCCTCATGACTCTCTCTCAGTATCTGCAGTCGAAACAAGACGCATGCCCTTTACAGAGCCGGCACAATTAGGGGTAACATCTGCAACTTAGCAAACTATGGAATAGTGTTTCTCAGTATAAAGCCAATTGGCTCAATTCACATACTTAGTCTAATAATACCTTAATCAACTAAATTCGTCTGCCCCAATTTCATATTTTATAGTCAGGACAGAAAGGATACAACTTAATATCCTAAATATCATAATTTGAGTCTGGGAACAATACCAACTTGTCACTCTCAGGACCCAGCTGACGGTGAAACTGGAGACTACACGAAGTTATGCAGCAGCTGAAACTGCACAAGAAATGGATTCCACGTGAGAAGAGCAGAAAAGGCTGGAAGTGACACTGAAGGGTGTTGCACTGGACACTGCTTTACTTTGTTACGTTCTGGAGAAAGTGGTGTATTTACCGGGTAGAACGGGACCTGCGAACAGTTACTATGTGCTAAACCTGACTACCGGAAAGTAACGTCAGAAGATTTCCTACATTTCAATGATAAAACTAGATTTAAGACAGTCAAAAGTAGTGACTGGTTAATTTCCACAAAATTTAATTTTTCAGAATTTCTAATTACTATATGTAATATTCCATAAAAGACTCATCAATTTGCCAATTTAAATAAAAGTTTTAGAATCAATGAAGTGTGATTTTGTTCCCCATGCTTTTATGTTCCTACTTAGCATAGGAAACTGTACGGTTTGCTTCAATTTCATAAAAATTAGTTTCAGACTTTCTTTTGTTCATCAAAGACAGTTTCAGCTCTCCAGGTGCTAATACTTACTTTAGAAAGGAAAAACAAATATCGAGTTGGAGGTCAACGTACTTCCCTTTTGATGGGTTGCTTTATCAAATATTAAAAAATGAACAAAGGACGTATTGTTTCAACAACTAAATCCCAATAATGGTGGTGTATTCATTCAGATTTCAGCAGTTATACTTGCGTCCATGGTATCAAAGCCCCAGGAATACTTTTCCAGGAATCTCTTTTGTTGCAAGTTGTGCATCAGCAGCTACCATGGGTCAGCAAGAACCATACAAAGGAGGGTCTTGAATTATGTCTACAATGTCAGGCTTTTATCAGATTTACACATTGGTGGTGATGAATTTCATATGTTAGGTGTAAAGAACAAACTTCTCCATAAGTACAGACTCCAATACAAGCCCAGTGTGCCATATGAAGGCTAGATGAGACTAGAAAAGGCAGGACAGATTCATCATCACAGAATGAAAAGCACACAGCAATTTCAGAGGATAAAAATGTGAAATCTTACCGTAAGTCCTTTATTAGAAACACATCCAAAATGTACATATACTCTAAGAATAGTCTGTAGTAGAAGAATGGGGGGAAAAGGTATGCCAGTCAAAACATTATGTAAAAGATGTCACATGAAATTAACTTTAAGGAATAGAGCATTATTTGTCTTCTTCTCCAAGAAGACAAAATTTTAAAATGAGGTGTCCACGACAAGCTGGAATTCTTTTCATTTCTATATTATTTTGCAGAGGCAAATGCGTGTTGTGTGTGTGTGCTTACTACGTAATTAATTCCTAGTAAGTCTACAGTGTTTCTTGTCAGCAACAGTGATATTCTATATAAACTCCTTTACGTTAATTTAGATCAAGTTTCGGTGGTCCCATGTCCCTTCTCAATTTTCAGCACAAGAATGGTCAATATTACCTAAAATCTTAGTTTCCTTTTGCTATGGAATATGCCAAGGTGCCATGAAAACTCACTCTAAGTGCCTAAATGTTTGCAGGGTTAGGAAGTTAAATATGCCAAGTATTTAGGAAGCCTATTTTGTCACAGATATAAACATTTTTATATATGCTGTTTTACAGTATTGTGTTAAGCATTTTTTTTTAAAAACGTAGAAAGTAAACTTTGACACTGGAACAGCAGCACCATTCTGGGATAAGATCCCCTTTGCATTCTGTACTAGTCCATGGGCCTAGGAAATCTAGAATATTCTCACATGGCCCAGACTGAAGGCTCCAGAGTTAGTTTTGTATTCTGTCATACAACAAATTAACAACCAGCAGTGATAACACAGTTTTGAGCCCAAGATAGTTAAGGCTATGAAAATTCCAAAGAACTAGTACCTCAGCTAGTTAAATGAATTCCAACTAGTACCTCAGCTAGTTAAATGAATTCTGACAGATCAAAGTTACATGAATGTATCATTTTTAAATCTGCTACTTGGAGAATCACCATGATGATGATGATTTTTTTTGTATCAGGGAAACCTCACAAGACTGAGACAACACCAAAATGATGAAACACCACTTTTAAAAAAAGGAACACCTAAAACATTAGCCATAACTTTAATCATCCTTAAATTATATTTGTGAATATCAGAAATAATATTATAAGTCAAGTTTCTTTTATTAGTAGTAATGTTGCTTTTCACACGGTGTTTACGTTTGACCAAGAATCAGATGAGAATTAAAGACAGTGTTCTCTCCTGTGGCCCTGAAATCAACTCGGCTTAACTGTAGAGATACTTTCCAGATCTAGAAATGCTTAGAAATAAACTATAAAACAGGAGGTCTGGGAGTAATGGAAATTATGTTTTCTTCATCAAAAACAACTTTAAAATGTTCATTTGGATTTTACGATAGAACTCTGCTAGTTACAGTCCTGTAGTAAAAGACAATGCTAACACCAACTGTGGTAGTGATTATATAGCTTACAGACATAATAAAATAAAAGTGCTATTGAAGTTCTGCTATATTCACAAATACTGCATTTATATATGTACATGCAAATAAACCTCATCATTAATGATAAAATCTTAGGGTTTTAAATAGACACATTTCCTCCTACCTACCCATCTCCATATATTCACAACCCCAAGATGAGTTTTCACAAGCAACATTTAGATTTGTGAAGGAAAAAATGAATATTTCCAGTACCTATCCTTTTTTCCTCCCTCCCTTTCAGCTTTGGGAGAGGCAGCAGCACATAAAATTGAATGCAAAACCTAAGGTTATAAGACCTTCTGTGATCCATATTCACACTTATCCAATGAGTTGGCTGCCAAATAGGTCAGAAGAGTTTTGAACAAAGTAATGTATTTGCATATAAGCATTTCATAAAAGTGATCCTCTGCATACACACACACACACACACCCCGGATATAGAAAATGTTTCTTAGAAGTAGCATTTTAACTATCCTGTGTAAACCCAAGAATGAATCACCAATGAATACGTTTATGCTGCAACTGTTAATCACGATTAATCAACAAAGTGTTCGGTAGAGCCAACAACTACCTCCCCTGACCAAAAAAAAAAAAAAAAAAAAAGGGAATGGAAAAAAAAATAATAGAAGCCAGTGATTGTAAAGCAAAAAGAAATTCTAGATATACAAATATCTTGAATGTTAATATACAAAGATATAAAAGCATATCTGAACCTACCTGTATTATTGAATACCTTTCAAAATTACTTAGGCCTGACTTCAGGGTAAGAGTTTGGCCTTTTCCCAGGATAGTACAGGAGCCATAACCTTCTACAGCAGAAAAGAAGAGAAAGATACTTCCAAGTGAGTACCTGCACTCCAGCTTGCCTCTAAGTCTTTCCCTCTATGATTGTCTCATTCATGCTCTTAATTTCTCAATTAAACCAAATCACTTCTTATCTTTTTGTTATTGCTAAGTGATTTAATACTTCCAGGATACAAATACTAATATATCTGAAATGCTTATAAATAATCAATCATCTTTTGGATAAAAGGTGACAGCACGCAAAGAGTCTTTTAAGGACCTGTTTTGGTTTCAGTGCTTTCAAAAGAAAGGGTGATGTACCAGTAGGTCTCTCCACACCATTTTCTAAAGTTTCGCTTGACTACAAACCTTGAGCCTGATCAGGTCCAGCACCTCATCGTCATCAGATCACTCCGCAGCATGGACATGACATGGTTTTGAGGGTAATTTCCTCAGCAGCCCTGTAAATTGTGAGTCACTGAGATTATACAAAATTGGTATTTGGCTTCCTTTCAAGTTTCACATTCATCACATAATCGGGCTATGAAGCATCCCATACAGAGAAGGCGGCATCCAAAGCAATGAGCAGATCGTGTTTAAATAATACACACTACTAAATTTTACAGCTGTCCTTTTATATTCAAATGATATTAAGCACACTGTCATGTTAAATTGAAAACACTTTAGATCTAAAAATATACTACTGAAACAAATGACACAGTGAGAAGAAACAAGACCAAAATCTATGTGTATAAAATACAGTCTATGATTTCAGAACAGATGCTACATATAGCCATACTTATTAGATATCTTCTAAATTATCATCTGGGCATTTATATCTTTTAAAATTGTCTCTGGCGAGTCTCAAATTTAGTATTTTCACAGAGTTTAAAACATCTATAACGAATCTTTATGTTTCTTTTTAAAACTGCAACTGAGCATAAATATAATTCTAAAACAAGATTCCTGACTTCAAAGAACTGTCTTCAGGTAACCTTTCTCCAGAAATCAGTAAAACTAAAAAACTTCCTTAAAATTATACTTCCTCTCTCTTCTGAATGGTCTCCAAATAGGAAAGTTCATGAATTGGGCTTCATTTTAATTTTTTTCTGGTTTTTGGATTCTTCTACACTGCTTTGACAACACTATTACATTTTATCTTCTCTTCTCCCAAAACAAGCTGTTCATTGTATGTTGCTCTCAAGTATTTAATTGAAATATAACCTAAAGGAAGAAATTATGCTTCTTGCTTCAATTCCCCTTAAGCATCAGTGATAATTTCAATCATAACAATTGCCAGGTTTATGTTTTTTATTCTGGATTCCTAATTATATAGGATTGAGAGTAATTCAGAAGTGTTTCAGAATCATCTACTGCCAAGATTCTGAAAAATGTCTTTTGTGAAACAGAATGTTAATGCTCTGAGGACTCTGTTATGTCTGCACTAATATGTTCTGCGCACTTTGATGAAATGAGAGGGTAAAGGTCCAGGTGTATCATGACTAATATTGTAATACACCTACTGTCCTGTTACCCTGTCAGTCAACAGATAATGAGAACCTATTTTGTTTCCATTTTTCGTTATATATATTTATATATTGTTAATTTCTAAAGCTCGCTAGTATAAATTCAGGAGGATCAGCCTGATAAATATTTAAGTGTTATGGTCATTTTTTGTGTTGATCTTATCTAGACCATGAATGTCAGCATATGACTGATGAGAGGAAATAATGTTTCCTGAGAATTGTCTAAAATGCACAACATTTCAATCAATGTTTCAGTCCTTAAATACCTCTTTATTTTAAACTGATCTGTTATAAGGAGCTATTTATTAACTAAGATCAACTTTTGGCCTGTTTTAGCAAGTTTCATCCCGTTATCATGCTTGAGACTTTGCAAACTCTTGCCCCTTATCCTTTATCTGCAGTGAAATATCTTGGAAATCTTAATCTCTTTCTGGCTAAACTAGTAATAACCAGTTGCAATAACCAGCATCACAAATGCACACACACACACACACACACACACACACACAAGGATAACAATAAAATAAAAAATGCCTAATACGGAGCATGTTAATAAACTTCACTATAGAGAGATGGCCAAGCAGAGCCATGGCTCCTTTTTCCACTTTTATAAGACACAACACAAGTAGTATTTTGGGAGGCTACAAAGTTATTTTTTTCCATTTGTACCACTTCTTGACAGAAGTAGGATTTTTTTTTTTTTGCATATGTATCTACAGACTCTAAAGGTAGGCAAATAAGAACTATGAGACCAGTGAATTACTTTTCGCTACTTCTGCTATGCTAATCAGCTGAGAGAAATCTGGGTTTCGTATTAGGAGCCCTTCTGAATGGCTTAATTCCTTTACAGCTACCATTAGCTGTCAGCCTCTCCGTGGATATTGTCCATGTGCACTTTGAGGTAGTCATTCCTTGTAAACTTCTTATGGCAAAACTGGCATTCTGCCAGTGGACGATTAGGATTATGAGTCATCTTGTGTCGGATCAGCATTTTCTTCAGGCTAAAAGCCAAGTCACAAACCTAGAAAAGACCCAAAGATACCAATCACATTATATTGAAAAACCTGAAGATACACCAAGTTATCACTTACACAAAATACAATATGCAAATTCCTATTATCAAGTATATACTGACAGGCTTAAGAACAAGAGTGCTCTGGAAATAAATGGAACTTAACATCCAAGGTAAAAGGTAAAGAAAATTAATTATAGTTCCAAGAGTTGTTTGCATTTAATGTGTGTCCTCTGCATCCCAACCACTCTCCCTTCCCCCAGCTACTATATTTTTAAACATCTCTAAAGACACAACTCCCTGGAAACAGTATCTTTCTCCCCATAATTCAGTGTATTAACAATTTCACGTTAAACCTCTTAAACAAAATGCCTTGATCTAGAGGGCATCTTTTTAGTATATGGCATAAATAGCACAAGACATGTCTCACCAGTGATCCCTTCAATCTGGACCCATGTGTGAAGTAAAAGGTTAACACTGCTTTAAGCATCCTAAGCAGAAGTTCGTTATCCACTAGTCCAGTTCTTTATTTCCAATTAAAAATACTTCACATTTTCTTCATGTAAGCTCTGCGACATTGCCACCTGACTCAACAGACATTAAACAGCCCAATAATTTAAAATATTAAATTAACCCAGAAGATGTGAGGCATAGTTATTCAAAAGTAAAAATGAAATGGAATTCTTTTATAATACCAAATTTTCATTCAAAGTTTGCTGTTATTCACAAAAATTCCACGATAAAATAAAATACTTAAATAATGTGAAAATTCCCTGAAAAACATAGTGAATATAATGGGAGAGGTAAAGCCTTGTAAAAATACTGGAAAGAAAGCTGAGGTTCTGAATGAGGTGAAGCATGTGAAAATACAAAAGCAAATAAAAAATTCACTCTCTCTTTATGAGAGAAGCAGGATTTTACATGCTCAGCAACAAGAAACACAGAAGGGCAAGCCCCCAGTTTGGTGACGAGAGGGAGTAATCCAATAATAATGTATTTTGAATTACACATTAGTAGCATAGTGTGACATAAAATAAGTTTTAGAGTTTGCTACGGACTGAATGTTTGTGTCCCCTCAAAATTCATGACGTAAAGCCCTAATCCTTAATGTGATGGTGTTTGAGGTGCAGCCACTGTGAGATAATTAGGGTTAGATGAGCTCATGAGGATGGAGTGATGGGATTAATGCCCTTAAAAAAACGGGAAGAGACACAGATTCTCTCTCTCTCTCTGCATGCACACACCAAGGAAGGCCATGTGAGGCATAACCAGGAAGAAGGCCCTCACTAAAGACCCAACTACTCTGGCACCCTGACCTCAGATCCATGAAGGCAGAGAATCTTCATATATTTTATTCACTCATATATCCTAAGGGATAAGACAGTGCCTATAGAGTAGCACTAAATAAGTATTTGTTGAATTAACTAACCAAGTTTCAACCTGATTCTATCACTTCCTAAGGAAGTTTAAATGAACAAACCATGCCTTTTAACTTCAGTTCCCTCACCTATAAGATGATCGCAATGATCATTATCTCACAGAATTAATACTAAGATTAAATGAGGTAATCTATGCAAATGGATGTTGTACTGAAGACACTCAATAAATGTTAGTGCCTAGTTTTTCTCTCTCATCTTCTCTGGCAAAAAGAATCATCAGCAGGTTGGAAAGAAGAGACTACAACAGCTACCACATGTGGGGTCCGAGAGAGAACACAGCTACTATAAAGAGTAGCAGCTCCCTGCAATATACAAATGATTTTAAAGCAAACAATAATTTTCCATGACAAACATAATGCTTCCAATCAATCTGAGGAAAGGACGTTCTTCTTATGAAATACCTTTGTAAACGTAAGTTTTACAATCACAATTTAAAACAGACTATATACCTTTAAAGTCACTGAAAAACAAAGCCAGGTAAGTTCATGTCATGCAGTAAAAATCGGGATAAAAAGCAAAGACCCAGGAACATGAAAGAGCATAAAATACAATGACAGACTATATAATACATGAGTTATGATAAGTGATATAAAATACTGAGTACCCTTAAAGGCTCTGAAATTAGGGTAAAATGGAAAATGCAAACACATGCTATTTTCAAGAAATGTACTTAAAACAACACACACACCCAAACATAATTTTACAAGGGGGATTGGAATGTGCCTAAGTGTAGAAAATGGTGCTGATGACAGTGCAACCGTACTGAGTAGCGCTTCCTCAAAAGCACCTTGGACGGACAGAGATTATTAGTATTTTCACAAGCCTTAAAAGAGCCAGGAGTACTACCAGTATGATAGCTCCTAGTCAAAGATGTATATATAAGATGTTCATCCCAGAATTATTTATAAAAGTGGAGTATTACAAATAACTTATTTGCCCAAAGTTAATGAGGATATTCATTTTGATATAACGAGAAGAAGAGATACTTCTCAGCTGTTAAAAAAAAGATCATACTTCAAAAAATATGTAAAAAAAGGCAAGGGAAAATGTAAAGGGAAGAAAACAGAATAAAATTAATGCACAATTTACAATACTGAAATAAAGATGGTAACTGTATCTGTATAAATAAGTATTGGAAGAAAATATCAAGAGATTAATGTTAATATTAGTTGACATCAGTTGAGAAATTTGGAATCATTTCATTTCTGTCTTTATTCCCTTCTGTATTTCCTAATTTTTCTAGAACAAAAAAGGAAACAAACTTCCAAATGTTACTTTGGAATGCAAAAAATACCGCTGGCTGAGTGAAGGTTCTACATCCTCATCTTCCATGCGTGCCTCAAGCTCACTGCCATCACACTGATACGTCAAGTGCTGTAACTCCCTGAACAGCTTCGATAGGTCACCAACCACCTCCACATGGCTAAATGGAATGGGGACTCCTGGATCCTCATTTAACATGAAGTTTCAGTATCATTTGACATACCTGGCCACTTCCCTCCTGCCTTTCATTTAGTTTCCATTAGGACCTGTTCTCCTTGTTTTCCTTCTATTTTTCTGGCCTTCCCCCCCCCCCCCCCCGGCCATTTTCCTGTACAGGCTCCTCCTCCACCCTAACCTTGAAGTCTGGATCTCAGTACCTGTTCCTTAGCCCACTTCTTCATTCATTAGGTGTTTTCTCCCCTGGCGACCTTAATCATAGTCATGCTCTTTGTTACTGTTTATATGGAGATACTCGCCAATATCTTATCTCTGATCCAAGTCCTCTCTCCTGATCTGCACAGTGGAGGATCTAAATGCCTGCTGGATAGCTCACTGGTGCTGCAAACTCAGTAAGTCTAAAGTCTAAAGAAAAAATACAACAAACTAGTGAATATGACGAAAGAAAAGCAGACTCACAGAGAACAAACTACTGGTTACCAGTGGGGAGAGGGAAGGAGAGAGGGGCAATATAGTGGTAAGGGATTAAGAGGTACAAAGTATAGGGTATAAATTAAGCTACAGGGCTTCCCTGGTGGCGCAGTGGCTGAGAGTCTGCCTGCCGATGTGGGGGACGTGGGTTTGTGCCCCGGTCCGGGAAGATCCCACATGTCGTGGAGCGGCTGGGCCCGTGAGCCATGGCCGCTGAGCCTGCGCGTCCGGAGCCTGTGCTCCGCAACGGGAGAGGCCACAACAGTGAGAGGCCCGCGTACCGCAAAAAAAAAAAAAAAAAAAGCTACAAAGATATACTATACAACACAGGAAATATCGCAAATATTTTATAATAACTACAAATGGAATATAAGCTTTAAAAATTGTGAATCACTGTATTGTACACCTGTAACTTATATAACACTGTATATCAACTATACTTCAATTAAAAAAAAGACTCTGTCTCCCAAATCTAATTCTCAAAACAAAAATGTGCCATCCATCTGACACTTGCTGGAAATCTGGCAGTCAGCCTTGATCCAATGTCTCCCTCATCCCCACCTCATTTAGTCAATTACCACTTCTTCCCTGTACACATTTCTAGAAGACGTTTAATTGTCACCATCTGTGCTGCCACAACCCGAGTGAAAACCATTACCTGCCTAGACCAGTGATTCTCCAGCAATAAGAAAACATTTCCGCATGCACCTATTATCTGTACTTTTAAATAAAATATACCAAGTGTACTAAGGTATTTCTAAATTATATTATTAGAGACAAACTTTTAAGAGAATTTGAAAAAGATGAAATAAACGTTTTTGTATTAATAATTATGACTTCATATTTTCATTAGGCAACATCTAAGATATGATATTTAGGGTCAGTCATTTTTAAGAAAAATGTAGACAAAAACATATTTCAAATGTCTTCTGGATAATTTCAGTGTTTTGGTTTACTTTTTTTCCAGATATGATGGTGTCATTTGTTTAATCTAAATTTGCTGCTGACTGGTAATATTAACTCTGTTGTTTTCTTTTTGTTGCCTTGTGTCTGTATTATTAATATTATTTTCAATCTGTAGTTTCTGTAAAGGACTCTTTTGTACAAGATTATTTTGTTTAAAAACAGATAACAGAATCCATATCTCCACTTACCTGGGAACACATAAATCGCAGTCCTTGCAAGCACGGAAAACAAACAAGTGACAACCTGCATCGCCATGGAATTGCCACTCTTCCCTCAGATCACATTTAGTACCGTACATCACAAGAAACCAGCTGTTAACAAGGGCACCAAAGTCAAGCCCCGCTATTCAATGATAATAAAGTGTAATTTCTTGTTTTAAGTTCTTTGAAGTTTAAGTTCTTTGTTTTAAAATACACAATAAGCAGGGATCACAACTGTAATCTTTCCTTCCCGTTTCCCAATGGATGTCTCCTAGGCCTCCTGGGATACGCAGCTCCTCACTCTGGAAACCAAAGCCTAGATTATTGCAATAGCCAGTGTCAGTGGTTCTCAAAGAGGTGGTACAGCTTCCCCTCCCCTCAGGAAATGTTTGGAACTAAAGGAGGTGTGTAACTGTCCTGAAGAATGGGGGTTGCTCCATGCATTTTATATAGGAGAGGAGATGCAAATTCCCTGTAATGTATGGACAATTTTACACTGTCAAAAGGACCCAGGTGATAAATACTATCTGAATCTCTCTGCATCCATCCTTATCCCCTTCTGTCCATGCTCCACCCAGCAGGTGGAGGGATTTTTAAAACCATAAATGTCATTTTACTACATAAAACTGTTCCATGGGTCCTTACTGGATCCTTACTTACTTTAAGGGAAACTCCTAAACTCTAGCCCAACTAATCAGCTATAGTGTAGGCTGTTGAAGACACCACAGCCTTCCTGCCTCAGTACTTTCTCACTTCTCTTTTTCTAGCTGCCTCCTATGCATTCCTCAGGGAGGCCTGTATGATCTTTCTGACAGAAGTCTTCTGTTAAATGCTCTCATAGTAGCCTTTACTTTTCCTTTATAACACTTACCTCGAGTGTAATTAATTATTTGTGTGCTTTTTAATGTCTCTCCTTACTAGTCCTAAGGAACAGGAAGGCAAGAGTAGTCATTCCATTAATATTTGTTGAACTAAAGAAAGAAAGAAAGGGAAAGGTAGATAGGTGATTGATAGATACAATCCCTGTGAGCAACGTAAGTAACCCAAAGGCTGTGGAGTAATTCTGGAGAAACCAAAGAAGGTGTCTTTAGAAATTATTTTCAAGTAAAAGAAACTCTAAATTGTTTTTATAAGTATAAATGAACATTTGTGATCGTACGTAAGACAGAATTAAAACTGGTTCCCTATTTTCTATTTCCCTGGCTCCTTCTCTAAACCTCACGTCAAAAGAACAATAGATACCACTCTTCAATGGCTTCCTGTTGAAATCAGATTCAAAATAAATTCCTTAATGTGGCTGAAAGGCTACCAGTTTGCTCTCCAACTTCACCTTGCACCCCCCTCTTCCTCTCTCCCCAGGCTCCAGCTCCCCCTGCCTTTTTACTTCCCCTAACACTGCATGCTCTTTCCCACTCACAAGCCTTGATTTATTCTGTTCCCTGAGCCTAGAATGCTCTTTCCCCCATGGCTACTCTTCATCTTCTAGGTTACTCAGAGTCACTTTCTCAGAGAATTCTTCCCTAACTACTCTTTCCCAGCCCACCCCATTTTTTCCTTTCCCAACCTTTTTCATAAAATGCAATGAGACATCTATTCAGGCTTATTTGTTTAAGTCTGTACTCCACAAGAATGTGAGTTCTATGAGGGCAGGGGACATGGCGTCTTGTTCACTGTTTTATTACAGTCATTTATTTCTGGCACAGGGACTAGGTTTAAGGGCTGACATCCGCTTTCACCGTGGGCCGGGAATGACCCTTGGCAATTTCTAACCATTAGCTTGTTCAGACTTCACAAACCACCCTTTTAGGTATCATCCCCATTTCACAGAAGGAAACTGACACACACACTTCTGTCTCAAGCAGGTTACCCAAGGTCACAGAATGAGGAAGTGGTTTCCAGCATTTAAACCCAGACAGTCTGGGTTCAGAGTCTATACCACCCCCCAAGGGCCAACTATTAAAAAAGTCTCTCACTTCAAACAGAGACATGTGAGCCCACTACACTTTCTTCCATTTGCCTGGCTGACACCATTTTTAAGGAATAAACATCTCTTTGAAAAAATAAAGGAGGTTCTCAGACAGTTCAGCTCACCAGTGTGTTGTGAGGGATACGAAGTTCAAGTCCATTTACATAGTCACCATGGGAAAATTACGGCAGCGGCAAGCTGGAGAAATGGAAAGGAAGTTGGGCAGGATGCCGAAGTCATTGATGACGGCTCAGAATTAAGGAGTTCGAGAAGCTCCAATAGGACATGGGATTGGAACAATCCAACAGACTGCTGAACGAGGGCCAAGGCAGAGGATTAAATGTCAGCAGAGAGTAGCTGATGTCACGGTTGTGAAACTGACTACCTAGACATTAAAAGCTGTGTTCTCATGAACTTAAATGCAGTCATTAAGAGACTTCAAACTGATGCTCTGTATAAATCAGCCAAATGTAAGGTCTTTTATAGTCATTTTAAAAATAGGGAAGAGCAAGGAGTTCCAACAGTGCAACAGAGATGCTTCCTTTTCTTTCTTTCCACATGTGATTCTCATACAACCCTTCAGCCTACTCCAACTTAGTATTAATTCACATTCCCCAAAAATGGGAAAATATTTTATTCCTTCTCTTGGCTAGAGGTAAACTGATTTTGTCTTAAGATAAAGGAAAACAGCATGTTTAATAGAAAGTCCTTGGAGATAATGTTAGAATTGTATACAGTCATCTTCAGTTAACAAATATTTATCGCATACAATGTGTCTACCACTTCAGTAAGGAGAACAGTGACAAAGAGCGCTCTGCCCTGCCTCAGTGGAGTCCACAGCGTTAGGAGAAACACTTGCAATGCCATGAACATAATGCCAAGAGAGGCACACGGGAGGGTGCGATGACTCTTCCTGGATGCACAGGGGTTACCACGTCCTAAGCTGGGGAGTGACGTTCCAGGGAGAAGGAAGGAGATGTACAAAGGCACAGAGGAGTGAACAGCAAGGCTCAGGTGGGGAACGAAAACTGTTCACTAAGGCTGAAGATGAGACACTGTTAGGGGAACAACTTGAAAAGGAAGTTAGAAGGCTGGAACCAAATCCTAGAGACCCTGATAATCATAAGAAACTGGAAGGATGTATATTCTGCAAGCGGTGGGACTTGAAGAAGAGACTGAAACTGAAGTATAATTTAGTTAGCAAGCTAGAGAGTATACAACTGGAATCAGGGAGGCCAAAACAATGTTCCACACCAAGCCAGAAATGATTTGGACATAAACTAAGACAGTGGTCATTGATGCATTTGTTCATTCCTTTAAAATATTCTTTGACTGCTTCTCATACGCCAAGCATTGTTCTAGGGCTGGGAATACAGCAATAAACAATAACGAAAAACTCTGTTGTCATGGAGCTTATAATAAATGATAAATAATTAAACAAACAAATACGTAATATTTCAGGTGGATGTAAGTACAGTGAAGGAGAAGGTGACTATGGGGTGAGGGTTAAGAAAGTAATGGAAGTAAGAGAGAAAGAAATTTGAGCCGAGAACTGACAGAAGCACAGGAACAGATCATAAAGACACCTGAGAAGGGCGTTCCAGGCTGGGGAAACGGCAAATACAAAGACCTATTCACAGGAGTGAGCTCAGTGTGTCTGAAAGAACAGCAAAGAAGCCATGTGGCTGGAGTGAGGCAGAGGGGGCGGTGAAGCCAGAGAGGCTGGGGCACAAGGGCGGGGGGTGCAGGTCACGTGGCCACTTCCAGACTCTGGTACAGCTCTGGTTTTCACTCTAAATGAGATGTACGGTCGTTGAGGGTTTGAGCCAATGAGAGTAATGTAATACATATGTAATCTACACACACATACGTAAAATCTGACTGGGGTTTTAGAAAGATCACTGTGGGTGGCCAGTTGAGGACAGATTGTAAAGAGCAAAGATGGAAGGAGGGAGATCAATTAAAAAGCGACTGTGTTGTTCCAGGAGACTAGGTTGTTAGTTGTGGAGGTGTAAGAAGTGTTCACATGTTCAACTTAACATACAAAGCCAATCAGATTTGCTACTGCACTGGATGTAGGGGGTGATAGAAAGAGAGAAGTGAAGGTGGCAATGGAAACTTAGACAAGGTGATAGGTTTGAGAAATACAGACAAGCAAAGAGGGTCAGGAATTACTGGGGCTGAAAGGAAGCTGCATGGGTTTGATCCTTGGAATCCTGATTTGGCCAGTTATAAGCAGTGAATGATAGGCAAGTCATTCAACCCCAGGGAGCCTCAATTGCTTCCTATAAGTGGAAATAACACCTACATATTTCTGGACTGTAGTGAAATCAGAGACTATATACAAACCATGGATCACTGTGTCTTTCTAACTACAGAAGCTCAACTAGATGATGCTATTGGTCATGGCTCAGGGAAAGAGAGGTGTCTGGCATGAGGCTCCGACCTTTGGCTTGGGCTATTTGGAGACAGTGGAGTTCTCAGAGAGATGGGTAGTTAAAGGAAACATGTTGAGAGCTTGAGAAGGCTGGGAGATCGTGATTTCAGTCTGAATACAGGGGAGATGTCTCACAGGCACCTCACAATACCTGTCTAGAGTTCAAAGAGAAATCTAGGCAGGGAAAGAAAGATTTGGAAGTCATCTACCATATGTGTAGTAGTTAAAGATATTTAAAGTTGAATAGGTATGGCATGCTGGGAGAGCTGCAGAGCATGGAACGACTGGGCCTAAGGTGTTAGAGTGGTGTTGATGAGTGAGGTGGCATTTGAGCGAAATTGTAAAGAACTGAAGTGGATATGTATCAGTTTCTTCTTTACAGTTTTGCTCAGATGCCACTCAAATGTCATATATATATGGTAGACAGTGGGAACGGGAGCAGAAAAAGACTTTCTAGGCAGAGGGAACAGTGTACGCAAGGTACCTGGAACAAGAGACAGATATGAAACAGTATCACTGCTTCAGGAAACTCTAAGTGTTAGTGCAAAGAAACTGCAGAATACTGACAGATAAGATTATTAAGACATAAAACAGTAAGAATGGAGAAAGACCGTAATAATTTTTCAGTCAAGTAGGAAGGCAGATTTTACCTTATAGGTTGTGAGAAGCCGTCATAGAGAAGCACATGACTGAGTTTACATTAAAAATGTCACATTTTGATATTACTACCAAACCCAAAGAAATAAAAACGATTATAAGAGAATACTATGAACTGTATGCCAACAAATTAGATAACCTAGTTGTCATGGACAAATTCCTAGAAATACACAAATTACCAAAACAGACTCAAGAAGAAACAGAAAAATTCAGAAGACCTATAACAAGTACAGAAATTGAATCAAAAAACCTCCCAACAAAGAAAAGTCCAGAACTCAATGGTTTCATTGATGAATTCTAACAAACATTTAAAGAAGAATTAACACCAATCCTCTCAAACTCTTCCCAAAAATAGAAAAGGAGGGAACACTTCCTAATTCTGTGATGCCAGCACGGCCTTGATACCAAAGCCAGACAAAGATATTACAATGAAAGAAAACTACAGACTAATACCCCTATGAATATATAGGAAAAAATCTTCAAATGAACAAACAAAAAAAAAAACAAGACAAAACAAAACAAAAAACTCTAACAGGGGGTTCCCTGGTGGCGCAGTGATCTAGAGTCCGCCTGCCGATGCAGGGGATACGGGTTCATGTCCCGGTCCGGGAAGATCCCACATGCCACGGAGCGGCTGGGCCCGTGAGCCATGGCCGCTGAGCTTGCGCGTCCGGAGCCTGTTGCTCTGCAACGGGAGAGGCCACAACAGTGAGAGGCCTGCGTACCGCAAAAAAAAAAACAAACAAAAAACCTCTAACAAGCTGAATCCAAGATCATGTTAAGAGGATTATAAGCCATGAACAAGTGGCTGTATCCCAGGACTGTAACAGTAGTTCAACATAAAAAGAAATCAAACAATGTACCACACCACATTAACAGGACAAAAGGGAAAAAATGATAATTTCAAGTGATTCAGAAAAGCATTTGACAAGATTCAAAACCCTGTCTTGATAAAAATATTCAGAGAACTAGAAGAGAACCTCCTCAACACAATAAAGGACATTCATAAAAAACTCACACCTACCATCATATTCAATGGTGAAAGACTGAAAAAATGCAAAAGAATGGAGCTCTAACTCACACACCATATACAAAAATTCAACTCAAAAAGGATCAAAGGCCTAAATGTAAGAGCTAAAACTATAAAGCTCTTAGAAAAAAATATAAGGGTAAATCTTTATGACCTCGAATTTGGCAATAGATTCTTAGATATGACACCAAATGCATGAAGAGAAGGAGAAAATGGGTAAATTAAACTTCATCAAGACTGAAAAGTTTTGTGCATCAAAGGACATTATCAAGAAAGCAAAAAGAGAACATATAGAATGAAAGAAAATATTTGCAATCATATCTGATAAGGGTCTAGTATCCAGTATCTCACACTCAACAACAGAGACAATCAACACAATTTTAAAATGGGCAAAGGACTTGAATAGACATTTCTCCAAAGCTGATACACAAATGGCTGACAAACAAGTACATGGAGAGATGTTCAACATCACTAATCCTGTGGGAAATGTAAATCAAAATGACAATGACATACCACTTCATGTCCATTAAGATGACTATAATTTTAAAAAAACAGAAAATAATAAGTGTTTACAAGGATGAGGAGAAATTGGAATCCGTGTGCATTCCTGGTGGGAATATAAAATGGTACAGCTACTGTGAAAAGCAGTATGGCAGTTCCTCAAAAAGTCAAACATAGGGCTTCCCTGGTGGCACAGTGGTTGAGAGTCCACCTGTCAATGCAGAGGATACGGGTTCGTGCCCTGGTCCGGGAAGATCCCACATGTCGTGGAGCGGCTAGGCCCGTGAGCCATGGACGCTGAGCCTGCGCGTCTGGAGCCTGTGCTCCGCCACAGGAGAGGCCACAACAGTGAGAGGCCCGCATACCACAAAAAAAAAAAAAAAAAAAAGTCAAACATAGAATCACTATATGGGCACAGCAATTCCACTCCTAGGTATATACCCAAAAGAACTGAAAACTGGTACTTAAAACTTGTATACACACGTTTGTCTCAGCACTGTTCACAACAGCCACGAGGTAGAAACAACCCAAATGTTCATCAGCTGATGAACAGATAAACTGTGTTGTATACATAAAATGGAGTATCATTCAGCCATAAAAAGTAATGGTGCACTGATACAAGCTGCAATGTAGATTATCCTTGAAAACGTTGTGCTAAGTGAAAGAAGCCAGTCACAAAAGGTCACATATTGTATGATTCATTTATATTAAATATCCAGAATAGGTAAACCTATAGAAATGAAAGCAGACTGGTGCCTGCCAGGGTCTGGGGAGAGTGAGGGGTAACTGTTTAGCGGGTATGGAACTTTATTTGGGGGTGACAAAAATGTTCTGGAATCAGAGGTGATGCCTGCACATCACCGTCAATGTACTAAAGGCCACTGAATTGTTCACTTGAAAATGGTTAATTTTATGTTATGTGAATTTCATTTCGATTTTTAAAAAGTCACCTTGGTGGGGGATTATTACATCTATAGGATGTAATAAGAAATGTAATAAGATAGGATGTAATAAGAAATAGTAAGGTGAGGGTCCAGGCTACGCATCGCTAGTGGGAATGGAAACTGAGAGTAAGGAATGGATCTGAGAACCATTTAGGAAGGAGATAGACTGGAAGTGGGGTGAGAAAGGAGGACTTCTATCTGGAATGGGTAGGTTAAGAGAATAAGATTTTGGAACAGACAGCCAGTTCCCTGACCAGGCTGCATTTCAGGGAAGTTTTGGAGGCATTAAACTTGGATCTCTCCTCAACAGACCAGTCCAGACTGCAGATAAGGCTCAGAGAGATTTGAACATCTGACAGAAGTAAATGGGATAGAAGTAGATAGAAAAAATCATGCCTGTAACATAATTTTTAAAAAATAACTTCATGGTCCAGTCTGTGTAAGGAAGCAGTCCACAAAAATATTCAGCATAAATAAAAGTCAGGTAGAGCGTGATAGAAGGAAGATGTCCATACACAGTTAATATTTAATTTCTATTTCCCATCACTTATTTGTGTAGTTGTGCAATTAAATAATCCAAAAAGTTTTGCTTTTATGAAAATGCTTCCAATAAAAGCACCAATGGATTGAACGTTCAATCCATTAAATTATGAAACTGGCTGTACCTCCAGTCCAGGATAGAGCTCTCCATGTGTACATTTCTTTCTCTACAAGTAGTTCTCTCCTTAAAGAAGTTCACTGTTGATAAAGGTATTTTTATGAGTAGGTCCACTGGGAGTACATTGTTGCCTTAAACTTACCACCAAAGTTTCATGGAAAGACAAGGAAAACATCTTATGTTTGTGAGTTTCCTTTCATATGGACTGCTTACTCCATCCTTTATCCTTTGGGATATGCCAAGGGGACTGAGTACTCAAGTTTCCCTCAACATTTAAAGAGAACTATGTACTGTGCAATTTCACAGATTACAACTTTAATGTTTCTTCTTACATTGAGCTACATTAATACTTTTTTTTTCTTTGCTATTTTTGTGTTAGAAATAAGAACAAGAAGTAAGTGCTTTCCCTAACACCTGTGTCAATTTTCTGTCAACTGTGAATCTTACACAGAACGGTGATGCTGTTCATCGATGAACCATTTTTCTCTAGATTAATCATGATCCAATTAATTTTACTGACAATGGTAGTATTTCTGTCCTTTCATTAATAATGTGAACTATGTCGATAATTCCATTTCACTTCAAATGTCATAAGCAGAAAATCTAAACAATTGGCAGTGGCGTTTTTTAAACAAAGGAGTTTATGCATGTTTTAGAAATTGTTTGGCTTTAACAAAATAAATAATATCTATAACCAGTTAAATCTCTGGTTTAACTATCATTAACCTGTCAAAGACTTGGACAGACACATGAAAGCTGTCTTGAATCATCATGTATTTATACCTTGGAAGAACAACTCAATTGCATTAAAACAGGGTACAGGCATGTCTTAAAGAAAATCAGAGTTCATTTGCTGCCAGTAAACTAGGATAAAAAACATTGCTACAACGTGGTTACATGGATTATGCAATCAAAAGGTATAAAGAGCACAAGACATTAATAGACACAGATCAGCACTGTAAAGCACACACACACACACTCTCTCTCTCTCTCCCTCTCTCTCTCTCTCTCTCTCTCTCATACATGCACAAATAGATGCATGGATACACCCCCACACACATACATATCTCCTGTTACCGGAGGTTACTGGAGGACACGAGGGAAAGAAAAGGGAAGCCAAACTCACATCACACTGAAAAGGCTTTTCTCCGGTGTGCGTCCTCTTGTGCTCATCCAGGCCTCGCTTCTGGCTGAAGGCCTTGCTGCAGTCTGAGCACTTGTATGGTTTCTCCTGCAGTCAGTGAAAAGAGACCATGAATTTGAGTGAATGCAGAGCCCTCCTTTTGAAGGTGTACGTGGGAGGGTGTTTTATCTAGTTCTGCAAGGTGCTGGCAGCACATTCATAGTGGTGTCATGAATTATTTTAAATTTTCAGGGGAAAACAGGAGTACTCAAAATCTCTTGGGCAGTCTTAAAACTACCAGGTGGTTCACAGTTCCAACACTAGATTGCACAACATTTCTTTCGATGCAGTCCTATCTGTGCAAAGGGAGATTCTGCATGATTGCTGTGATCTAACTACTTACTGAAATGAACTTACGTTTTCTTTTGGTTTCGGAGTGCATGCCACAAAGGTTTCGTGGAGCAAGACAGTTTGGGACCCCTGGTTTACATGGTGCAAACTGTTCACTGTCTCAAAGGGATTCCTGGGAATGAAAGCTCAGAACCAAATGTTCAACAGGTTTTGGGGGTAAATTTAAGAAGTTAGAACTCAACTGTGCTTTAAGTATTTTCATTTCCTTTTTTTTTTTAACATCGTTATTGGAGTATAATTGCTTTACAATGGTGTGTTAGTTTCTGCTTTATAACAAAGTGAATCAGCTATACATATACATATATCCCTATACCTCCTCCCTCTTGTGTCTCCCTCCCACTCTCCCTATGCCACCCCTCTAGGTGGTCACAAAGCACCAAGCTGATCTTCCTGTGCTATGCGGCTGCTTCCCACTAGCTATCTATTTTACATTTGGTAGTGTATATATGTCCATGCCACTCTCTCACTTCGTCCCAGCTTCCCCTTCCTCCTCCCCGTGTCCTCAAGTCCATTCTCTACCTCTGCGTCTTTATTCCTGTCCTGCCCCTAGGTTCTTCAGAACCTTTTTTTTTTTTTTTTTAGATTCCATATATATGTGTTAGCATTTCTATCGTCCAATCTTCTTTCCTAGGTAGGAGATGTTCTTTTATAAAATCGAAATTACTTTTTAAAATGAGGCATTTTTTTACAGCTGGTCATAGACTCTTAAGGAAAAGAAATATATCCATAGACAAAGGAAAAAATGATCCACATTCCTTAGCCATCTTTGATACCAGGAACTTACATCACCATCTTTTTAGCTTGGAATAAATTGCAAAATAAATTAATTAACATTGTTTCATCAAAACAGCAGGCCACTAATTACTAAATAGTGCACTGATAAACAGATTTGTTTAAAGTAAAATTGCAGTGTTTTTTCAAATATAGCTTCAAAAATACTGTTATAGACACTTTTTGAATTGAGGTAGTGTGTATATATGTTTTATATTTCATGTTAACGTAGACAAGTTCTATTTATATTTTCTCCTTGGTATTTAAAAGACATTATGAAAATTTTCAGACCTACAAAACGGTATGTAAACAATCGCACACACACGTGTACCCATCGGCCAGCTTAAGACATGGAACATTCTTGTGAACATGAGCGCCGGTTCATTCATTCTTAGTGACTATAGTATTACATTCAATGGCTACATTCTCCAGTGATGGATAGTTAAGTTTTTCCCAAGTTTTCACTCTTACAAATAATGTTGTTCTGAATATTCTTGTAAATGTACACTTGAACACAGATGAGCATAATTCCCTACGGCATGTATATCTAGAAGTGGAACTGCACCTTCAACTTTTCTAGGAATGGCCAAGTAGCTCTACAAAGTGAATAAACCATTTTACACTCCAATATCCAGTATATCCTTATAATTTTATCACTGTAGTTTACAAATTTTGAAACTCTCATTAGGTACATGGTGAGTATATGTAAGTTTAAAACTATTCTACTCCTGGAAAATAGGACCTTTTATCATTTTGAAATGACCTTCTTCTTCTGTAATCATCCTTTTTACCTTAAAATTAATTTGGTATTAATATAGCTATAAAAGCTTTTTAAAATTAGTATCTGCTGGAGTTTGGGAGACTTGTTGAGATGTTGGTCAAAGGGTACAAATTTGCAGTTAGAAGATGAGTGAGTTCTGGAGATCTAATGCACGGCATTGTGAATATAGTCAACTGCACTGTAGTATGCAGTTGCTAAAAGTTGCTAAAAGCCTAGATCCTAAATGTTCTCACTGCAAAAAAAGAAATGATGATAACATGACATGATGAAGGTGTTAGCTGACACTATGATGTAATCATACTATAATATACAAATGTATCAAATCAACAGGTTGCATGCCTTAAACTTATACAATGTTATATGTCAACTATATCTCAGTTTAAAAAAAGAGGCAAAAAATAAAATTAGGATTTGCCTGTTATATTCATCTTTTTACTTTCAAACAGTCTATATATCCTTAGGTATGATAAGCGTCTGTTGTAAACAGCATACGACTCAATTTTTTTAACCCAAACCAATGGCACTTTTCTTAAGATAGTGAACTTTGCTTTTTAATATTTATTATCATTTAAAAATTATATTGTTATAATAGAATTTAATTGCCATTATAATAAATAAAATACAATAGTATCATATTTATCATTATTAATAATATATTTAAATATATTTCTAACATTTAATTTTGTGTACATAAATTTCTAACATTTTATTTTGTGTACTGCTTTTATCTTGCTTGTTTTCTAAGGTTTTTTCCCCTATATTTTCTTTCATGTTTTGGATTTCCTTTCCCCCTGCATTATTATAGAACTTACAAACGCTATTTCTATCCTTTTACTGGTTATCCTTAAAATTTTTTTTACCATGTGCATTTAACACAATTAAAGTTATTTATTTTACCTCGTATTAATTAACATGCCCTGTAGAATGCTCTGTCTTACATGTTATATGTAGCAGTATTTCATTTGTATCTTGATTTTTAATGCCCGGTATGGAATCATTATTATTTTATACAATCAGTGTGGTTTAGCCCAACACACTTTAACAATTTCTTTACTTTTCATGCTTTCTGACATATCTGAATTTCCAAGGATCTGTTGATAGTAAATTCTGATTTTGATTGAAAGTGGCTTTGCTTCTCATTTGTCATTGAATGAAAGCCTACAACCCCAATTAGATCTTTCTATTTTTCATGTCTCTTAACCTGCCTTTGCCATTTCCATCTCTTTGTATTGCACTCTATGTAATTTCTTTAGGATCAGTTGATCAATTCAATTCAGGTATGAATAACTTGCTACCTAATAGGATCACTTTGAGTTTTTAATTTCCTATACTGTAGTTTTAATTTCTAGAACTTTTTATTTGGTTCTTTTCAATTATGCTTAAATTTTTGATACAATCTTACTTTCTATTCATGCTGCTTATGCCTATTTAAAAATATTCTAGGCATTTATACAACTTTCTTCATCTGATAAATCATTATCTTATGTGCTCTGTGGAAGTCTAGTTCTGCGATTTGTGGTTTCTCCTGTCTCGTGCTCATGGCTCTTGTTTCCTTGGGTGTTTCTGGAATTTGAAATCATGAACTCATGTTTGGTGGTCTTTATCTGTTAAACTCCTGTGACCCCCAGGTTGAGGGTAAGTCCCTCCAGACAGCATTTGTGTTTGCTTCTGCCAGGCACTCCAGGATGCTATCAATCAGAGACCATTTTAGGTTTACTTCTTGCCCGAGGGTTTTCTGGTCAGGCAAGCATTTTAAGGCTGAACTCCAAACACACTTGAGGGGAAGGACTGTGGTTACAAACTCTAAGGAGAACCCTTTTCTCTAGCCAGCAATTACTTCAAGACAGTTAAACATCCCGAGCATTTCTGTTTGCCAAAAGTAGATTATTTCTAGCCTCTGATTTCATTTTGAGCATAGTCTTTCTGGGGTCCCAGAATTATGGGGGGATGTGGTTCCATCTCGCCCTTTAACCTGAACCCAGAGCTTGTCCCTTTTCCATCACCATTAAAAACCAAGTCTTGAGTTTACCGAAACTGTAAACACCCTGCAAGGTGCTGCATCCTCAACTTGACCTCACCACTCTGGAGCTGGGTTTCAGTTTTGTTTGTTGGGTCCTGGAGATCACTTTTACTTTTTTTTTTTTACACAATCAGATATTTGCTGTTTGCTTTATTTTATCCAGCATTTGATAGCATTGTACGGGGTATCTTTTCCAGGAAATGGAGTCTACCATATTGCCAGAAATGGAAGTAACCATATGTATAATTTTCAGGACATGAAAAATGTATTTTAATTTGACTGTTCACAATCAACAGGAAAAAAGTAATTGCGTTTTACTGGCAGTCTACGAAATACGATGTTTATGGCCTTTCCCTCTAGTCTGAATAAACACAACCTCTTTTCACATGTTGCATTATTCTTAGCCTCTATTATTTCTTCAAATACTGCCTAGTTAAAAAAAAAATCTTTAAAAGGAAAATGTAGTTCTAAGTATTTAGATCAGGAATTTTCTGGGAATTCCTGTGACTGTTTATTAGCTTTTATTATATCCAAATGTTTCATGTAACTTAATGTTTTAAAGCATATAAAACATATCAATACAATGTATATGAGAAGGAAAAAAAAAGGAAAGCTTTTCTCCCTGCAATTTATCTGTAAAACGAGATCTTATAAAGAAGTGAGAGGCGCATCACTGTGGCAGCTGCCAATGACAGGTAAATGTCTGGCAGAGAACCACCTAAGACAGGACCAACAAGCTGAATGACATCCTAAGAGAAGTTTCAGGGAAGAGAAGGCAGTGAAAAGCAAGTTCTGAGCATCACTGATTAAGACCATCCCTCCCACTCATTCCTAAATTTCCTCATAGGAGATACTGTCTAGGTCAGCATCCTAGAGGTGGCCCTATGGATACTGAGAGGTTCCCAGCCAGTATATGGAGATTCTGGTGGGTCACAGGGGCTTTGCAGTTATCACCAGAGGTTTGAAGTCTCAGATATGTTATGCATTGGCTTGGATTGAATAAATAATGTCTTATACACACACATACACTCACCCACATAGTGATATTTTCAAATGTTTACAGATCCTATTGGTGATTAACTCGATATATTCATTTACGAATGCCACTGAATTATATCACTTTCACTTAATTATTTTCTCCTATAAGACACTAAAAGTGCAACAGCCATCATGTGTTTCTATGTGTATGTTGGCAGGAAAGTGGGGGGTGAAATTTATAATGTCAGAAAGGTCCCTCCACTTCAGAAAGTTTGAGAATCACCGTTGGAAGAGGGACCCGTTTGATTAAGTAGCTCTGTATTTGCCGGGACTCTCTCTTCTTTACCGAGAACCATTTGTAGCCAGGAATTCCCTGGGGTTTTTGCTCTCAGATAAGCTCACAAAGGACCCCAAAATCACATTTCCCTGTCAGTCTAGAAAGAAGCGTTCTCCGAGTGCTTAGGCCATAGCAAAGAAGAAACTATGTTTATCCCTCAAAGGCCTGTCTGTCTCCTTCATCCCTAGTTCTTATTCAAAGAGTCCATACTTTTCCTGAAGATCCTGAAAGGAGGGGTATAATTCGTGACAGGTATTGGTCAGACTGCCTTGCAGTGCTCCTTGGGAGGACCTTTAATGCCCACCCTGGAAGGGATTCCGATTTATAGTGAATGTTGCCAAATCAAGTATTAGAGAATTCCTGCTCCAGAAAAAGCTTTTATGCCAGAGGAAGAGCCAGGAGGTCACGGGTCACTCATCTCAAGTTTAAGAATATCAAATGAACTGAAATAGGAGGAAATACATGCATTTTCTTTCTCAGAACAGAAACTCTCATCCCCCTTCCTTACTAATTTCTTCCATTACTCCTAATCAGCCATGTTAAAGAAACAACACCCTTCACATGGTAAACACAGTCGGGCACAGAGAGTAAGCTGAGTGGTACAGAGCATATTATTACAAAGACACCTGCACCTGTTCCTGTTCCTTTCTCTGAAAATTGTGAAAAAATCTTTGCTGCCTCTAGAACATTCCTGAGTATACTCAGTCATAACTTAGCAGTCATACCTTAGCAATCCAGAAGAATCCATGCTTGTGCACAAGGGTTCACGAGAGCTTCAGCTCTGATCTTCACTGCCTATCCTTGCATTAAGGTTCACTGAAGATGACGGTGGTTAGGTAATTAGTGACTGACACAGCAAGGGACCACGTGACAGAGAAAGCTCCGGAAGCCATATAGTCGTCTTACGGTGGCTGAGCTATCTACTACCTTCCCAAGGACACACTGGAAAACAGCCTGCAGGCCGCTGTGGCTGGACTGCAAGCATGTCTGGATACTGCTGGACTTCCAAAGCCTCAACACCCCTCCTCCACAAAGAGCACAATATCGTCATCTTAACATGAATCGCATCCTAACTTCATTACTTCTCTTCTGCTATCTTTCCCTCCATTATGAAATCTTTAAACTGGGCACAAAATCTGATTCAATGAAGTATCATGGAAATTGTCTGTAACTGTTTCAGAATGGAATGCATAGTATAAATTACACATTTTAACTCATTAGCTGGATTTAACTAGAGACAAAATGATTAGGTTCTTGATGAATTCTGTTTCTGAATGATTATACAGTTTAACTGACAAATAGCTTGTCCTTTGTCATCATAACTGGGGAGCCATTAAGGAATGGAGGCAATCTATTTGTCAGTTAAACTGTGTAATCTACCAAAGGCAGAATTCATCAGCAGTCTAATCAGCCTAGCTTTAATCAAACAGCGTTTGGCAGAATTCATTCAGAAGGTAGGATTTATAGAGCTCTTATGCCCTGCACCTTGAGATGTAGCTAATAAAAAGTCATATTTTTGTGCTAGCGCCCATCTATTAAAGGAACAGAAACTTCAAATGTTATATTTCTTGCCAACATAAACTGAGTAACTAAATTTCAAAATCATTTCAGAGGGCTCGATAGAAAAAATCACATTGTTTATAAATCTTGGAGGGGTCTAAATGTTGAAATTGTATGAAATAGAAATGTATTGGAGGCTTTCTCGTAGTTTAGTTAAGAATTGCTTGCCAGGAGGTAAAGAAGCACGTCCCCCATTACACAGACTCCCAAAGACAAGGATGGATCATGGGCAGATTATCCACATGCTCTGGACACATGATCCACAGATGCCCTATGAGGGTTAAAGGACATTGCCCAAAATCCTTTAAAAATATAAAAATATAATGTAGCCCTTTTAGTTACAAGTTACCCATTTCACCTCTGCCAAAGTCTATAGTATGTCCAACAGGAGATAGTCAACCACTACTGCAGCAGCTGAGAAAATGAGTGTTTTCGTGCTAGGCCACAATCAAATAGAAAAAGAAAATATCACAAATGAGCATTTTCCCGTGTAGTCAGAGGTCAGTGTAAATGGTGTCAGGAAGTCATGGAATGATGGTTAATAAATGTTCTTTCACGGCAGTGGTAGCCTGACCTCAATACAGTTAAGAAAGGAAAATTAGTAAAGCAATTAAAAGAAAACAGGCAGGCTAGTGAGTATGGTAATAAAGACTGTCAGAGCCTGTGGTATTCTGAATATACATAGACACGGTTTGCTTATGAGTGGGTTCAACCTGTGAGTGAAACACTTGGCTATTATAACTTAAATGAAAGTTTGTTCACTTGATGGACAAACCTTTTCTCTATTTGTCTTGCTCAAAGCTGTAACGAGACCAAGAGTGTCTGTGCTGTTAATGAAATAATTTCCATGTGAGCAACCTGGGTATCAAGTACAATTTGAGAGAAAAAACTCACTAAAGAGGAAACAGATGTAGACACAAGTGTCTCTGACACTCCCTCTCTCACACACACACAAGTGTGTTAGCATTAAAAGTTATCTTTTGGTACAAATTAATTTCACTTGATTGTGTTTTCTAGATTAAGGTTATTTTATAGCTATTAATATTTACCCTATTAGAGTTCAGAAAAACAAAGCCTTTTACTAGATGATCATTTCCTATTTCTAAGGTTAAAAGAAAATCCAAAACACCTCATGAAGCAGAGGTTCATGAATTTCTTAAATACGAGCTATGAGTCTCTTAAATGCATGAATTTCATTTTGTTAAGTTATACATTTCTTAAATATGAAATTTCTAAATAAACAAAAATTTTGTAAGGTTTCAGTTTCCCATTTTCTCAGCTGCTACAGTAGTGGTTGACTTTCTCCTGTTGGACCTACTACAAACTTCGGCAGAGATGAAATGGGCAACTTGTAACTTAAAAGGGCTACATTATATTTTTCCGTTTTTAAAGGATTGGGGCAATGTCCTTTAACCCTCGGACTTTTCCATCTGCAGAGTGTCTCACTAATTTCCAAAGTGGACTATGGCACGTCAAGTGCAAGGCAAGATCATATACAGACAGTCTTAGCCTCTTTCTAGTCTGCACCTCGGCAAGACTCATTTGCCAAACGTCCCTGAGACAAGGCACAGAGCTCCGCTGTGGCCCGGAGCAGGGTTCCTCAGCCTCAGTACTACGATATCTAGGGCCAGATCATTCTTTGTCTGGTTGGGAGGGGGGCTATCCCGTGCACCCAGTAGGCATCGATAGCACCTCCACTCAAGCTGTGACTACTCAAAATATCTCCGCATGTTACCAAATGTACCCTGAGTGGCAAAACGGCAAAAGCACTGTACAGAAGAGTGCTTCTGGAACCATCTGTAGTGAAAGACTGTGTTTTTCTCAATGTGCTGCTGACTGATGCTTTTCTAAAATATATTTAAAATGAATTACTAAAAAAAAAAATGGTCGTGCATTTAGATGTGCAGCAAAGTCAGAATGCTATAAAAGTTCTAAACACTTCCTCACAATTTTCATACGAATTTCATCACAGACCAGAAACAAAGAGTCTGTGGGCTGGTACTGTTTTTTCAGCCATACTTTGAATAGCACTGGTCTAGAATAAAAATGTCTGATCACAGGATGTCCATGATTCAGTTTCATCATCATCTAGGTGAACACATTCTAAAATATAATTACACCTAAACCTTGAATTAAATATCATTTTAATATTACATATAAAAATTCCAAGTTTCATGGCTGGGAGGTAGGGAGGTTATAAATGGAGGAAGAATGAATACTTGTTTGAACCTGGGTGAGGGTACATGGAGATTCATTATCCTATTCTCTCTGCTTCTGTAGGTTTGAAATTTTTTTAATAAAAAGTAAAAAGATTTTTTAAAAATTGCTTTATTATTATTTTTTTTGCTTTCATGTTATTTTAAAACTTAAAACATCACCATTCTGCTTGAAAGATCCTGTCTTTTTTTTAGAGGGGCCCTTTTTGATATCAGGACGATGGACCTGGTAAAAATTAAGCCATCTCAGATGTCAGAAACAATGTCTCAGAAATGGCTTCTCAGAGGTGACCCGGTGCTCCTGGGACCGGCCCTGCTGTAAGCCCCGAGATGCGGCCTGGCCAGCAGCAGAGTCCCAAAACCCAGCTCCTCTCTCCCAGCCCAGCATGCCCAGCTTGTTCACTCAAATGTGCCTCCAGAGAAGAGGGTGTCTTGTGTAACTGGGTTAGCATCTGACCTCACGTGGGACTCCACATGACAGATCCTCTGAGAGGAAAATAAAGCTCCAGGCAGCGTTGTGCAGTGGCCCTGACCACTGACCAGGGCTCAGCCTTGACGTGTGCTTCTCAGTGTGGCAGAGACTGTGCTGCAATTTCCAGATTTTTCCTAGGAGCCAACTAATTCTCTTGGTAACGTTGGCTTTGTGACCAAAAGATGGCAACCTGTTTCTAGAAAGCATCCACTTGGCAACAGAATTACGGGTGGCATTTAGAGGAGGGTTTGTGAGGATGGCCCCATGGGCTGCTGTTACACACAGCCCAGCGGACAGATCTACGGCCCACAGGACGGCAGGCCATATATC
Source organism: Globicephala melas (assembly GCF_963455315.2). Lineage (NCBI taxonomy): Eukaryota > Metazoa > Chordata > Mammalia > Artiodactyla > Delphinidae > Globicephala > Globicephala melas. Next base: position 20,629,655 of record NC_083318.1, on the reverse strand, counting down.
TGACAGCTCCCCCTAATGGCCCCATTTCTGAAAGTGCACGTGCCACCAGCTGCACACCATCAAAAGGCACTGAGTTTCCCTCTGACGAGCAGCCTCGACTAGAAAACTTCTTTTACAGATGTTTATAGCTTTTGTGGCTTTTTATTCACCATCTTATTTTTATAGCCGGTGTGATCTTTCAACATATGACAAAACATACCCAAGGCCTAGTAAACAACGCACCTAAAAATTCTAACTCTTAGGGAAGCCTACAGAAAGCTAGGAGAAAATTTACAGCAGGTTTCTACACAAGACGTCCATAACTGGTCTTGCATTGTAGCTAATGGAAAACACACATTGTGTAAACTAGGAAAATGTACTGCACAATTCACATTCAGAAAACTAAAAGTAAGCCCAGTAAATAGAACATAATTTTTAAATTTAAGGGATGTATACAGACTTTAAATAGAAACAAGGAAGCCCTCAGTCACTTGTTAGTTAATCCACTCTTGAGGCCCATAGAATAATGTGTGTAAGTGGCATGGCTGGAAGAAAGTCCTATCTCTGAGAGCACAGAGGTGATAGAAGAGCTTGTCTGGCATAAACCAAGCAAAAAATTGCCCAAACTAGCTCAAAAACCTTGTTTTCTTGCGGCCACAGGAGTGACACAAACTGGTCCATTTGGAACAGTCAGATAAACCAACCTAACTAAAATTTTCCTCATACTTTCACTCTCCTAAGCTCTAGCCCAGTGGATTTCATACCTGCCTGCACATTCAAAGCACCTGGGAATCTTTTTAAAAATACTGATGATAGGTCCCACTCCACAGAGACTGATTTATCTGGTCTAGGTGTGGCCAGGCATTGGTGTTTCTTAAAAGCTCCCAAGGTGCTTCTTCTAATGTACAACCAGAACAGATCAGTAAGAACTTATGATCTGGTCCACCATCCTCTCAAGTAATAACTGCAATAGTAATAATTACGACAACAGCAGCAATAACTTCTATCTCCCCTTCTCTTACTATTACTTATGCTTTACCACCAGGGCACTCTGGTGGTACCAGAGTCTGCATGTTTACAGACTGCCTACTTCATGGCTGGCAAAGTGCTAGGAACTTTTAAGGATTTTTTTTTTCCCCATTTAATTGTTAAGCAATGCTGCAAATTGGTATGGTTATTCTCACTTAGCAGACGAAGAAACATTAATTTAAACATATTTCCAAGGTTTATACCATCAGGTAGAGAGGGCAGAACTCAAAATAAGGCACTCGTACTCCAGGGCTGGGGTCTGTGGTGACTATGGCTTCCTCCCCATGCACACCCCTCCCTTGGTCAAGCACTCTGGAACAGGTGACTCCAGAGCCCAGACAAGAGAGGGAACCTTGATCAGGCTCAGCCTTGGCCTCCAAACCTGCCTGCCCATGGAATCACCTGGGGAGCTTCAAAAGCTGCTCATGCCGGTGACCCAGCCCCCAGAGAGTGTGACTGCACTGCTCTGGGGCGTGGCCTGGGATTCTCCAGGAGATTCTAATATGCAGACCCATTTAGAAACTGCTAGGCTAAGCCAGTGATGGAAACTCCATTTCTTCTGCAGTGGTGGGTTTAGACTGGAGCACATGACATGTCTGTGGTTACTGAAGAGAAAGTAAGTCCACAGGGCATTCGGGAAAAGGCCTCCTCTGCCTGGTGAGGCCGACCACGTACAGAGGTGATGCCCGAGCGGCGGCCGAGGAGCTGACTGAGGACCGCAGGAGAGATGAAAGGACCTGGGCCACGGAAGACCCCGTTGAGCCACTGCATAACCAACCCCAGGCTGGCCCTACCTCTGAAAGTCCTGTTATGGGACTTAATAAATACCACAGTTTAAGCCCTTTTAAGTTAGGCTTTCGGTCACGGAGCATGAAAGCATTCTGCTTTCTACATCTTCCCGACCATCACGTCATATTCCGGCAGCTCTATTCTAGTGACAGAGAGTACGTCTAGCTCAGACTGAAGCATAACACTATATAACTATATAATAAGGAACAAGAAACTCGAAGTCAGTGGCTGGCTATTAAAAATGATACTGTTCAACACAGCCTAAGAACCCCCAGCTCTAAAAATGGAAGTGAGTGTTCTTTTAGACAGCAGTGTTTTTCTTATGCACATGAAGGGAGCTCAAAAGGAACTGAAAATATATTTGCTGATAAGAATTCTGAGAACAATATGAGATCTGTGCATTGTAAGAATCTTTAGAAGAAAAGAATGCTGGTTAAGTGAAAGAGTGTTATTGTTTAAATTATCTAAAGGGAAACTCTTTCTCTGCATAATAACTGTTTAGCTTTTTTCCCCTCAAAAATCATGTAAAAGAAGACTAATCGTATGAACAGGAAAATTTTATAATAAGGAAAAACTTATGTTCACCATCTTAAAAATTATAAAGTAAACTTTAAGATTATATGCAAATTATAATGCAAAAATAAAGGAAAGAAATAGAAGAGAAATAAATATGATAAAAAATATAGGGGATATATATACATACACACACACACACAGACAAGTCATAAATACAATGTCCAAGGCAAAAATGCTGAGTTTTAAATAACAATCCAAATGGAAGCCAATTATGAGAAACAAATTGTCAGTTATGAGAGCACAGGCTGGTAATGCAACTGCCTTACTCGTTTGTCACATATTGTCTTCAACATTTTTGTTTGTTTGTATCCCAAAAATTTGCTACTGAAAATCAAAGTAAGTCTTACAAGTCTAAGACAGCCTAATTCTGTTTTTGCATGTTCCAGGGATCTCTATTTACCAATGTTCCTAAGAAATGTGGAGTCTCAGACACAGTAATCCACCACCAAAGGCAAATTTAGGAAGAAAAATATTCACCACTTCCTCTCAAAAGGTCCTTTCCTACATCTGAACTAGTATTTTAAGCTTACAAACCAATTAATTTAAATGTTTCAAGCTCTGTTTACAAGTGAGCTGACAGCAATCAAGACAATTCCCATGATTAGATGATGATGTAATTGAGGGTGAATTTATCAGCAAAAGTCCCCATGCATATTGAGCAAGACATTGTGTTAGGAACTGTGGGAAACACAACAAGGTTTAAAATGCGGTCTTTATCCTCAAGAAGATTCCAACAGGTCGGCAAAGCAAAGACAGGGCAGATGGAGTAGACGGAGTTGAGGTGTACTTGTCCATCAACCTGAGCTTTTGTGGCTACACAACTTGAAATATGGTATTCAGCACATACCAAATATCCCTGTCGATTTAGGGGGCATAACATAGGGGTAAAGAGAATGATGTGAATGAGAACTCAATACAGTCACAGACTACATTTAAGAGGCAGATCCAATCAGTCCACAGAGAATTGATTTAATTCAACTTGCCTACTTCCAAAAATAACAAGCATGCTTTCTGATGTATGTGATGGTGGCAAGTGTAATCCATCTTGAATAAAAACCATAAAGTTTATTCAGAGGTCTCTAGAAGAAAGGAATTACATAAATGCAGAGCCTTAGAAAAAGGTATCTAATTCTAAAGGAATAACATACTTATCCCATTACACAATTTTGAAAATAATAAGAACACAGCAGAAAGGTGCTATCACACATGCAACTAATTCACCCATTTCAATAGCCAACAGAGCAGTCATTTCAGCCAAGTTCATGTCAACGGGTGAAACAAACCCAGCAAGGAGTGGGCAGAAGTCAGAGGAAATCATATCATCAATAGAAATTACATCTCTGAATCAACACACTGCACAGATGGCAAGGAGCTAGTAGCATAAACCTGCCCCTTTCAAACCTCAAAGATGCTGGAAAAAACAGCCTGTCTATTTGCACAGGTGAGAATTCCACAGTTGTCCTGGCAGAGATCTTGCTATATCTGAATGTGCTCAAGTCATAAAATGTTTTGACAAAAAGTAGGTCAGCCTAAAATGTTAAAAAAGGAAGAAATTCATAAAATTAGCATCTCCACTCTTTACCCTTTTCATCTGATATAGTTTTGTTCAGTGAGTAAATCTGAGCTCAATCTTCTTTTACAAATGGGTGAGGTTTTTTGGGGGAAAACTTTTTGTCATCTCTGGTGCTACTACATAGACTCCAGCAGGCTGATGTATACTTCATAGCTTCTGCAAAATACCATTCCTACCCCTAAAAATAATAACCTACAGTCATCAACAGTAGTGAGTAACAAATCAGATTCTGCTTTTTTTTGGTAGTAGTGGTGAACTTTGTAACTAATAGTAGCTTCTGATTGTTTTAGGTTCATATGTTCCTTGTGAAGAGACTTCTCAATAATTGATCTCAAGAACCGTGACTAGTATGACCAACTGTCCCCATTCACCCCTGATTAGCCTGGTTTTAGCCCTAAAAGTCCCACATTCCAGGAAACCCCTCACTGTGGGGCAAAGAGCAAGATAATGCCAAGTTGGTTTCTCTATTAACCAGCACCACCTGCATTTAGGAATAACAGCCCATTGTAATGTCCCACTTAGATACCATCTAGGCAACTATATGCATCGTCCCTGTACATTCGCTCAGCCATCACTTGAGAGAGCAACAGACTAAATAGGAAAGAGACTGCTAACACAAGCCCTGCCTAACTCCCCCTCATCCTCTCTCCTGTTCTCTCATCCCATGTATAAAGAGCCACAGTCTACACTCTCATTGGCAGGATGAACTCAGCTACCAGGAAGAGTACTGATGACCCCCACCAAGAAGAGTGGCTTCCATCCCAGCGGGCGTACGTTAAGGGTACCGGAGGCACAAGGACGAAGAAAAGCAGTACTTCAGGGTGAAGTGCCAAGTTTTTGCTCTGGCCAAACAAAATGCTCTTCCCTCAAGAAGGTGGTTTTTGTTTTATTGTTTTGTTAAAGGAAGAACATTTTGACAGAGATGAACTGTTACTCAGAAATTGTCCAAATCATTCTCTCCGAATATATTAGGTAAAAGAAAAGACTTAATTGAGGCCATTTCCTTGTTTTTACTAAATTCCAAGACACAAGGAACCTGATGGAATCACAGATCTCAATTCTGAGCCATTCTTTTGCATATTGATCTTGTTTTACCGATTTAATTCTTTACATTTACCTCTTGATCTAGAGATACCAGTCCCTTCAGAATATACTGACATGTAAGAACAGAATTGCCAGTCCAATTTCTTAGAAATCTGTTCTCTCTCTTTTAGTGCGGTGGCAATGGTTTTTCTACAGTAGCCAGATATTGTCTAAGTCAAATCAACATAAATAACACACTTGGCAGAAGAGTCAGTTAACATAATTCTTAGTTTGCACAGAAAGGACCTAGGCCACAATGAGGTCCACATGCTCAGGGAGAGTTCAGTGAGTGCATGTGTTTCTTTCCTATCAAATAAAGTACACAACCAAAGGCCTCTTTTCAGAAAGGGATGAAAACATACACTGGTCATCCCAAGACACAAAAATGAGGTTGGGGATGGGTAGTAGAGTAGATCCCTGGGGCTTTAAGCCCCGTATTGCATAAGAAGGAACAGACATCTCAGCTCTTAAAACGACAGATGTTGGAGAACTCACTTATGTCCTGCCAATGGGGAAATATAAACAGAATTTAATATTTAAAAAATTCAGAATTCAGGCATTCAGTCATATATCACTTGGTGATAAACTGTCCCGCATGTTGAAGACTGTAGCATAGATGGTATGTCATTTTTTTGGCAATGACTTGGTACACTGCTTGCATGTCTAAAAACACATGTTAATTTTAGTTCCTTCACTTCTGTTGCCTCTACAAAGCCAAATATACACATATAAGATCCAAAGCAGTCAGGCACATCCATTCTAGCAAAATGTTCATTTTAACTTATCCTGGCACAGTGAACCAAATGTGTTCCTTCACTGCATACAAGGAGTAGCTGCAACAGCAAACTACATGCATAAGAAAGGTATATGTATATGTGTATAGATACATGATATGTATACATATAGACATGATATATATGGTAATAACAAAAGTTTGAGTTAAGTGGAATTCAAATTAATACACTGTAATGCTTACTGAGACTAGTCCTGGGAAAACCTCTAGAATTTCCCCCACTGATGTGCTGAGTTTTGGGGCTGGGATCCAGCCTGCCTCTGGTATGAATACTCTGGGATATTTGAGACCTGGGTCAAGTCCAGTACCATAGGCTTTAGGGCTCAGCGTCCAGGCACTCAGAGAGCCTCAAGGGTAGTGCTAAAGCTTAAGAAGGTTCTCAAATGTCTTCACTTTTTGCTGAGGCAGAAAGTACTTTATACTCTGAAAGTACCACTGAGGAACCTCAGACCATCGGTTTTCCATCATTCTAAGGATCCGTCCTCGGACGAGTGGTTTATGTCACTCACAACTTGCCCTAGCTCAGCCACTGACCCTGGAGTCAAAGGTTTCAGATCTGATTACCAGTCCCCAAAGCCTCTTGCCCATTCCTCCTGCTTCATGATTTCCAGAACACCAAATCTCCAATCAGTAATCTACACTACGTATCTGTTACAATCCAGCATCAGGGCCACAGGCAATCAGCACCACCATCGTCACTATGAATCAGAGCTCTACAAAAGAAAACTTAGGAACACAATCCATTTGTCTGATCTCTCTTTACAATCTTATACTATAAACATTAACAGATAAACAACATTTAGTGACAAAATTGTACTTCAGAAACTTCTCTCAATTCTGGTTCCTGTTATTTCTATTTACAATCTTGAGCATATAATTATAGAGGAACCTCAATTGAAAAAATATGATATATTTTTAGGTATCTTATAGATTTCTAGAATTATAAATACCCTATATTTATTTTTATGCATTTATAAAATTATAAAAATTATGTATAATTTATATTTTTATGGATAAGTTATATATTATACAATTATGTAATTATATATTTATATCACATGTAATGTTAAATATAAATATATATATTCTTTCTGATTCTGTTTCCATACAATAAAGATTTGAGAGAACACTGAGTTACATTTAATAATGTCCAAATATTCAGAAAAATGAAACAGACCAATTGGCTTTTTTCTTTGAGTTAATGCCTGCTTTCATTTTGCAAGGACATGATATCATAGAACTTGGTAGAGTCACTTCTTTTGTACAAATTCCTCTTTCACTTTCTCACCAAGCAAGATCCACCACCACATACATACTCTGCTCAGTGTTGCATTACAGGCATGGCATTAACCTTTTAATATTTGTACTTAAATACTTCCTAGAAGAACTGAGGTCACAAGAAAGGGAAGCACCCACATTAGACAGATTTCCCATAACAAGGAGATCAACTAAATAGAAGACAGACACAAGAAATAAGATTTGACTGGAAAGTAGCCAAATCTGTGACAAAAAATAATTTACAATTGAGAACAGAACTAAAAATGAGATGGGAATTGAAGGGAAAGAATGGAATTTTACATGTTTAAATTAATGTTAAAATGTTCAATAAACAAATGTTAAAGTAGCACATCCAAAGAGTCCTCAAAAGCAGTGGAGCAAAAGCCCACCTAGAAGCTATGCATCTAGGACCCCACAAGGAGGTGATTTTCTCTCTCATGAACCATGATTTATACAGAGCATAAGGACTCAGTCTTGGGAAAGTGAAAAAGGAGATAGCCAGAGCCTCAATGTTTCTCAGGATAAGCAGGTTTTCACTTGAACATAAATATGGTCTGGGTTAGTCAAATTGTAAATGATGTGTTCTTAGAACCACTAACTGCCTCTTTTAGAGGGAAAAACATCAAAGAACAAAGCTTCTTTTAGGGAGAAAAAGGGAACATCCACATGATAATTTAAACTGAATCAAAAACAATAGACTTCTATCCTAAATACTGAAATCAGAGCATTTAAAAAATATTCATAACCTCCTGAAGATGAAAGCAGCACGACTGAGCAGCCTGACGGGTCCTCCAAAGCCACAGTTCACATGTCCTGACCGCTGATCTTGTTATCAACTTGCTATGTGACCTTGTGAGTCGTTCTTGGCTGAGATGTATCTTCCTGGAAAAATATTATACCTAAAATAGCCATCTTCAAAGATCTGAAAGGTTCTGACATTGAAAATGCTGTTTTAATTTCCAATGATGCAGAGAAACTGCAACATGAGGGATTTACATAAGACGTGAGGAGTAGATCTCCCTACACTGAAATTGCACTTATTTAAATGGATTACGAGGCACGTGAAATATCTCTCCCTGGTGGCTTTCAAAATATTAACAATACTTTCTTGAACATAGTTTAAAATGCAAGTGAAGGGAAAACGCCTATAGAGGTCATACTGGTACTGTTGAATAATTTTCTATGAGGGGTGCCTTTGTGACAGTCATCGTGGAGCATTCTCCAGCAAGACACTATAGCATGAATCCTGGGGACCTTGCAAGGGGGGCTGGGAGGGGAGGAGTCCAGTGGACTTAGGAGCAGCCATGAGTTTTTTCTGAACTGGAGAAGTCAACACCACTATTCTTAGAATTTTTGTAAAAGACTGGTTCATGGAATATGGAACATAATCCTTTAGAACATCTTGGTAGCTATATACGTAGTAATAAAGAATAAGGTCTTTAGCAATAAAGAGATCTGAGTTCCAATCTTCATGCTGCCCACTATTAGTCGTATGACTCTGGACGAGCTACCTAATCTCTCAAGCCTCACTTCCCACATTTGTAACATGAGATACTATACCTGTTTCATAGGATTTTGCTTATCATAATGCTTAGGAATTCCATGAGGGTATTTTATATATTATATCAACCTGCTTTCTTCTATGTATTATCAAAATATGCTTAGGAATAATGTAATTCAAAATTGAAAAAGGCACACAAACCATGACAATATAAATGAGGTGATTTTATAAAGAAAGGAAATTATGTACGAGCCTCAATATGGCATTGTTCTTGAACTCCATTAATGGGACCTTCATATAAACAGACAGTCCTTTATTTCAAGATTCTTATGATACTTTAGTAATTAAAACTCCCTGAATAGAGTGCAAGATGAATATAAAATTCTCTTTCACAGGGAAAACAGTATAGAAATATATTACTTTTCTAAAACTAATGGCCTCATTTCTTTTAAAAATTAATTGTATACTGTCTATCCTAAAAACAAAGAAAAATTTTCTTTACACATTTCTGACAGTATGTACTTTCCTTTAACTCCTGAAGTATGTTATTGAAGTCTAAAGATAATATAGTGGTGGCAAAGCAGCCATCAGCCTAAATGCTAAATATTTATAGAGTTTTATTTTAGCTAAATCTGCAAACTGCTCTACATACACCCCTTGTTGATATACCGAGTTCATGAAGGAGTTCAGCAGACATCCCTGAAACAACTGCATTATTATTACAGAGATGACATTCTCTGACAGCACTCTGCCCCAGCCCAGCCCTCCCAGGCACAGTTCAGGAGGATCCAGGAGCCCTTAGCCAACGTGTCGAGTTTCCACGGTGGGTGCCAGGGGAGAGGAAGAGACAGTTGGACTAAAACGCCACTGACTTAAAGCCCCATGACTTACACTTATGATTAGCTGACACGTAATGATCAGTTCAACAAGTATCTAATGAGTTCCTACTATTTAGAAAGTTTCCCTTTTTACAGAAAAGATATATAAACACCAATAAGGATAAGTAGAAAATTAAAAGACATACAGTTACATTGCTGAATTACTGAATGAATAAATGAATGGAGCGCTAAGGAAAAAAGAAGAAAAGGAAAACTATAACATGAAAGTGAAAAAAACTGATTTAATATAGTATAATTAATGTATCAGTAAAGTACGTCCATGGCAGGGGTGGCAGGGAAGGCTGTGGAGAAACTGATGCCTGATCAGGAGTTTTAAGGAGAGCTAAGATCTCCACAGGAAGGGGGGAGAGGCCAGAGGACAGGATTATTTTATTTGTACCCTCAAGAAATATTGAAGCAGATGCAGAAAAACATGGTGAGCTGAGGGAGAAGGACATGCCCTCAATACTGTGTGTCTGTGTACTCAAGGAAAGTGGGGCTGGACAAAGGGCAGGGGGCGCCATGGCCAGGAGGGCACAGGACACCTCAGGCCAGTCTGGGTGCCAGTCTATAGGCAATGAGGAGCCACTGTCGGTTTGTTTTCTTTAGTAACTGAGAAACATCGAAGTTGACCTTCGTAAGTATTACTGTGGCAGCCAATCATGGGATGAATTAGACCAAGATTTCCTAAATAGTGTTTTGTAGAACACAACCCTCCGTGAGATGTAACACACACACACACACACACACACACACACACACACACACACACTCACTGACTCTGCTCAAATTATATTGGTAAATGCTAGGTTAAACAAGCAATACATGAAATATCTTTATTGCTGGACTTTCCAACCTGTAGTATGCTTATAGGTCATGGAACTCCAAGGGGAAGATAGGACATGTGATTTCTCCCTGAAATGCTAAATCTCTTCCTCTCCTGGAGCTCTGGTGTCACCTCTTTTCCCCTGGTTCTCCTTCAGCCTCTCTGGCTGCTCCTTCTTGGTTTCCTTTCGGAGAATCTTCTATTGCTCTGCCTTTTTTTTTTCATTCCATGGAGTCTTCGTGAGTGAGCTTTCTAGTCCTGCAGACTAAACTCTCATCGATGTTTCTCCTAACACCTTTCCTTGCCTGTACCCTTCTTCCCTGGTGAAGCAGGTATTCCTCCTCTGTGTGTTTATAACACCCTTGGAATACTTCTCTTACAGGGCTTCTTATGCTCTAGCTGATCATCTTTTCCCCCAGAATACCTAAGAGCTAACCCTTTTTCTTAACCCTTCCTTGAATATACAGCACATAACTTAAAAGGGCAACTGAGACTAAATGTATGCTCTTCTAAATCTTAAGAGTTACAATATGAAACATACCACATCTGTCAAAAATTTCTTATTTAATTAGAAGTTCTCTATGCAACAACTGTTTGAAGTCATTGTTAAGAAAAGTTAAATAGAAACTGTCACAGAGTGCTCTAAGATAAATTCTTTTGTTTTCAAGTTTTAAGACATTATGTGAGATAATCAAGAAAGGCCATATGTCATCATAAGTCTTTGCAACTTAAAACACAGGGATCTGATTTTATTCCTACTGTTCAGGATAACAGCATTATAAATCAGTTAACCAAATATTCCATAAATAATCCCTTCAGGGCTTCCCTGGTGGCTCAGTGGTTAAGAACCCGCCTGCCAATGCAGGGGACACGGGTTCGAGCCCTGATCTAGGAAGATCCCACATGCCATGGAGCAACTAAGCCCGTGCGCCACAACTACTGAGCCTGTGCTCTAGAGCCCGCGAGCCACAACTACTGAGCCCACGTGCCAGAACTACTGAAGCCCACGTGCCTAGAGCCTGTGCTCTGCCACTGCAAGAGAAGCCACTGCAATGAGAAGCCCGCGCACTGCAACGAAGAGCAGCCCCCGCCCGTGCGCAGCAACAAAGACCCAACACAGCTAAAGATAAAAACAAATAAATAAATTTATAAAAAAAAAAATCCCTTCAAATGAAATTCTGCCTGAATTTTACATTACCCATAAGCTCAAATGATAATGAACTCAAAGCCTCACCAATACCTCAGTTAAAATATCATGTTGATCCTAGCTGTGTTAATAGTCCCTCAGGGTTGGTTATGTGACAGATGGGGGAAAAAAGGCACTCATGTGATATATGTATTTGTGTTACTTTACCCTACTGGAGCAGAAAAGAGTGGATCACTTAAAATGCTGAAAACAGCTCTCCTGTCAGGTTTGGAGGGGGAGGGATGGGTGGTAGAGTCATTTGATTTTAGGCAGATGTTTTACTCCTTACTCTAAAGCAGTGGGAAAAAAGGAAGACCAAACGCAGACTCGAAAAAGGTCACTGGAAAAGGCTTTTACTGTTTCTCCAGGGATGGCTTGCCTGGAAGCACCCCCCTGTCCCTGCCCAAAACTCCCTGGGCAAAGTAGTCAAAAGGGATCAGCAGGCTAAGCAGAGTCCCAGGAACCATGACCATGGAACAGAGACCTCGAACATTTAAGACCAAGGGCACCTGACAGTCAGAGCAGGGCTGGTACTGGCCGGTAATCAGCTATAAACAAAGTACTTAGAAGGGCCTGAAAAAGCCAAAACTCTGAGGCCTTGACCTTTCAGGACTTCTCAACAGCCCTGAGGGTAAATTCTAAATACTTTCATCGAGCATCCAGAGAACCTTCATCATCTGTCCTCTGCTCACGCTGGAAGCCTCTTTTTTTATGACACCCTCTCTATATACCACGATCCATCCCATGAAAGGACCTGAAACTCCTAGGCACCTTGTACTAGACAGTCAACCACGTTATCCCAGGGACCTAGTACAGTCCTGGCACATAGTAGGCTTAATAAAGAGTTGCAGAATAAATGAATTATCCTGTATCCTCGGCTCTAAAAGGGACAATCTTTAGATCAACTGGCACAGCCTCAAAGCCTTGGCACAGTGATATACTATAGAGAGCGGTAAAGTGATTTCTCATTAATAGTAAAGTACTACAGTTTACAAGTGATCTACTTCCTTTTCTACAAATGAGATGAATTTTAATGTCATCCCCTAATCATGTGATCATTCGTGTCCATACCAGATGCTGTCTTCAGTGAGCAAATAAGCAGCAGGGGCTCAGGCTGGAGCCTGAAGCACTGTACGTAGCCCACACTACGGCCTGAGGTGCACAGCCCACCTGAGCTTCCTCTGCTTCCTCAGGTGTGTCAGGGCAGATAAAAAGGGTGGGAATGGCTCCATCACAGGACCACAGACCTCCAGCTTCCCTCTTCGGCAGACAGACCTCTCAGAATAAAGTCTTTAAAGCCAGATGACAAGGACAGTCCAAGAAGGCAGGCAGGGCAAAGTGGGCCCAGTATACACACAAACAAGGTACGTCAAGCACAGAGCAAAAGGTATACAGGGGTCCATTCCTGCCTAGACAGAGAGAACTGGCTTTTACTCACTGTAATGTGAGCAAACGTGGAGATGCACATGTAACAGAAGAAAACCAACACAATGAAGGAGGACTGCCGTGAGGCAGGAAAGCGCCACACCAAAGATGCCAGGATCTCAGGACCAGGCTTAGCGCCTGCTTACACACTTGGGACCCAGTATTTCCCTCTCCACCACTTTGCACACTTAATTTTATTAATTCCTTAAAATAAGGTTTTTAGCGTTCATCTTTCCTGATGGACACAGACAGGGCCTGTGACACAGCGGTTTCTGGCCCATGATGGGCACATCACAAATATCTGCTGAAGACACTCTTGTCTTCTCGGACCTTCTGAGTATAAGAAGGCATTGCAGATTAAGTAAGAATTACTCTTACTACGATAAACAGACTTCAAGCTCCACTGAGGGTAGGGACAACGTCTAATCTGTTTATTGCTATAGTCTCAGTTTACAGCATGCTGTAGTCACTTAGTAAATATTTGTCGAGTAAATGAATGAATGGATTCATATATATTATTTACCTATATATTTTCTGAGTTAATTTGGTAAATTTAATATAGTTTACTATTGCTATAATTTAACTGCATTCATTCAAAAAATTCGATAACCCACTAGGTGTCAGGCATACACAGATGCTGAGGAAAAAGAGGTGTAAGATTCCTGTCCACATGAAAGTGAAGGTCTAGAAAGGAGAAGCATATAAACAAGTTATAACAGTCAATTTGTTAAACTCAAAAACAGAGGTTTGTGTATTTTAAACAGCTGCAATCAGAAAGTAGCCAAATCAAATAGAAAGTCCTAAACAGGAAATGACGCAAGTAACAGTCTACTCAAGATCATGACCTCTGAACAGAGACCACCCCTAATCGAGTTTGCCAGACCCCAGCCCCAAAGGCAAGAATTACACACCAAAGGCCCCGAAACACGGATCATTCCTGCTTGTAATACGGATAGATAACCTAGTTTTAGACTCTTTGGTTGTCCATTTACCTTTCTAAAAAGTATGGAAGAGAAAATGTTATAATGGCAATGGGTCTCATCACTTCAGCCATCCCACTGCCACACCAATTATAAGGCCTATTAACTGAAAAGAAACCTCTTAATTTAGCTCACTTATACATTTTTCAGGGTTACATAAGCAAACTTGCCACCAGACTTTGGATCTATGAATTAAATAGCACAGAAGTATCATGAGAGCCTTACAGTTCATGTTTCTAGGTCTCTCAAATCCTTTTTCAGAACAGTGTATGCCCTTCTGAACAACTGTATCATCTTTTAAACTGAATTTTAAGAATTATATTTTTCCAATCACAAAACATGGCTCCCATTGCTAAATGATGATATTGTGATACAACAGCTAACCTCTGCCAAGTGCTCATTTTAACACTTTGTCCAGAAATGTCAATGACCTTAAAATATAGAAGCATACTTCACAATTAAAATTGTACTTATTCAGCGTTATGTAATATTTAGCCCTCGCCCAGTTATCTACTGCTGCATAATAAGCCACCTCAAAACTTAAGTGACCCGAAACAAGCTATTATTTCTTATGGTTTTATGGACTGACGGGGGGGTATTTTTTTTGTGGGAGTGACTGGGTTTGTGGATTGACTGTTACACAGGCAAAGTTCTCTCTTAGAATCTTTCTTGAAGTTGCGGTCAGTTGGGTGCAGCTGAAGTCACCTAGGTTTCCAAAATGGCTTACTCACATGGCTGGCAGTTCCTGTCGGCTGTTTGCGGAGCGCCCTTCTGTGGCGTCTCCACGTGCCCTCGGGTCCTCACAGCATGGTGGTTGGTTCCAAGAGACGTAGGCAAAAACTGCCAGGTTTCTTCCCACCTAGTCTCAGAAGTCCTAGAATATCACCTCTGCTGCATTCTATTAGTCAAGCAAGTCACTGTGGTCAACCCAGATTCAAAGGAAGGGAAGTTAGGCTCTACCTGTCGACGTGAAGAGCAGCACATACATATGGGGAGGGAAGAAACTGAGGAAAACCGTCTCAGAGGCTACCTTACCACACCATTATTCCAACTTATGCACATTATGCTTTAGATGGATAGTCCCAGCTTTTTTTTTTTCCTTCTAAAAATCAAGTTAGGCACAAAAATACTCGATGAAAATGTAAGCACTGTTAAAAAAAACTCTGCAGAAAAATCACACTTTATGCCAAGTCCAGTTCAATTCCACACATCAGCGGAACTCTACTCTTATAACCCTAAATACAGTGAAACAGGATTTCATTCCACATAAGACTTTTGTCTATTTTCCTATAGGATAATGTACCCACCCAATAAATTTGTCAAGCGTATGAGATCCAACTTATTTTAAGTTTTCACCTCTTACTCTCAAAACCTAGCGAAATTCGGGGAACCACTCCTCAGATCCTAGAATGCCTGGACCCGAAGTCCTACTTTTAGGACCATCATTTGGCATGCCGAAACAGTATTCCTAACCAAGAAGCTGAAAACGTTCTTTGCTGGTGGTTTTAAGAGAGCTGACTAGCTCAAGAGCAGAGCTGCACAGTGAGTAAGAAGGGGAGGCACTCTGCCAAGGGAGTTGATGGCCATCAGGAAGAATTTCCACAGAGAAAAAGGGGAAAGAAAGGGCGAAAAGGACGATGTCAGTCCCTGGAAAGAAAGTTATTTTTCAAATGGTCTGATTTTCCCTTTTACAGAGAAAAGGGAGTTTACTGCGATAGAATAAGCATGTTCCATTTCATGCAGGTATGTCTTCTGAGCCAAAGAAAATACAATGGTATCTTAAAGCCATTTATCTTAAACGATTCATTTGCAGGCCATACAAAATCCCCCAAGCAATATGTGGGTTCTAAAAACGATAAAAGATTTATTAATTCCAAAACAAAATTAAAGATGTTTTCAAATAATGGCAATGCACCAGATCCTCTTGTCCCTACATCACAAAAGCTGATGAAGTTTAGAAAAACAAAAATGTAAAAAATTCAGTTTTCTCTAAAATTGTAATAAACTTAAAAATTACTGAATTTTAAAAAATCTCTTCCTCTTACCTAGACATAAAAACAGAAATAGCTGAGCATGTTCTTCACATACTTAGCCTGCACAAGTGTGAACCGGCAACACCTTCCTCTCCTCCACTTGCTCTCTCTAAATCGACTACCTACTCTTCCTGTCTGTGGGAACTCCCCATCCCCCAAAGCGCCCCTTCTAGGATCTCAGGTTCAGCCCCCTCCCTACTTTTCACCACCTATGTGTACTACACGCCCAGACTTTGTCAAGACTCTTTCAAAGCTGTCTCTCATACAAGTTCCCTACTTTCAAATCCCAAGGCTGCCTGGTGTGGGTGCTCTGTCTCGTTCAGCCGCTTCCGGCATGCCTGCGTCGGGGCCCCCGCCTCCAGTCCTGCCTCAATTCACTCTCAAGGATGACTTCAGAGCAACCTTTCCAAAAGAGAGCCGACGATGTGACCCACCCCTCAAAGTAAGACACACCACTCAAAACAAGATATGTTTCCAGGATTCAGACCAACTCCTTGGTCCTAGCCTGTCTCAGCGGCAGTCAGACTTCAATGTGCATCCTCGGACTTGGTCCCAGGGGACAGGCCACCCTAACTGGGTCTGTACGTACTGCTCTCACTTTGTCCATGTGGTTACATGTGCCCAGCATACCCTCCTCCACCGTCCTCAGAGCTCAGCTCGAACGCCACCCTCTCTCTCCAGCATTTCTGGAATCAACTCGCCTACCCGCTACCTGATTCAGCAGACTTGCTTCTGCATCTGTCACCTACGTTTTTTAGGCATGCCTCATAATGTGTTCATGAGGATTCCAAGCTGGCTCTCTTCCTTAAAAGACCTCGTTCTGTTCTTAACCAAGGCTACCTTGAGAATTCTATCCCATGCTCCTGGAGCTAGGGAGCTCCTTCTTGCCTCTTCTTCCCCTTGACACCCGCTGCTCAATCCCCCTCCTCCAACATCTTCAGCCATAAGAAATTAACGCTCTTCTTTTTCCTTCAACATCAAGCTTACCTTGCTCCCACATGATTCACCAGCTGGATGCTGTGGTCTGAATTTTTGCATACTTTACGAGTTGCTACAACGCTGTACCACCCCGAAGCCTCCAGATAAATCCAGAACTGCCTGGTGCCAAGACACCCACTCCAGTCTGGCCTTGGAGACCCAGGGTCTCACCACAAGGCGTCTAAAGGAAGTGCAATGTGCACACATTTGCAAACCCGGCAGACATCGGAACTGCCTAAGGATCAGGGACAGGAAGCTTCACGAAGGAAAATTAACAAAATATGAAGTGACATAAGAGACTGGCCATTACTTTTGACCACTGGCAATTAATTCCATTTTAATATGTTTAATAACTAATCTGGTTGTTCCTACAAACAAGGCTGGAGCCTCAGCTGTGATCCTAGAACCCTGAAACCTGTGTAAGCCAATTGGGTGTTTTAACTGGTGTTCCAAAGGCAAGGTTTCTGGAATAACTTTCTAATTGGTCCAGGTGTTTTCCATGTTGAACATCAAAAGTGATTAAATGAGACATGAAGCCTTCTGTGGTAAAAGGTTACAAAAAACAATTTCTTTGAACTTAATGTTTACAAAACGGATACTTATGAGCACTTATGTTAACTCACTGACAGCCAGTGTTTTGGCTCAATGTGTCTTAACAATATAAACCTGAGGTCCATGATTTTCAGGTGATCTATAGTTCCTAAGTATAATGTACTAAAATGGACTTGAGATATTACACATAAAGAGTTAAGAAATGACATTCATACCTCAGATATAGTTTAGGGTGGTCAAGAAGACCTTTTAGACAAAAGACAACAGAGATGGGGTGGGGGGCGGTGGTCCTGGAACTATGTCTGGAGCATCTCCAAGCCTAAAAGTCCCAGGAAAATTAATATGATCACTGAGGCTGTTTTATAAGTCTTGGTTGAAGCCACAGTGTCCAAACTAAGACAACTGTCCAACCCCAGCCTAAAGAGGCCCTACTCCTTCCCCAAAGCTGTTTCCTTTATCACCCAAGCGAGAAGGTGGTTGAGGAGAGAACCTAGAGAGAGAGAGAAGGAACTGCTCACAAGGCCAACACCCTCACTGGAGCTCACCAAGCCCACCCCCTATCCCACTCAGGTCTAGTGCTGAGTTACAAGCACCAGCTGACAGGCAAAGGCAAAGACCACTTCTGTGGCAAAGACATGCAGGGTCTGCTAAAACCTGATGATGGAGCAGAACTACTGTGGAATCCCCTGGCCCTCCAGGTCTCCCACTGAGATCATGGAAATGGCAGACCACCGGGGGAGGAGATGAAAGCCTACGGTAACTATAGCAACAACATAACCCAAAGCCAGCGTAACTACTTACCGGATTAGCTCAACCTCTCGTATTAAGGGCCTGGCAGAAGAAGAGGTGTGCCCACTTCCAGGCATAAACAGTATTTACCTCAGTCTATACTATTCTTTCACGTGCAATAATAGGCACTCAATCAAAATTCTGTGTGACACACAAAAAGCAAACCCTCCCCCAACCCGTTACCAAGAGACAGAATAGAGGACACAAGGAGACTGGAAGATGGCCCAGATGGTGGAACCACCTGAGAATTTAAATAACTGTAATTAATACTGTCGAAGAATCCAGTGATAAGGTGAACAACGTGCATGAACAAATGGACAACTGCAGCACAGACATGGAAGCTATTTTTAAAAAGCCAAATGGAAATATCAGAAATGAAAAACATGATGATATCAAAGATGAAATCCTTCAGTGTGCAGACTGAGCACAGTAGAGGAAAGAATCAGTGAAACTGAAAACACTCCAAGAGAAATTAGAAACACAAAGATACAAAGAGACAAACAGAACAGAACTACCAAGAGCTATGAGACAATATCAAACATTCCAACGTATGTAACTGGCACCTTATTAGAAAAAGAGAAATAGAAAGGGACCAAAGAAATATTTGGGGGAAAAAGCTGAGAAGTTTCCCAAATTTAGTAATAATAAACCAGAAATATAAACAGGATGAATGAAGAAGAACATATCTAGTACATCATAGTCTAAGTGCTGGAAACCAAAAATAAAGAGAATATATTGTAGGAAATGAATAAATTACCTGCCCTCGCCTTGAGTCCTGGCCTCTCCGTGAAAGACTAACGATTGTTTAGCCTTTGAGCAAAATTTAGATTTTAGCAAAATCATCTCCCACGCTTGGGGCCCTTGCTGGACTCAATAAATAATTCCCAAAGTGAAAGACTTTGTGTTCCTTCCCTAAGGCGTCTGTGCGGTTTCACAGAATGCAAATCGGGGGCGCTGGCATGGCGTGCAATTTTGTGTTGTCTCACCAAAACTTCTCAAAGACTCAACCTGCTGAATGATACAGTTGTTGTTGTAATGGAATTAAAAGCTTTTGATACAAGGACAAAAAAAAATGTCTGGAGCTAGAGCTATCTAAATACTAAATGTAAGGTGAATAAAAGATTGAAACTGAAAAGTGTTACAATCCAAACGTAATGTCATCTTTTGAATTGAGTCTTACAAACCCAAATAATATTGGAAAAATATAAGCTTTCAGAGACTTCCTCTACAATGCTTTTTAAAACGTCTCTTTTGGTTCTGATGTTAACTTGATTGCATTAGCTAATAACCTTAACTAGCGTTGGAAAAGTTGCTGATATGCTAAGAACATCTGTAATGCTTAGGAAATAGGATTTCAAAATGATGCAGTCTGTATAAATAATGAGTGAAAGAAAAATTTTAAAAGGGTTTGAAGCAAAACCCCAAAGGCCTCTTTGTCCCTCTTTACCCTCTTCTTTGCTAGTACTCTCTACTAAATGTATGAGATTCTGTCTAAAATCTTGGGGCCTCTAGTCGAGGCCTTCTCTGGTGTTCCCTTAGTCACAGGCTGGGATTTGTTTTCTTTTTGTGAAGTCAGTGCCTGAGAGCTGCTAAAAAGATACCACCAGCACCTGGACACCCTGAGGCATTCCGGGATCCTGGACTCAAGGCCCAAATAGTCGAAGGAACATGAGACTTTTAAATAAATTTTAAATGAACTTCTGGGTTCATTACTGCAGTTTGCTTAGTTTGAAAATATATAGGAAAGTATATCAGAGTCAGTGGAATGAGAAAATATTTAATTGAATTAATTGAATAAAAGGCATTGTCGTGTGCGCACAGTAGGTGAGTGGGTGGTCTCTGAAGCCAGACTACCTGGGTTCCAATCTCGACTCTGCTACTCACTTGCCTGTGCCTCAGTTTCTCATTTTTAAAGAAGAGATTATAATACTACCTACCTCGTAGAGGCTTAAGTGAATTGTTAAATGCATTAATGAACTGTTGTGAGGCTTACATGAATTAATAAAAGTGAACTTCTAGAATATAGTACCTGGCATGTGATTAGTGGCCTTTGTATTTAACTATTAGTATTATTCTTATTAATAAACTTTATGTTAAAACAAAGTAAAAGCCAAAATAGGTGAATTGGAAATATCATATCACCCTTTCTTGAGAAAACACAAAAGGTAATTTTTTTCTCTGCAGTAATTTGAACAGCCTCTTCTGAGGTATAATTATAGAGTACCAGATTTTGGTTAACCTCATGAGGTTTGACAAGAGAAACCAGGGCTGCTTTGCCTGTTGGTTGATATCTTCAAAACACATTACTGGCACTACTGTGACAACTGCACACACATAAAACAACCTCCTAAACTCAACTAGCTTAAACCTCTTTAATAGGGCTCGCTGTGAAATAAATATTTTGAGTATGCACATTCAAGTCATGTTGTGAACAGTAACATTTGTCTAATCCTTTATGGTCTATGAAGGAATTTTATATTTAGCCATTACTCCAGTTCCTAATATCCATATACTATGAATATGACATTTTATATCATATGAGAAGCTCAATGTGGACTTGCTCTAATGAGCACAGAAGCCTCCTCTCTCCTCTACCACAAAGAGGAGTATTTTCTTAACAGGACCTCAGAGGTTATCGTTTATGGCCTACAGAACTGAAGTGGAAAGCTAGCATATTATTACACTGGAAAGGTATTATTATTATGTGTTTTCGCTCAAGTTTCATTTTACAGCTCAGGTAAAAAGCGAAATCCAGGAGAAGCCTAAATTAGAATTGCTCTTAAGGGGATTAGGCATGTCTCTTAAAATTTGAAAAAAATATGGCATTTACATACAGACCATAAGGACTTTTAAAAGACCAAGCTGAACAGAGCTGTGTGAAAGGTAATGCGGTGAAAAGAGGAAACAGAGCAAAATCAAGAAGAGCTATTTAAAAACAACATCAAATTTTCAAGTGGAAAGTTCATGTAAAGTATCTAATTGTGTCCTAAACTGAACAGTGAGCTAAGAAATGTAGCTGCATGGAAGGTGAGCCGCTCATTTATTTTTATAGCATGTGAGGCAGATGCTTGAGTCTGAAAAAGCCATAAGTAACAGAATGACAAGAGTCCAGTGAGAGTTGCTGACAGCAGAGGCACAAAGGGCATCCTCGGAAAAAAAGAATGAAAGACAGCACCGGGCACGCCCTGTAGCGCAAGAAGCGGTCCTTCCTTGTTTGCCACCTCCCGTGATAATTCAAATTATTTTCGACGTCTTTCTTGCAAATATACCTGCTCATATGCATTAATTAATGGGCACATGCTGACAGGCGCACCTCTGTTCAAGAAGTGCTGGCATCTGCGTTACTGGCAAACACTCTGCAGACAGCACCCTTATATTTTTCAGTATTAAAATGCTACAGTCTATTTACTGGGCAGTGTGTCCTTTATAACTCCTGTTACTCCTAAAAACTGGTTCACAATTCAAAGAATGGGGATGCTTTGGGAGTTTCAATTTCTGTTTCTTTCATTGTTGTGTCTAAAAAGATTATTCCCAAATGTTCATCATAAATATAAACGTATGATTTTGGATATACCACCTTTCTTTTCTCAGGTAAAGTTAAACCTTTTTAAAATAAGTATGGATTTTATAATACATATTAAGGAGAGAGAATATAATCTTACCCTGGTGTGAGTACGAATGTGCATCTTCAGCCCGTCATTTTTACTGAATCCTTTTTCACAGTAAGGGCATTGATAGGGACGCTCACCTACGAGATAAAGGAAAGCTTCCCGTCAGGAAAATCGAAAGCAGCAAAGCAGGCACATACCGTCGCTCCTCCCGCACCAGATCCTGCCCACCACAACCTCTCCTGCACTGCCAAGAAAAGGCTCAGGCACAGCAGGGCCAACACCTGGGGCAGTTCAGGGTGGCGGACGAGGCTTTCCCTCCTGCGGAGAGGCTGCGAGCCCAGAGCAATTCCAGCACTCAGAAACAAGCAACATTCAGGCTCGCTGCATTTTCCTTTTAATATTTGAGCCCAAATTAAATCTAATTTTAAGAACCTGTTAAAAAGATTTCCTATCAGTCAATTTGTTCTGTCACTATACTGCACATTACAGGGATCACTGTTTCACTGATACTTTGTTTTTTAAAAAAGATTTCAGAGGCTAAACGCTCTTTGGTGGGGCTAATGGCAGACTCCCAGAGGGCTCATGCCAAGGAGTACGTCCCAGAACTGCTGCTGCCAGTGTCCTTGTCCCTGCAGTGAGCCACAGCCATCCCCTGCCTCTGCAGGAGGCCTACCAACACTAGCAGATCACCACGGAGCCCCGAGAAGAGTTCCCTGTGCTATACACCACGTGGCTGACAGGGTCTTGGTGCTCCAGCCAGGTGTCAGGCCTGAGCCTCTGAGGTGGAAGAGCCGAGTTCAGGACACTGGTCCACCAGAGACCTCCCAGATCCACGTAATATAAAACGGCGAAAGCTCTCCCAGAGATCTCCATCTCAATGCTAACAGCCAGCTCCACTCAACGACCAGCAAGCTACAGTGCTGGACACCCTATGCCAAACAACTAGCAAGACAAGAACACAACACCACCCATTAGCAGAGAGGCTGCCTAAACTCATAATAAGGTCCCAGACACCCCAAAACACATCGCCGGACGTGGTTCTGCCCACCAGAAAGACAAGATACAGCCTCATCCTCCAGAACACAGGCACTACTCACCTCCACCAGGAAGCCTACACAACCTATTAAACCAACCTTAGCCACTGGGGACAGACACCAAAAACAATGGGAACTACGAACCTGCAGCCTGTGAAAAGGAGACCCCAAACACAGTAAGTTAAGCAAAATTAGAAGACAGAGAAACACACAGCAGATGAAGGAGCAAGGTAAAAACCCACCAGACCAAACAAATGAAGAGGAAATAGGCAGTCTACCTGAAAAAGAATTCAGAGTAATGATACTAAAGATGATCCGAAATCTTGGAAATAGAATGGAGAAAATACAAGAAACGTTTAACGAGGACCTAGAAGAACTAAAGAGCTAACAAACAAAGATGAACAACACAATAAATGAAATTAAAAACTCTCTTGAAGGAATCAATAGCAGAATGACTGAAGCAGAAGAATGGATAATTGACCTGGAAGATAAAATAGTGAAAATAACTATCGCAGAGCAGAATAAAGAAAAAAGAATGAAAATAACTGAGGACAGTCTCAGAGACCTCTGGGACAATATTAAATGCACCAACATTTGAATTATAGGGGTCCCAGAAGAAGAGGAAAAAAAAAAGGAACTGAGAAAATATTTGAAGAGATTATAGTTGAAAACTTCGCCATTATGGGAAATGAAATAGTCAATCAAGTCTAGGAAGCGTAGAGAGTCCCATACAGGATAAATCCAAAGAGAAACACGCCAAGACATACACTAATCAAACGATCAAAAATTAAATACAAAGAAAAAATATTACAAGCAGCAAGGGAAAAGAAACAAATAATATACAAGGGAATCCCCATTAGGTTAGAGCTGATCTTTGAGGAAAAACTCTGCAAGTCAGGAGGAAGTGGTAGGACATATTTAAAGTGATGAAAGGAGAAAACCTACAACTAACATTACTCTACCCAACAAGGATCTCATTCAGATCCGACGGAGAAATTAAAACCATTACAGACAAGCAAAAGCAATGAGAATTCAGCACCACCAAACCAGCTTTACACCAAATGCTAAAGGAACTACTCTAAGTGGGAAACACAAGAGAAGGAAAAGACCTACAATAACAAACCCAAAACAATTAAGAAAATGGGAATAGGAACATACATATCGATAACTAACTTAAATGTAAATGGATTAAATGTTCCAACCAAAAGACACAGACTAGCTGAATGGATACAAAAACAAGACCTGTATATATGCTGTCTATAGGAGACCCACTTCAACCTAGGGACACATACAGACAGAAAGTGAGGGGATGAAAAAAGATACTCTATGCAAATGGAAATCAAAAGAAAGCTGGAGTAGCAATTCTCATATTAGACAAAACAGACTTTAAAATAAAGACTATTACAAGAGACAAAGAAGGACACTACATAATGATCAACAGATCAATCCAAGAGGAAGACAGAACAATTGTAAATATTTATGAACCCCACATAGGAGCACCTCAATACATAAGGCAAATGTTAACAGCCAAAAAAGGGGAAATCGACAGTAACACAATCATAGTAGGGGACTTTAACACCCCACTTTCACCAATGGACAGATCATTCAAAATGAAAATAAATAAGGAAACACAAGATTTAAATGATACATTAAACAAGATGGACTTAATTGATAGTTATAGGATATTCCATTCAAAAACAACAGAATACACTTGCTTCTCAAGTGCTCATGGAACATTCTCCAGGATACATCATATCCTGGGCCACAAATCAAGACTAGGTAAATTTAATAATATTGAAATCATATCAAGTATCTTTTCTGACCACAATGCTATGAGACTAGAGATCAATTACAGGAAAAAAATCTGTAAAAAATACAAACACATGGAGGCTAAACAATACACTACTAAATAACCAAGAGATCACTGAAGAAATCAAAGATGAAATCAAAAAAATACCTAGAAAAAACTGACAATGAAAACATGACAACCCAAAATCTATGGGATGCTGTGAAAGAAGTTCTAAGAGGGAAGTTTATAGCAATACAGTCCTACCTCAAGAAACAAGAAACATCTCAAATAAACAACCTAACCTTACAGCTAAAGCAGTTAGAGAAAGAAGAATAAGAAAAAACCCCAAAGTTAGCAGAAGGAAAGAAATCATAAAGATCAGATCAGAATTAAATGAAAAATAAATGAAGGAAACGATAGCAAAGATCAATAAAACTAAAAGCTGGGTCTTTGAGAAGATAAACAAAATTGATAAACCATTAGCCAGACTCATCAAGAAAAAGGGAGAAGACTCAAATCAATAGAATTAGAAATGAAAAAGGAGAAGTAACAACTGACACTGCAGAAATATAAAGGATCATGAGAGATTACTACAAGCAACTATATGCCAATAAAATGGACAACTTGGAAGAAATGGACACATCCTTAGAAAAGCACAACCTTCCAAGACTGAACCAGGAAGAAATAGAAAATATAAACAGACCAATCACAAGCACTGAAATTGAAAATGTGATTAAAAATCTTCCAACAAACAAAAGCACAGGACCAGATGGCTTCACAAGCAAATTCTATCAAACATTTAGAGAAGAGCTAACACCTATCCTTCTCAAACTCTTCCAAATATAGCAGAGGGAAGAACACTCCCAAACTCATTCTACGAGGCCACCATCACCCTGATACCAAAACCAGACAAGGATGTCACAAAGAAAGAAAACTACAGGCCAATATCACTGATGAACATAGATGCAAAAGTCCTCAACAAAATACTAGCAAACAGAATCCAACAGCACATTAAAAGGTTCATACACCATGATCAAGTGGGGTTTTTCCCAGGAATGCAAGGATTCTTCAATATATGCAAATGAACCAACGTGATACGCCATATTAACAAACTGAAGGAGAAAAACCATATGATAATCTCAATAGATGCAGAAAAACATTTCGACAAAATTCAACACCCATTTATGATAAAAACTCTCCAGAGAGCAGACATAGAGGGAACCTATCTCAACATAATAAAGGCCATATATGACAAGCCCACAGCCAACATCATTCTCAATCGTGAAAAACTGAAACCATTTCCTCTAATTTCAGGAACAAGACAAGGTTGCCCACTCTCACCACTATTATTCAACATAGTTTTAGAATTTTTAGCCACAGCAGTCAGAGAAGAACAAGAAATAAACAGAATCCAAATTGGAAAAGAAAAAGTAAAACTGTCACTGTTTTCAGATGACACGATACTATACATAGAGAATCTTAAAGATGATACCAGAAAACTATTAGAGCTACTGAATAAATTTGGACACAAAATTAATGTACAGAAATCTCTTGCATTCCTATACACTAATGATGAAAAATATGAATGAGAAATTAGGGAAACACTCCCATTTACCACTGCAACAGAAAGAATAAAATACCTAGGAATAAACCTACCTAAGGAGACAAAAGACCTGTATCCAGAAAACTCTAAGACACTGATGAAAGAAATTAAA
The DNA here is from genome assembly GCF_963455315.2 of Globicephala melas. NCBI lineage: Eukaryota > Metazoa > Chordata > Mammalia > Artiodactyla > Delphinidae > Globicephala > Globicephala melas. Next base: position 20,603,258 of record NC_083318.1, on the reverse strand, counting down.
GATGATACAAACAGATGGAGAGATATCATGTTCTTGGATTGGAAGAATCAACACTGTGAAAAAGACCAGACTTCCCAAAGCAATCTACAGATTCAGTGCAATGCCTCAAACTACCAATGGCATTTTTCACAGAACTAGAACAAAAAATTTCACACTTTGTATGGAAACACAAAAGACCCTGAAGAGCCAAAGCAATCTTGAGAACAAAAAAACGGAGCTGGAGGAATCAGGCTCCCTGACTTCAGACTATACTACAAAGCTACAGTAATCAAGACAGTATGGTACTGGCACAAAAACAGAAATGCAGATCAATGGAACAGGATAGAAAGCTCAGAGGTAAACCCACACACATATGGTTACCTTATCTTTGGTAAAGGAGGTAAGATTATACAATGGAGAAAAGACAGCCTCTTCAGTAAGTGGTGCTGGGAGAACTGGACAGTTACATGTAAAATAATGAAATGAGAACACTCCCTAACACCATACACAAAAATAAACTCCAAATGGATTAAAGACCTAAATGTAAGGCCAGACACTGTAAAACTCTTAGAGGAAAACATAGGCAGAACGCTCTATGACAAAAATCACAGCAAGATCCTTTTTGACCCACCTCTTAGAGGAATGGAAATAAAAACAAATATAAACAAATGGGACCCAATGAAACTTAAAAGCTTTTGCACAGCAAAGGAAACCATAAACAAGACGCAAAGACAACCCTCAGAATGTGAGAAAATATGTGCGAACAAAGCAACTGACAAAGGATTATCCTCCAAAATTTACAAGCAGCTCATGCAGCTCTATGTTAAAAAAACAAATAACCCAATCCAAAAATGGGCAGAGGACCTAAATAGGCATTTCTCCAAAGAAGATATACAGATTGCCAACAAATATATGTAAGGATGCTCAACATCACTAATCATTAGAGAAATGCAAATCAAAACTACAATGAGGTATCACTTCACACCGGTCAGAATGGCCATCATCAAAAAATCTAGAAACAATAAATGCTGGAGAGGGTGTGGAGAAAAGGGAACCCTCTTGCACTGTTGGTGGGAGTGTAAATTGATACAGCCACTATGGAGGACAGTATGGAGGTTCCTTAATATCTGAAAACAGAACTACGATATGACCCAGCAATCCCACTACTGGGCATATACCCTGAGAAAACCATAATTCAAAAAGAGTCATGTACCACATTTTTCATTGCAGCTCTATTTACAATAGCCAGGACATGGAAGCAACCTAAGTGTCCATTGACAGATGAATGGATAAAGATGTGGCACATATATACAATGGAATATTACTCAGCCATAAAAAGAAACAAAATGAGTTATTTGTAGTGAGGTGGATGGACCTAGAGCCTGTCACACAGAGTGAAGTCAGTCAGAAAAAAACAAATACCATATGCTAACGCATATATATGGAATCTAAAAAAAAAAAAAAGGTTCTGAAGAACCTCAGGGCAGGACAGGAATAAAGACGTAGATGTATAGAATGGACTTGAGGACGCGGGGAGGGGGAAGGGTAAGCTGGGACGAAGTGAGAAAGTGGCATGGACATACATACACTACCACATGTAAAATAGATAGCTAGTGGGAAGCAGCAGCATAGCACAGGGAGATCAGCTCGGTTCTTTGTGTCCACCTAGAGGGAGATGCAAGAGGGAGGGGATATATGGATATATGTTTACGTATAGCTGATTCACTTTGTTATACAGTAGAAACTAACACACCATTGTAAAGCAATTATACTCCAATAAAGACGTTAAAAAAAAAAAGCCATCATCCTAAGTGAAAGAAGCCAGACTCAAAAGGCCACATATTATGATTCCATTCATATGGAAGTCCAGAATAGGGACAGAAAGTAGATTAGTGGTTGTCTAGGGCTGGGGGTGGAGATGGGAAACACAGGAGTGATAGCAAACAGGTAATGTGTTTCTTTTTAGGGAGATGAAAATGTCCTAAAATTGACTGTAGGGGTGGCTGCACATATCTATGAATATACTAAAAACAATATATTACACACTTTAGGTAGATTGTATGATATGTGAATTATACCTCAATAAAGCTGTTTAAAAAAAAAGATTTCATAGTCTATCTCAGTTAAGGAGATGAGTTTTAAAAGAACTTCATAAAATTGGTGTATGTTAAACAGAACCATCTTCTGTTATAACTGAGTCGAGGTTGTATCTAGAGATTCTTATTTAGAAAACAGCCAAACCATTTTTTTAAAACAAGCAAGCATACTCACACGCATCACACTTTCTAAAACATTCTACTGTAAGCTGACAAAGATATGACAAAATTTAATCTCCAGGAGGAATCTGAAGCGTCCCACTGGTCAAAGCCTAATTATTCAGAATGGACAGTACCTCAGAGTCACTCACTTCCTGACTTTCATTTATTCATTGTTTCATTTATTGATTCTTTCATTTCCTTCTCCTCAGAGACAGGCCTTTTGACAAGTAGTGTGCCGATCCTCTGCTCTCTCACATCCCATTTGATTCTCATTCTCGTTCAATCACGTATTACTTGAGTTATGCCAGCGAACGCCCCCATCAGGTCAGCAATGAGCTCCTAGTGGCTCAATCCAATGGTCACTTTTCATCATGGCCTTCCCTGACCTCTCCCCAGTTGCTTCACAAAATGTCCAGCCACGTGCCTGGGCCTGGAGGCTGCATGGCACAGGGGGCCTTGCCCTGTTCTCTGAACCCTGTGTTGTTGGCAGTAACATCATATGGAAGCAACTGGGGCAGAGCTCCCAGCTCAGCAGCTTACCCAGCTGCTCCTTGAGGAGCATCCAGGTCACTCCCTTTGAACTCTGTCTGAAGTGGGCACTGCGAGAGAATGACAACCACCCAAGACAGAAAAAACAAAAACCTAAAAATAACAATGGTAACACTAACGAGAACAGGACTCTAATGAATTATCCAGACTCGCCAATTTCTTCTGTGAGACAAAATCAACTTTTGCACTAAGTAAATCAACCTGGATTCTTTACCTTATGGTTGTGAACTGGGAAGGTGTGGCTTTTCACACACACGCAAAATAAAGGCTTAGAGTCCAATTTATTTGAAAAACTATGAAAATATTTTATTTTAACCTTAAGTCGATAATATGTGTTTATCTTCATTCCAGATCCCTCTGTTGAACCTCTGCCTTGAGATATCCATACACCCACCTGGTATCTTCATTTGGATATCTCACAAACAACTCAAATTCAGCATTCCTGGGCTTTAGACGCTGATCCTCTGTGTCCTGTACATCCTGTCCTGATTAGTTATACCACGATCATCCAGCTATCAAAAAAGAAACTTAAACAGCCATTCAAGATGCCCTTTTTTTTACTCACTTCTCCCTACATCTAACCTCTGAAGTCATATTAATTTCACTTCTCTTATATTTCTAGAACTTTATTCCTTGAAGGTGATGGCAAGAATGAAAATAATATTCATAGCATCAGCAGCAGGAGTAGTAGCAGGAACGGTTATTAATTGATTTTCTTAATCATTAACCTTCAACCATGCACACACAGAGAAAAAGAACTGGAAGAAAACAGCAAGATGCTAATGCTCATGGGGCTAACTCCTGCATCATCGAAGTCCAGATAATGTTTTATTTTCTTCTTCATAAAGTATGAAAAGCAAAGTAATTTTTTAGATTTTCAAAGTAAGTGTTTTACATTAGTGATAAGAAGGCTAAAATGTTTAATTCCTATTTATCTATTAACAATCTAATCAATCTAGATAATAGATAAAGCATGATAAACAGTAAAGTGGTGGACAGGAAAAGTCGTTTCACAAATTTTTAGCAATCATAAATTAATTTAATATTCACAGCTATTCTCTTTGTATCACAGAGCTTTATATGTGGTATTACTCTCCAAAGACCAATAGAATAGCCAGCACAAAAAAAAAAATCAAAGATTTACAGTCATCAGGTTAGTTATATGTTAATTAAACCTAATGTAGTATATTGAATTATTATTTTCTTTCATGATAGCCAAAATTGATTGAGCAAGGAACGAAACATAGATAATACTAAGGAATTTTAGAGAAGGGAGCATAACAAATTCATTCCCCATTTTACCTGGTGTCGTAATACAGAAATTTCCACTACAGACATGAGCTTTTTCTCCTCTTTTAGAATCTGATTGTTCTGAGTTTGAAAAATGCTCATCCTCTCCTAGGTGTAACTCTGGGGAAGTCATGCAACCTCACTGAACCTCTGAAAAATGGGACCAAACATTCAGGTTTGTTTACAGCAGTCTCTATGCCAGTTACCACACGACAAGTAGCACTCCCTTTCACTTACACGAGTGACCCAACTGGGACAATAAAAACATATGGTCACCTATTATGGATTGAATTGTGTCCCCCAAATTCACATGTTGCAGTCCTAACCCCAGTACCAGAGCATATGACTCTATCTGGAAATAAGGCTGTTGGAAATGTTCCTAGAGTAGTCTGGGTCCCTAATCTTATATGGCTGGTGTCCTTTTAAGAACATGGCCTTGTAGAGACAGACAAACACAGGGAGAATGCCAGGTGAAGAGTGGAGTTATGCTGCCACAGCAAGGAACTACCAGAAGCCGGAAGAAAAGCCTGGAACAGATCCTTCCCTGGAGACTTCAGAGGGAGCACAGTCCTGCTCACACCTACCCTCCAGAACCGCGGGACAACAAATTTTTGTTGTTTTAGCCACTCTGTGGTCCTTTGTTACAGTCCTAGCACACTTATACAATCACCCTGCTCATAATGGAGGCGATTATTATCTTCACTGATGTCTGTCTGTCTGTCTGCTGTCTGTGAGGCCTGTGTAGACTGCTCAGGAGAGAAACTGGTACTCTAGACGGCCAGTGTTTCCACCCCATCCCCACTCCAACCCTGAGATCCAGCGATACTGAGGTGATAGGTTTGGGAAACTTGGGTTAAGTCCCACTCCACTCATTCATTCCACTACCCCAGGATGTAACTCCAGTTTTAAAGGATGTCACTGGGTAAATGGCTTTAATAAACAGAAGTTATTTGAAAACTAGAGTATGAGGTTTGCAAATCAGCCTAGGCTACATTAAGCTGCTACCCTTTTGGCTGGAGCATGTTTAGGGCAAGCCTGCCTCTCTTAGACTCTGAGGACAAAGCTACCTGCCGTCCCACACAATCTAAAGCTGAAGGTTACGTGTATAAGTCAACATGCTGATAAACAGTAAAGTTATTTGTCTAATTTGCATATTAAAGACAAGCTGATATTCTTAGGGGTTTTTTTTTTTCACATTATGCATGTGATATTTTCCCTCATTAGTGCAAGGTATTGTGATGAGTAAGTTTCCAGGAAATATTTTTGTCTACATATAAAATTATCCTGGTATGAACAGGAATTTTCTTGAGTTAACTCTAAGAACACAGATCTTTTTTCTTGCTTGAACACTGCCAGTACATAGGTTCTGATGTACAATATGGTGCAAATCCAAGTAATGATTACTTTTAAATGTCTGGTAGATTTAGATGCTGACCGTTTACATTTTGCATAGGCTCATAGCAATGTTCAAATTCTGACTAACATGAAAATTAATCTTAAAACTAGCTAAAAAAATTGAGCTTAAAAACCAATGTAAATGGAAATAATATAATAGCTGAAACACACAGAGCCTACTAGTAGGCTCTCTTCTACGGTTCAGAATACTTAAGGTATATTAGTAATTTTGTTTCTTGTAACAACATTATGATCTAGGAATTCATATCTCTAGATTACAAATGAGGAAAGCAGGCACAGAAAAGATAAGTGATTTGCTCAAGATGACATAGCTATTAAATAGTGGAATCAGAATTTTAACCCTTAATCTTTAACTCTCATACCATAATATAAATTAGTAATATGGCTAGTATTTTATATAAATTAGGGTAGACTTCCTAAAGTTACTGACAAAAACTCTGCTTCTTGCAATTACAGCTGACATTAACCAGATCTTTCTGACTGGTATACCGAGGCATTCTTTTAGTTACCAAAGCTCATCAGGAAAAAGTCAGGGGCAGGTTAGGAATGTATGTTATATCTCAAAGCAGATCCCAAGCGGATGCAAATACTGACATAATATTAAACTATGCCTTGCGAACTACATACAGGTAACCACCTTCAACATTCAGAAGGGAAAAACAGTACTGCCAAATAGCCCATACTACACTATGAGATTCAGCTACCAGTAGTTAGATTCAATAAGCATAGTAACATAAATAATATTGAAGTGTACTTAACAGCAAAATATTTCTCATTTAACTAAGGAAAATAGATGAGTTCTTCACATCTGCTTCTTTCTTTAAATTATGTTCTGACACTGAATATCATTAAAGTCCGCTTGTGTTTTCTTCAAAAACATCAAGGAACATACAGAAACATGATGACAACTGTAAAAGGTTGATTTTAAGCTGATTTTACAAGGTGCCACAAAGTAGGCAGTCCATGAAGCTAATTTATTCATTCATTAAATAGATATTTTTTGGGCACATACCATCTTCTAGTTACTGTCCTGGGCTTTGGGAATGCAGTTGCGAATAGATTCACAAAATCACAGCCTCTTCAATTTTACTAGTGTAAATGAGAAAGACAAGTAAACATTAAGAAAAAAACATAATTCCAGATACTGACATTGTAGGAAGAAAATAAAACAAGGAGATAGGTTTAAGAAAGACCTTTGGTGGGAGTGCACACAGGTTTAAGAAAGACCTCTGGTGGGAGTGCACACAGGTTTAAGAAAGACCTCTGGTGGGAGTGCACACAGGTTTAAGAAAGACCTCTGGTGGGAGTGCACAGGAAAAGGACTTAGGAAAAGGTCATTAGGAAAGGCAAAAGAATTGAATGAATGTAGTACCTAGATGCCAATTCAAGCACACTTTTTTGTAACCCTTAATCATTGAATTGGAAGCATTTTAGCTTTACTGGACTTGAAATAGGTGCCTCCAAATTCTCACTGCGGGCACACCTGAGACAGAAGAAGCTTAGAAGTACCTGAAATATGCAAGAGGGGCTGTGTGGATATTCAGAAAAGAGCTCCAGAAAATTGCAGATGGCCTTCCAAAGGCAGCTGGTGGTAATGAAAGGGGACATCTGGGTGCCACATGTAAGACTTTACCAGAGTCTACCCTGGTCCCCAAATAAGTTACCTTGAGTCTTTTACAAAGAAAATGCATTATGACCACAACCATCCACTGGCAAGTATGGGCAAAAACAATAGGAAAAAAATCTGATTCTAGTTTAATATATGCCATTAGTATTATAATTTATTGACTTTACCATTATTTTGTGCAATATAATTAAACACATCAGAAGAATTCCAGGCCTCACTAAAGGATTAACATACTAATATTAAAACAATATCTTAAAATGTGTGAAGGGAATTCAGGTTAGCATGAATCTTCAGGATAAAAGGAAAGATCTTAAAGCCACTAAACCACTGAACATCCATCTATTGCCTGTAATCACCCCAACGTCCATCTTGAACAAATCCTTTCTAAAGATCTATGTTTACACAACATGAAATTACTAAAGAAAATATTGCAAACTTTGATATACCTATGTTAGATATCTTGATATTCTTAAATTTAGACCATGGATTTAATTTTAGATATGAACTTGATCACTCTATTAGAAGCTCAGAAATATCATTTCATACCACTAAACACACTGAATGCAAAAAACTTAGTAATATTGACTGTAATCAATTTTTTTAAGTTTTTGTTGATGTGGTCCATTTTTAAAGTCTTTATTGAATCTGTTACAATATTGCTTCCGTTTTATGTTTTGGTTTTTTGGCCATGAGGCATATGGGATCTTAGCTCCCCGACCAAGGATCGAACCCATACCCCCTGCACTGGAAAGCGAAGTCTTAACCACTGGACCGCCAGGGAAGTCCCTTTACCACAATTTTTAAAAAAGCGTATGGCCGATGAGCCCTATACTTTGAGAGATTTTTAAACAAGTGGAAAAGTTTACTACATAATGTATGTTTTAAGACATTTTGATTAAAATAAAAACAGATTATTTCCAGAAAGCATTTTAATAATTTTAACTTTTATTCTGTTAGTATATTTTTAAAAACCTATATAGATTTCAGGGAACTCCCATAAATCTCTGAAAATATGAAAAAACGTACATACAGAGAAAATGCAATTTAAGATGGACTAAGGTCAAACTCTTATTTTCGATGAATCCAAATTAAATAATGTTTAAATAGTTAAATTACATAATGTTTAAGGATTTTGGAGCCATAGTTTTAATTTTTACTTTGATTTTTCTAAAATTAAGTTTTGGACACGGCCACTTTCAAATGAAAAAGCAAACCTCAGAAGTGTATGTTTCATGAAAAATACTCTAAGATGGTTCCATATGGTTGAACTTCAAAATATATATATTATACGGGAATTGCTTAGAACTTTATATTTGATTTTCACAAATATCATGGGACTGGCTTATTCTGCTATTGTGGACTAAGGAAACTGTTATAAAACATCAAAGTCACTCATTCTAAATGAAAATTAAACCAAAACTATAATTGTGTAAGCACTACCCAATCATTTTTTCCAATTCCACCATTCCAGACCCCTCAACCTATGGAGCATCTAATAAATTAGCAGAGCACCACAGAGAGAAGTGAAATGCTATGCTGGCTAATGGGAGCAGCTCAAGTTCATTCTTGGCAACTTGCTATGAACTCAAATACTTTTCCTCTGCAGCAAAGAGAGTCACAACACCCCACTGACCTCACTGAACCCCACGTTGTTAGTCTTGGAATACTATTCATCAAATCCTGTGGCATTTCACTTGCCATCTTCAAAAAAGAAAGACAACAAAATCTGAACTTTACATTTGATATTCTACTTTTAAAAGTTTAAAGAGTTTACTACTGGAAGGAAGTGGACCATAAAATGTAAAAATCAAAAGATGACCGAGGGGACCTTTGCTTTGGCCACCTGAATCAAAACAAATTGAGTCTTTTTTAAAAAATGCAAGTTTCTATGGAGCTCCAAAACAGTAAAAGATGCATTGTTTTCCTTAAGAGTCTTCAGTTACGGTATCCCACCCTCATCTCTGAAAAGATGCCACATCAAGTGAGGTGAGGTTCCCTGGGAAGAAGAAAAATAGGAGAGCCACGTGCCCACTAACTTTCTAGTCTGAAATAATAAAGAGCCAGACCTACTTATGGGTGGAGGGCAAAACAAAAAACAGTTTTACTGATGCAGAATACGAAAGGACAACAGTTAACTAGGAAGAGAAAGTAAAAGTTTTCCTACTCAGGATGCCCTGGCTTGGGCCAACCAGGTATGTAAATGACACCCATTACATGTCATTTTGTCTGAAGGGAGCAAGACATCTTCCTCAGGTCCTCGATACGGGTGCTGATAGAAGCAAAGTGGATTGTTTAATAGGAGAAACCTCAGCACAATCCAGACACTGAGGAAGTTTCAAAGGTTCTGACCAGAAAGAAAAACTCCTACATGAGTTCTCCACACTGCTATGTGAAGAGACACTTTACAGTAAGGTTGGGAAGTAAAATAAGGTAATCACTGATCTGGTTTTGCTGTTAGGCAGTCAGATTTTGGTGGGAAAATCATTAATCTTTTCACCCAGTAGTTTCCCGTTTTTAGGAATTTCTACCAGAAGTTTTATTTAACCCAGTATTTACGAGCACAGTTTGTGAAGAGTGGTCATGCAGTGATGAAGCAGTTAAACCTTAGGTGCCTGCACACAGAGGGGTTTTCCTGCTCACAGGGCCAGCAAGGAAGAATCAGAGTATAAAACCGGGAGCAGCAAGAAACCCAGAAAACTAGTTTCTTATCCAAAACCTAGAAAAGCTATAAAACCTTCCCCAGGCCTGAGGCACAATTCAGAACTACAGAAAAACAACACACAGAGAAGCTGTTCTTGGAGGGAAACATGGTAGCAATGGTAGGAGAAAGCACATATCAGAGGCAATCAAATCTCCTTCGGTTTTCCTAAACTAAAAAAAAAAAATGCTGTGTTCCAGATTTAACAGAGGCAGCAATTGATAATATTAGCTAATAATTTACCAATAAAGCTGCTGAAATACAGTTTCAATAATGAAAATCATTGCACAGGCCACTTCTGTTTTTGAGGATCCCAGCAGATCAAAAAAAGAAATGATAAAAATAGTTACATAGATGATGATATATTTTAAATGATCCATCTTATCATGGTCCCTGTGACTGTACTATGGTCCCTGTGACTGTACTATTAATTCACTTGATGATTGTTCATCACACTATATTCCAAGACAATGTCACTCCCTCACTCTTCCTTATGTGCCCCATATCCCAGCCTATGACTAACCTTGACATAAGCATTATAATTTTTATATTAAAAAACTAGGGCCTTTGATATTTTCGAAAAAAGTAAAAAAAAAAAAAAAAAAGATAATCACATTACCAATGAAAGTCAAAATGAATGTCTCTCCCTCTTAAGTTGTTATATATGCTTGTTACTAGCCCAAAATCAACCAGGGAAGAGATAAATACAGAAAAGAGGAAAAAATGGTTTATTCCACTGATGTGGTTGATCAGAAATTATCTGAAGTATCAAAATCACACTGAGAAAATAAGAATCATACATAGAGCTCAAGACTCTACCCACGAGGAAGACTTCTTAGGGAAAATCTGAGCTCTCAATCTTAATCTCTGAAGTATGATGGGGGGGTAGAGGAAATCTTTTATTTCTATGCAGATTCTATACTCAACTATTCTGTTAACTCTTAGATTACCTGTGGGTAAAAGAATATGTGATTTGACCTAACGTTAGTAATTAACCACTTAGAAAATAAAGATAGCAAAATAAATTCCCTCTCAAAATATAGGGGTTATCTAATTATAAACATGTGAAAAGACATGTTTAAATTTTCATTTGTGTTTACAATGACTGTTAATTGTTTATTTTTGTTTATGACTAATTGTAATTGTTGCCTTATAGTTACTTAGCTACTGTTTTTATTAACTTTGGACAAATATTCTACAAAGAATGAAAAAATTCCTTTAGAAAAACTATTAGAGAAGGAAGAAAAACAGTGGCTAAAATCCAAGTATCATCAAACCATGATATACCAATTCTTTATTTCTAAGATGATCACAGGTAGTTACCAAAAAATTAAATATTTCCTAAGACAGTGATTTATTACTACATTCAAATAGCAGTGTGCAAGCAGGCCTAGAACAGAAGGGCCAACACAGCCGGTATCTATTAACACGGAAAGTTGGTTGGAACTGTAGGCAAGTAATTAACCTTCTGGCCCAGAGCTTTAAAACCCCAAAAGCAGTTCCTAGAATTTCTTTCATAATTTATGAACGACTGATGAAATTCATGTCACAGTCCATGGATTCCCTTGTGGAATTAACCCCAGCTCTCACTGACCCTAAGAAGCTATAAACCAACGGGAGAACATGCTCTACTATTTCAGCTGACCCGCAGAGTGCCATCTCTGTCATTCCAACGTAGGAAACTGGATGATAAATTACAGAGCTGCCTGCCAGGCACAGACCTAAACATTCACCTTCACTAACGATGATGGCAACATACAGTCCACGCACCCTCACTCACCCCAGACCAGCCTATTTGACAGCAAACCCTCATCAGTGTTCTAGAGATGATCTATATGCTGCTGCTAAAGGTTATAAAGAAGATGATGATGACGACACTGGGACTAGAGGGTCAGACCTTATATTAAGGGAGTATGAATACCTGTGATTAAATACAAGTAGGAATAACAGAAACAAAACACACAGCACAGCTGGCAGCAACAGCTCACATGATAGCACGCTTACACCATGCTAGGCACCGTGCAGAGTTCTTTGCCTACACGTTCAGTTGTTCCTTGAAACAAGGCTACGAAGTTGGTGCTTTTATTACACCTGTTTTTCAGGTGAGGAAACTAAGCCTTGAAGAGGTTAAGCAATTTGTGATAGCTCATACAAGGAGGAAATCAATAAAATGGAACTTGAAAACCTGTAATCTGACTCTAGGATCTGACTCTGGATATAAACCAGGTATAAAATAATATGGTATCATAGACTGTTGATCCTGTGGTACAGAAGTTTCTCCATACCTAGAGTTAAAGACCTCAGTTAGACCATAAGTAACAAACTACATCCCCTCAAGCTTCCAAGTCGAGATTATTATCCTCAACTGGTTGTTTATCAACATGATAATATCATCTAACGTTACGCATTATGGAAGGAATTTACAAAATTCTAGGGTGAGTTCGAGAGTAACAGTAAAGGTTAGGAGGCATGGTAAAGAAGAAGAAACAAAAACACCAGCAATGTGATATACTGGAAAAAGTTTAAGCCTTAGTTTAGTTCTAGAAGAACCACATATAAATTATGTAACCTTAGCAAATCATTGTATTTTTCTGGGCATTAGTTCAATTAAAAGGCTTGAACTAGAAAACTTCTGAAGTTCCTTTCTTTTCTAAAAGTGAAGACTATTATATTTTAATAATCTATACAAGCAGATGTCTTGGGCACACTTGCCATGCATGTCCTTATTCTAATCACCTAATTATGAAGAATGAGTGGACTTTAGAAGGTAGATACAAGGTTTGTGACAAATAATATTTTCAATGTTAATGGCAAAACCAGAGTTTTGCCATACTTCACCCTTAGCAGTACGATATGGCAGCAATGGGAATAGAAGACAGAGAGGCAGTAGACAAAGAAGAAAGAGGGTGAACCGAGGATACAACTGGTTGGTTATTTACAGTAGTAAAGGAAAAAAATCAATCGAAACATGAAAGAATTGGAGAGATTTTAAAAATGTAGTTTTTAAACACTATTAACAAAAAAAGACAACAGAGACATAAATAGGAAGATCCCTCCCAGCACTAAAAAACGGGTAGTAATCCAACAGCTAAGTGATCACGCCTTACAGAATGACCACAGCCAAGAACCAATAAAATAAAGCCTGCTGTAAGAAAGTTAACACGAAGAAAAGAAAAACACATTTAACGCTACACAAAGCAATACTGTCACTATACCAAATAGGACATGATGAGAGATACCAAATGGCAAACTGGAAGAAAGAAACATAAACTGAAATCATATTTCTTCTTCATAAAGCTTAGTGTTATTTGATGTCACAAAAAAGAAAACTGACATCCCCAGATATTGATGTACAGTTTGAATACCATAAAAAAAAAGTGAAACTGACTCCTTCAACATAATGGGAAAATGATGAAAAGACTATTTATTACCTCTATAAAAATCTCATCACACTGCAGTGTATTCAAATGTACATCCACCTCACTGAAAGGCTCAACTATCAATTAATAATCATTTCTCAGAAATAAAAGAAGTAATCTGTCCAACCATATGACATTCTGGAAAACAAAAAATTATGCAGAAAGTAAAAAGATCAGTGGTTGCCAGGGGTTGAGAATTGTGAGATGAACACACAAAGCAAAGTGGATTTTTAAAGCAGTGAAAATACTCTGGATGACATAGTAATGGTGGATACATGTCATTACACATTTGTCCAAACCCACAGAATGTGCAACACCAACACTGAACCATAAGGTAAACTATGGACTTTGGGTGGTTATAATGTGTCAATGTAGGTTCATCAATTATAGCAAACATACCAGTCTGGTTAGGAATATTGATAGTAGGGGAAATTACACATGCATAGGGGGAGGAAGTAGATGGGGAAAACTCTGTACCTTCCTCTCAATTTTGCCGTGAACCTAAAACTTCCCTAAAAACAAAGTCAATTAAAAAAAAAAAAAGAAGAATCTGGTGAAACTAAACTTAATCATTTTCTCTGTATTACTGCCCACTATTAAAATGAGTCAGAAGTAAATGACCAAGTAAATGCTGCTTAAAAAAAAAAAAAAATCGAAACACCTTTCATTTGGCTCTAAAGCGTAAAATTTTCATACTACAGAAATAATATAATACTTTCAGAATTTCACTCATCTTTTATACTGGAAAAGTTATAAAAGTTTTGTCATTTTTGTGGTACTAATAATAACTGTGTAGCAGCTATGTAACCGTGTAGCAAAAAAAAAAAAAAAAAGAAGAGAACACAAAAATAAAACAGAATTTGAAGTAAAAAGATTTGGATCTTATTACTTTGGATAGGTCATTTGCTTCTCTGAATCTCAGCTTCTTCACCTAGAAAATGAGAATGATACTGGAAACCCATCACACTGACTATGAAAGGATTAACTTAGAAAATATTTGAGAAAGGTTCCCTCCTTCAATTAACGTGATTAAAAACCTGAGCCAGATCTGCCCTGCCCTTCAGCTTAGAATCTAGTGAAGGAACAGATAAAGTAAGTATAATATCATAACTGAAAAGAGACATTCATATATACCAGACAACGGGAACCCTCAAAATCTCTAGTGGATGAGAGGCTGCATAGCACAAGAGACTATAATATACCACACAACTGTTTGTAATCGTTCTAGTTCCTATAGAATTGATTCATCAGACAAAATGGATGGGCAGTTTGTCAGGGCTAGTATTCCTCTCTGTTTTATCTAATGACAATTTAAAAAACTAGGCAATTCCAAGCTAAAAGGAGTCACAAAGAATGGAAAGAAAAGCAAAAGCTTACTACATTGTGAGTAGGCCCAGCTGATAGACTGAGGAGTTTAGCAATTTTATTCTTTGATGCTAACATTTCTCGAAGTGAATTCCACAAACTCTTGTGGGTATTATATGAAAAAATGGTTCTACTGTCAATTAAATTTGGATTCAGATCTGGGACTTCTCACTATGAAGCCAGTATCCTTCCCACTATCCTACAGGTACTGCAATCTACTTGTAGATACTTTTACTTATTCAAGAAACATTCACTCAGTTCTTTCTCTATGCCAGGTAGTGCTCTGAATAGGATCAGATATGGGCACAGCTCTAAGGAAGCAAGAATCTACAAACTACTGAAGAAGGGCCAGCATCTGAAGGGTGCTGTGTGGAGAGAGGTACACCATAGAGCATGCCAACCTAGTAAGAGGGGAGTGAAGCGATGGGCGGGTAACACATCAGGGAGAAAGTAACATTTAATTGGAGACTGGAGGGGAGTGAAAGAAGCCCAGTAAAGGAGCCTGGGATGTCAAGTGCAAGGGATGTTCATTTGCACAAGGTAAGGGGAAACCACTGAAAAGTTTTAAGTAGGAAAATAGCTTGACTAGGTAAGCCTCATCAATTCTTTACACCTTCTTTTATAAAATAATACATATGCTTTCCAAAGTATTTCAAAGAAAACTTCTGAATAATCCATGAGAATTGCAAATTTCATGGAATTCCTTTTTCAAGATGGCTAAGCATGAAGTAACGATACTCTGCTTCTTCAAAAGAATCTGAGTTCTCTCTGAACAGTATAACTGTAAGCAAAAACCAAAACAACAAAAGTCTGTTTTGTTTAAAGAATACAGTCTTCCCTGCTGAAAGAACTAGGCTCTGAGGGAGATGTACACAAGACGTGAGCTATGAAGCTGGATGTTCAGGAGACAGATCTCAGCTGCACTTGGTTGGCATCTGTGTCCATTCCATTGTTCTTATTGAAATAATACACTCCCACTTTTAATTATGAAAAATTTCAAACATGAAGAAAAATTAGAAAACTAGTGCAATGAACACTATATACCCTCACTTGGGTTTAATATTACCATACTTGCTTTCTTATTCTCATTTCTCTCTCTTCAACATATATTTTTCTACGTACTTCTTCTTGCTGGCCCATTTGACAGTAAGATGCAAAGACATGTCACACCTAAGTAATTTAGCAGGAAGGTTCTGACAGTAACAGTTACCTGCATAATCATAATAGAAGATTAATATACTTTAAATATTTTTATTGTACAAGAAAATTATTATAGAAAAATTAGAAAACAGAAAATCATGAAGAAAATTCAAACTGTCCATATTCACAATACACAGAGACAACCAGTTACTAATTTAGTACTTAACCTTTAAGACCTTAATATAACAATGTTTTATCCTTACAAAAATATACTATTTTATTTTGTAACTTATCATTCTCATTTCTTTTCATATTTATATTTATACAATCATTTTTATTGTCTATACAATATCCCAATTTATAGATATACCATAATTTATATAACCAATCTCCTGAATGTTGGATATGCAGGCTCAATCTCCAATTTTTTGCTATTTATAAACAGTTCTTCAAGAAACAGGACAATATTTTTTAAACAAACCTTACTGCCTTTTTGGACTTAGTAATCAAGCATACTTAGGGTTTATGTCTAATAAAGAAGGTAGTAATAATTTTAAAAGCCAAGGACAAGTTTTCATGTCATATGGTCAATTAATTTGTGAAAGATTATTCTGGAGGTCATTAGGGTTTAATTTCAATAAAGAAAGTAGTGAGGCATACAATAGTTCAGATTTTAAAATACCACCAAAAATAATTTTTCCAACTGAGTTCCCCTTTATTAAATACTTATTAAAAAGAAAGGCTTAGTTAATCAGGAACATACCCCTCTACAGTGCATTTTTCCAAAGGTAATATGCTAAGAAAATTCCATGATTATGCCAGACATCATGATGTTAACTTAGTTCCTTATCAACAGTTAATCCAGATTATGTTTATAAACTAAGTTATTAAAGTTCCAGCATATTCAACAATTTAAGATCTTGATAAAGTTGAAAGAAAGAAAAGGAAAGATATTGAACATAAAATTCTCAGTACGATGTCCTGTAAGAAAGAAAAACCAAAGAAAAGGAGGAAGAGATAATATAAGAAACTACATCTTTCAATAAAGCCTTGCCACCCAATGTTAATGAATACAATTCAATGATTCATTTAATTTTGGAAAAGTAGTCTTCAGTGGGAATATTACAGAAGACTTTCAGAGATTATACTTATGACAATTAACTGACCATCTATTAATACTATGAACCAGCAGCACTAAGTATTTTACAGACACGATTCAATTTATTCTCCACAAAGGACTTATGAGGTAAAGTGGATTCAGAGAGGTTAAGTAGTTTGCTCAAAACTGCACAGCTAGTAAGTGGCAGAGGTCAGGATTCGAATTCAAATTAGTTGTTTCTGAAGTGCTGCCCTTTCCAGTACCCGAAGCAGACTCCCCTGGCAGAGGAAGGTAGCGGAGGAGACACATTGGGACTCGCTTCTACTGAGCAGGACAACTCTCTAGGTGGGGAAAGTTGTGCAATCTCACTATCACTCAGATTCCTCCAAACCCCAACTAAAGGATTTCACATAGCAGGAAATAGCTTACTGGTAGGATAACCTTTTAGAAAGGTTCTATCTACAGGCAAATTTGAGAGGTAAGGTCTGCAGTATTCCTATAAATATGCCCAAAGCTGGAAAGCTTTAAATGGTTTTCTGTTTACAATCATAAACATATCAACCCAACAGCAAACGGTACCTATAAAAGTGCACCGTTGGCACACCTCCTATTCATCACCTGCCCTTTTAAAATCCAGATTCCAGCAAAGGCAATGACAATGGACATTAACATGTTTCAGTAGCAGTAGCAGTAGAAGCAGCAGCAGCAGCTTAAGAATTTATCTCAAAAGACAGAGTGACAGTTGGAACCAAAACAGTCTGAGCAATCAAATGAGAGAAATGGTGTCAGTTAAATAGGATGGCCTCTGTCAGTTGGATCCTTACCTGCACAGGCAACACATTCTTCTCTGCAACTTCTACCTCACCTGACCCCAAAACACACACACACACACACACACACACACACACACACACTCCTATTTTCCTAGGCATTCATCATTGGCTAGGTGGTCCTTCTAGAGCATTATTTCCCCAAATATGGTCTGTGCACTCCTGGGGATCCCCAAGATTCTTTCACGAGGCCTTCATGGTCAAAACTACTTTCACAATAATATTATTATGCTATTTTCCTTTTTCACTGTGTTGATTTTGCACTAATGGTACACAAGTAACAGTGGGTAAAACTGCTGGGCCTTGGTGCAGATCAAGACAGTGGCATCTGATGGTACTAGTCATCACTGCATCTTCACAGACACACACTCATAACAGAAATACATGCTGGTTTCATAAACAGAATGCCCTTGATGAAGTAAAAATTATTAATTTTATTAAACCCTAACTCTTAAGATATTTTAATATTCTTAGTTATAAAATGGGAAATAAGTACTTGTAATGCATATTGATATATTAAAGTTGTCTCAAGGAAAAGCACTTGTGTGACTGAGTCATGAGCTCACCTAACAGCTTTTTCTCATGGAACACCATTTTTACTTGAAACAAAATGATTGACATATAAAATATGGTTATTCAGATTTGGTATCTGGTAAACATTTGTTTTTTGAAAATAAAAGAAGCCTGTCGTTTCAAAAGAAAGAAGGAACGAAGGAAGGGAGGGAGGGAGGGAAGTGTTTCTTACCAAACATAAGCATTAGAGCAGTCAAAGCAAAATTTAGAATTTTGGAAAATCTGTACATGCTACCATGTGCTTGAAGGCTTCCGAATACTTAAGACTTGCCTAATGAGATCGGTGATGACACTAACACATGTGGAGGATCCACGTAACTCAGTGAGCCACTATTTTCCAAGTGATCTGTGCATCATGTTACAGAATCACACATGGGTAAAAGATCATTCAAAGTGCGAGACACACCAATGGATTTTAATGCGACAGAATAAGAGAAGTTCACCGAGATGATTTTAAGTTCCACAACACAAGCCTTAAAAAAAAAAGACCACTTTTTGAGTTTTACTGTAGTAACAAATAATATCTAGAATTATTTACAAAGGCTAGTTAAAACTCTCCTCTTCTAACTGCACACCTATGTGAGGCCAGAGTTTCTTCAAATTCAGCAATCAAAAGAACATGTTGCAGCAGGATGAATGAAGAAACAGACATGAGAAACTGTCTCCTCTTGAACCAGACATTAAAGAGAGTTTCAGAAATGTAAAACAATGTCTCCCGCCTCACAATATTATTTCTGATTAGAAAAATGTAGCTACTTTCTACAAAAATATGTTATGTTAACATGTAATGGGTTTCTTATTGTTATTTTTAACAAATTAATAAATATTGTTAAATGTTCTCAGCTTTAATTTCTAATATAGTAAACAGCTATAGACACAACCCACACAAACGAAAGCTTCCCAGGGTCCTCAATTATTTTTGAGATGATATGGAGTGTTGAGGCCAAAACGTGAGCACCAATGATCCAGAGGGCCCTGTTCCTCAGAGGCCGCATCAGCTGTCTGCCCTGACCCTTCCCACCCCACCTTCACTCAGGGTCCTCGCCACTTCACTGCGTGCTCCCTAACAGTATATAACTAAATGTTTCCTACAGAATAGGCTGTGACCCCATACCTGTGTTACCCTATAGCACAAACACAAATCACTAAACCTAGTGTGGGAAAGGGCTGAATTAAATCCCGTGATTTACAGACGGGCGCGAGCCGCGGCTAAAAGCGCGGACCCCAGAGACGGGCGGGAGACGCTAAGGCTGCTGCTGCCGCCACCAAGAAGCCTGTGTGCGAGCACAGGTCACTATCCACACACCCCTTCCGCGGAGCCTGTGCAGCCCGCCACTGCCAGGGTCCCGGGATCCAGGGACAACTTCCCAGTGAGAACGCACGGCGCGCCTCAGGCTGGTGCAACGTAATGCCGGCCTCTGCCGCTGCAGACCCGTCCCGCATGCAGTGCCCCTCCCACCCCCGGGCCTGAGTGAGCCAGAGCCCCGAATCAGCGGCTCCTTTAACCCCGTCCTGTCTGAGCGAAGAACGGACGCCCTCCGGCGACCTACATGCAGAGGCGGGGCCAAATCCAAAGCTGAGCCCCTGGGAGCTCTGCGAACAAAGAAGAGAAAGGGAAATCTCTCCCAGCAGCCTCAGAAGCAGCGGATTAAAGCTCCACAATCAACTTGATGTACCCTGCATCTGTGGAATACATGAATAGACAACGAGTCACCCCAATTGAGGAGGTGGACTTCGAGAGCAAGATCTATGATTTTTTCCCCTTTACCTCTTTTTGTGAATGTGTATGTGTATGCTTCTGTGTGAGATCTTGTCTGTATAGCTTTGCTTCCACCATTTGTCCTAGGGTTCTATCCGTCCATGGTTTTTTAAAAAATTTTTTTTCTTAATAATTAATTTTGATTTTAATAATTTTATTATACTTTTCTTTCTTTCTTTCTTTCTTTCTTTCCTTCCTTCCCTCCTTTAGACAACGAATCACTCCAAATTGAGGAGGTGGTCTCTGAGAGCAAGATTTATGATTTTTTCCCCTTTACCTCTTTTTGTGAGGGTGTATGTGTATGCTTCTGTGTAAGATTTTGTCTGTATAGCTTTGCTTCCAACATTTGTCCTAAGGTACTATCCGTCCCTTTTTTTCTTTCTAAATAATTATTTTTTAATTCAATAACTTTATTATACTTTATTTTATTTTACTGTATCTTCTTTCTTTGTCTTTTTTCCTTCCTTCCCTCCTTCCTTCCTTCCTCCCTCCCGCCCTACCTCCTTTCTTTCCTTCTTGCATTCTTTCGTTCTTTGCTTCTTTCTTCCTTCCCTCCCTCCCTCCCTCCTTTCTCTTTCTTTCTTTCTTTCTTTCTTTCTTTCTCCTTTCTTTCTTTCTTTCTTTCTTTCTTTCTTTCTTTCTTTCTTCATACTTCTACTAATTCTCTCTACTTTTTCTCCCTTTTATTTTGAGCCGTGTGGATGAAAGGCTTTTGGTGCTCCAGCCAGGAGTCAGGGCTCTGCCTATGCGGTGGGAGAGCCAACTTCAGGACACTGGTCAACAAGAGACCTCCCAGCTCCACATAATATCAAACGGTGAAAATTTCCCAGAGACCTCCATCTTAACACCAGCATGCAGCTTCACTCAACGACCAGCGAGCTACAGTGCTGGACAACCTATGCCAACCAACTAGCAAACAGAAACACAACCCCACCCATTAGCAGAGAGGCTGCCTAAAATCATAATAAGGCCACAGACACCCCAAAACACACCACCAGACGTGGACCTGCCCACTAGAGAGACAAGATCCAGCCTCATCCACCACAACACAGACACTAGTCCCCTCCACTAGGAAACATACACAACCCACTGAACAAACCTTAGCCACTGGAGACAGACATCAAAAACAGCGGGAACTACGAACCTGCAGCCTTCAAAAAGGAGACCCCAAACACAGTAAGATAAGCAAAATGAGAAGACAGAAAAACACACAGCAGATGAAGGAGCAAGATGAAAACCCACCAGACCTAACAAATGAAGAGGAAATAGGCAGTCTACCTGAAAAAGAATTCAGAATAATGATAGTAAAGATGATCCAAAATCTTGGAAATAGAATGGACAAAATGCAAGAAACATTTAACAAGGACCTAGAACAACTAAAGACGCAACAAACAACAATGAACAACACAATAAATGAAATGAAAAAGACTCTAGATGGGATCAATAGCAGAATAACTGAGGCAGAAGAACGGATAAGTGACCTGGAAGATAAAATAGTGGAAATAACTACTGCAGAGCAGAATAAAGAAAAAAGAATGAAAAGAACTGAGGACAGTCTCAGAGACCTCTGGGACAACATTAAATGCACCAACATTCGAATTATAGGGGTTCCAGAAGAAGAGAAAAAGAAAGGGACTGAGAAAATATTTGAAGAGATTATAGTTGAAAACTTCCCTAATATGGGAAAGGAAATAGTTAATCAACTCCAGGAAGCACAGAGAGTCCCATACAGGATAAATCCAAGGAGAAATATGCCAAGACACATATTAATCAAACTGTCAAAAATTAAATACAAAGAAAGCATATTAAAGGCAGCAAGGGAAAAACAACAAATAACACACAAGGGAATCCTCATAAGGTTAACAGCTGACCTCTCAGCAGAAACCCTACAAGCCAGAAGGGAGTGGCAGGACATACTGAAAGTGATGAAGGAGAACAACCTGCAGCCAAGACTACTCTACCCAGCAAGGATCTCATTCAGATTTGAGGGAGAAATTAAAACCTTTACAGACAAGCAAAAGCTGAGAGAGTTCAGCACCACCAAACCAGCTTTACAACAAATGCTAAAGGATCTTCTCTAGGCAAGAAACACAAGAGAAGGAAAAGACCTATAATAACGAACCCAAAACAATTTAGAAAATGGGAATAGGAACATACATATCAATAATTACCTTAAATGTAAATGGACTAAATGCTCCCACCAAAAGACACAGATTGGCTGAATGGATACAAAAACAAGACCCTTATATATGCTGTCTACAAGAGACCCACTTCAGACCTAGAGACACATACAGACTGAAAGTAAGGGGATGGAAAAAGATATTCCATGCAAATGGAAACCAAAAGAAAGCTGGAGTAGCAATTCTCATATCAGACAAAATAGACTTTAAAATAAAGACTATTAGAAGAGACAAAGAAGGACACCACATAATGATCAAGGGATTGATCCAAGAAGAAGATATAACAATTGTAAATATTTATGCACCCAACATAGGAGCACCTCAATACATAAGGCAAAAACCAACAGCCATAAAAGGGGAAATAGTAACACATTCATAGTAGGGGACTTTAACACCCCACTTTCACCCATGGACAGATTATCCAAAATGAAAATAAATAAGGAAACACAAGCTTTAAATGATACATTAAACAAGATGGACTTAATTGATATTTATAGGACACTCCATCCAAAAACAACAGAATACACATTTTTCTCAAGTGCTCATGGAACATTCTCCAGGATAGATCATATTTTGGGTCACAAATCAAGCCTCGGTAAATTTAAGAAAATTGAAATTGTATCAAGTATCTTTTCCGACCACAACGCCATGAGACTAGATATCAATTACAGGAAAAGATCTGTAAAAAATACAAACACATGGAGGCTAAACAATAAACTACTTAATAATGAAGTGATCACTGAAGAAATCAAAGAGGAAATTAAAAAATACCTAGAAACAAATGACAATGGAGACACTACGACCCAAAACCTATGGGATGCAGCAAAAGCAGGTCTAAGGGGGAAGTTTATAGCAATACAAGCCCACCTTAAGAAGCAGGAAACATCTCGAATAAACAACCTAACCTTGCACCTCAAGCAATTAGAGAAAGAAGAACAAGAAAACCACAAAGCTAGCAGAAGGAAAGAAATCATAAAAATCAGATCAGAAATAACTGAAACAGAAATGAAGGAACTATAGCAAAGATCAATAAAACTAAAAGCTAGTTCTTTGAGAAGATAAACAAAATAGATAAACCACTAGCCAGACTCATCAAGAAAAAAAAGGAGAAGACTCAAATCAATAGAATTAGAAATGAAAAAGGAGAAGTAACAACTGACATTGCAGAAATACAAAAGATCATGAGAGATTACTACAAGCAACTCTGCCAATAAAATGGACAATCTGGAAGAAATGGACAAATTCTTAGAAATGCACAACCTGCCAAGACTGAATCAGGAAGAAACAGAAAATATGAACAGACCAATCACAAGCACTGAAATTGAAACTGTGATTAAAAATCTTCCAACAAACAAAAACAAAGGACCAGATGGCTTCACAGGCGAATTCTATCGAACAGTTACAGAAGAGCTGACACCTATCCTTCTCAAACTCTTCCAAAATATAGCAGAGGGAGGAACATTCCCAAATTCCTTCTAGGAGGCCACCATCACCTTGATACCAAAACCAGACAAGGATGTCACAAAGAAAGAAAACTACAGGCCAATATCACTGATGAACATAGATGCAAAAATCCTCAACAAAATACTAGCAAACAGAATCCAACAGCACATTAAAAGGATCATACACCATGATCAAGTGGGGTTTATTCCAGGAATGCAAGGATTCTTCAATATACGCAAATCTATCAATGTGATAAACCATATTAACAAATTGAAGGAGAAAAACCATATGATCATCTCAATAGATGCAGAGAAAGCTTTTGACAAAATTCAACACCCATTTATGATAAAAACCCTGCAGAAAGTAGGCATAGAGGGAACTTTCCTCAACATAATAAACGCCATATATGACAAGCCCACAGCCAACATCACCCTCAATGGTGAAAAACTGAAAGCATTTCCACTAAGATCAGGAACAAGACAAGGTTGCCCACTCTCACCACTCTTATTCAACATAGTTTTGGAAGTTTTAGCCACAGCAATCAGAAAACAAAAGGAAATAAAAGGAATCGAAATCGGAAAAGAAGAAGTAAAGCTGTCACTGTCTGCAGATGACATGATACTATACATAGAGAATCCTAAAGATGCTACCAGAAAACTACTGGAGCTAATCAATGAATTTGGTAAAGGAGCAGGATACAAAATTAATGCACAGAAATCTCTGGCATTCCTATATACTAATGATGAAAAATCTGAAAGTGAAATCAAGAAAACACTCCCATTTACCACTGCAACAAAAAGAATAAAATATCTAGGAATAAACCTACCTAAGGAGACAAAAGACCTGTATGCAGAAAATTATAAGACACTGATGAAAGAAATTAAAGATGATACAAATAGATGGAGAGATATACCATGTTCTTGGATTGGAAGAATCAACATTGTGAAAATGACTCTACTACCCAAAGCAATCTATAGATTCAATGCAATCCCTATCAAACTACCACTGGCCTTTTTCACAGAACTAGAACAAAATTTTTCACATTTTGTATGGAAACACAAAAGACACCGAACAGCCAAAGCAATCTTGAGAAAGAAAAATGGAACTGGAGGAATCAGGCTCCCTGACTTCAGACTATACTACAAAGCTACAGTAATCAAGACAGTATGGTACTGGCACAAAAACAGAAAGATAGATCAATGGAACAGGATAGAAAGCCCAGAGATAAACCCACGCACATATGGACACCTTATCTTTGATAAAGGAGGCAGGAATGTACAGTGGAGAAAGGACAGCCTCTTCAATAAGTGGTGCTAGGAAAACTGGACAGGTACATGTAAAAGTATGAGATTAGATCACTCCCTAACACCATACATAAAAATAAGCTCAAAATGGATTAAAGACCTAAATGTAAGGCGAGAAACTATCAAACTCTTAGAGGAAAACATAGGCAGAACACTCTATGACATAAATCACAGCAAGATCCTTTCTGACCCACCTCCTAGAGAAATGGAAATAAAAACAAAAATAAACAAATGGGACCTAATGAAACTTCAAAGCTTTTGCACAGCAAAGGAAACCATAAACAAGACCAAAAGACAACCCTCAGAATGGGAGAAAATATTTGCAAATGAAGCAACTGACAAAGGATTAATCTCCAATATTTACAAGCAGCTCATGCAGCTCAATAACAAAAAAACAAACAACCCAATCCAAAAATGGGCAGAAGACCTAAATAGACATTTCTCCAAAGAAGATATACAGACTGCCAACAAACACATGAAAGAATGCTCAACATCATTAATCATTAGAGAAATGCAAATCAAAACTACAATGAGATATCATCTCACACCAGTCAGAATGGCCATCATCAAAAAATCTAGAAACAATAAATGCTGGAGAGGGTGTGGAGAAAAGGGAACACTCTTGCACTGCTGGTGGGAATGTGAATTGGTTCAGCCACTATGGAGAACAGTATGGAGGTTCCTTAAAAAACTACAAATAGAACTACCATATGACCCAGCAATCCCACTACTGGGCATATACCCTGAGAAAACCAAAATTCAAAAAGAGTCACGTACCAAAATGTTCATTGCAGCTCTATTCACAATAGCCCAGAGATGGAAACAACCTAAGTGCCCATCATCGGATGAATGGATAAAGAAGATGTGGCACATATATACAATGGAATATTACTCAGCCATAAAAAGAAACGAAATTGAGCTATTTGTAATGAGGTGGATAGACCTAGAGTTTGTCATACAGAGTGAAGTAAGTCAGAAAGAGAAAGACAAATACCGTATGCTAACACATATATATGGAATTTAAGAAAAAAAATGTCATGAAGAACCTAGGGGTAAGACAGGAATAAAGACACAGACCTAGTGGAGAACGGACTTGAGGATATGGGGAGGGGGAAGGGTGAGCTGTGACAAAGCGAGAGAGAGTCATGGACATATATACACTAACAAATGTAAGGTAGATAGCTAGTGGGAAGCAGCCGCATGGCACAGGGATATCGGCTCGGTACTTTGTGACCGCCTGGAGGGGTGGGATAGGGAGGGTGGGAGGAAGGGAGATGCCAGAGGGAAGAGATATGGGAACATATGTATATGTATAACTGATTCACTTTGTTATAAAGCAGAAACTAACACACCATTGTACAGCAATTATACCCCAATAAAGATGTTAAAAAAAAAAAAGAAAATGGAACCAGACTGAACATTAAAATATAAAGCACAAAAAAAAAATCACGTGATTTCATAAGAAAAAATAATAAAGAGAGAAAAAGTGAATGTATAGATCTCAAAATGCGAGCTTTATCATCATAGAAGCAAAATAACTACATAAACCCATTTGGTCACTGAGCCAGGTTCCAGCTTGGAAGGGAAAATGGATGCACGTGATTTGGAGGACAGGACAAAGCGAATAAAAGAGAAGCAGGGCTTCCCTGGTGGCGCAGTGGTTGAGAGTCCGCCTGCCGATGCAGGGGACACGGGTTCGTGCCCCGGTCCGGGAGGATCCCACATGCCGCGGAGCGGCTGGGCCCGTGAGCCATGGCCGCTGAGCCTGCACGTCCGGAGCCTGTGCTCCGCAATGGGAGAGGCCACAACAGTGAGAGGCCCGCGTACCGAAAAAAAAAAGAAAAAAAAAAAAAGAGAGAGGCAAAAGCAGCATTAGTCCATGCAGGAAAAGAAATCCACACCAGGACTGTTATGGAAGCCCAGATACTGCCAACCCGCCAGGTCTCCGCAGCCACCTCTGTTGCTTGACACCGACCACTTCAAATACAGCCCCAGCCATGCTGCCAGGCAACTGTCACCAAAAACATAGGCTTCACATCAAAATAACTCAAAGAAGAATTGTAAAATGTGAAAATGAAATGAGTCTGATTTTAAACAGAAAAATCCAGTTATAAGTAAATAATAATTGTAAATAAATAATTATACAACTATTTGTGTGGACATACATAAACACATAGGCCACCTTTATATTTTTACTTTACTTATTTAAATGTATATGCTGGCTGACTGTGCCTTAGCACTGTTGTCTGAATTTAGGTGGCCAGTTTTTTTGATCAGAAACCAATAAACCAGAACCTGTACAACATTTAAATAACCAAATCATATAAAAAAGATTTGAATTTTTAAAAATATTCTTTAGATTACAGATACTATAGAACATAACATGACAACCAAAAAAACTACAAATATTTATTAATATTTTTATCACAGAGAATTCTTGGAGCTCAAAAAAATCTTATTATTGCAACTTTGTAGCAGATAATAATTAAAATTTTAGAAGACATTACTAGTTTAAGTTTATTCTTCTCCACTGCCCATCCTCTACAACTAAAATAAAATGTAGGCACATGGAATTCTCAAGGATGGAATTATTTTGAATAATCAAGTGTTCTATGATTGGATTCATCTTTTCTATGCTGAAATACATGTTTTAATGCATTCTGAACAATAATCACTGCCTTTTAAAAACACACTATTATCAACCATAATTCAATTACATGATAATGTCTCAGGGCATTACTCTAAACTTATTACTATGATACACAGAAATAATACACTTTCCCCATCTCCTAGTTGCCCTCCTTCCACATACAAATTATACACACAAACACACACATACAGACATAAAATCTGCGGAGCAAATTATAAGTTACATTTTCAGGGTGGCACAAAGACGTCTTCTAAGAACTATGGATCCAGTATGGAAGGCTGCTGATTTCACTCTCGCCTTTAACCACGTCTGCCACAATTCCGCATGGCCCCCAAAACACAGAAGAGAGTGGTGCCCACTGACGTCAAAGACTACACTGTTAGGTTTCGGGGCTGGCCTGAGACTTCAGAGCTCTCTCTCCTCTCTCTTCATCATTTACTTGCCTCTTCTGTACAATCAGGACATGGTGCTAACAGTCTCGGGCACTATTTTAAGTCCACCTGTCCTCAGCATGATTCTCTGCTGTCCTTTTCTTTTTGCTTCTCTCTACTTTTCTTTTTGTTGTGTTCTGTTTCTGCTACACATATTGGACTGTGTCCTGAAAGCCTCACTTTCTGTAGATACTTCTAGTCAAGAAGATCTCCTTTCCTTCTTTAGGGCACCCATTATTCCACAGCCATCATGTATAATGTTTGATCTGTTCTTGGTTATATGTTTCATTTGAAAGTATTTAAGAGGCTATTCTAAGATGACAACTACTAAGTTGACCTACGCTTTTCAGCTTTAGCCAGAAAATTTCCAAAATAAGAAATTATGCTGCATGGCTGTCCTTTTTTTTCCCACCTTTGTATAATAATCACAGTATTATTCTTTGATCTGCTTAAACTAACATTTCTTCATTCACAACACAGTTATTGTGCTAAACACTGAGCTAGGAGCTAGGGACACAATGATAAAGAAAGTCAAATACTACGGCTCTTGAATAAAAAGCTTCAGCAATTTAATCCAGTTACACAGTTTACCAAACACAGTCCAGCTACTGAGAACCACTTAAGATTCACACACAATAATCTGGCTATCAAAATTAAGAGTATTCTTTCAAGTCTTTTCAAGAACTTCTCTACATGACAGATAAAACCCAAACAAAGTTCTTTGAAGAATACTTAGCTGTTCATTCACTAGGGCACAGCCCTCCCTCATGGGAGAAATTACACAGGAAGTTGTAAGAAATGAAGAAAACCCTTTAGGAAGCAATTCATGGCATAACAGATATTATGGTCACATCACCCTTGCATCCAATAAAATCTTATAGCATTCAAGCCACATTCCAAGGACGTTTTACATTTTAAAAGGCCACATTTGATGCGAGTTACAGGAGGGATTTTTAAGAGGAGGCCCTTAGCCTTCTGTAAAACTGCTACACCCTAGTCCATCTATTAGAATAGTGTATAAAGTAAATCACAGTTATTTCACAACCAAACATTAATCAGTTGCCACTTTAGATATTTAACTTAGTTTGGGAAAGTGTACTTATTCAAAATTTTTCTAGGGTAAGAAACTAGGTGCTATAAAACTTTACAAGAGAGGAAACAGTCAAGATTAATTCTTAATCTTGGAGTCATTTTGTAAAATTATAAACTCCTTCTCTTGGAAGAATTTGATTTCCCTATGTTGTTTTTATCTACATACCTGTGTGGCTACGGATATGAACTCTCAGTGTACCACTGCTGGCAAACTTCTGGCCACAATATGGGCAGATTTTCTCCTTTTCTCCTGTATGTGTCTAAACGGAAAGGAATAAAAAAGGTTGAGGACAAATATAAAGAATGAGGTTAAAATGATTAAGTGCCTCTGACAACAGTAAATCCTTTTTTTCCCAGGATTATGTTCCTTTAAAATGATTTAATATCACAATGAGATTTTAAACAATTTATCATGGTTATTCCCACTGGTTCAAAAAAACCTCTTAGAATCATGTGTTAGTGTTAATTTGAAAATAACTCTGCAGTTTACATTTTAAGCCTTTATGGAGCCCCCATGTAAAGATGATTAAGTTATACAAAGCCAGTATATGTTAACAAAACCGCATAATCAAAATGGGGCTACAGCTGCCCTTGACTGCTGCCAAGAAACACTTCCTTAGAAGCACTTTTCACATTCTTTGTGTGTATTTAGTGCTTGAGGACAGAATTAATCTCAATAAAGTAATCTGTTACTTGCATTATGTTTGTCAGACTGGATTGATTTTACTGCAAAGCAAAAAGGAATATAAATCTGATTTGATCTTTCAATTCAGCAGGTGTTAACTGAACAGTCAATTTGAAAGATCACTGCTGCCTTCAGTACCTTTAACCTGGACATAAAACTACCACACAAGAAAAGGTGACTGAGTATCACCAAAGCCAGTTTCAATACAATGTTAAGAGAGTTCAAAGAAAAAAAGAGTGACCTCTCCCAAAAAAGGAGGCACATGAGGTGTTTTAAACTTGTCTCACAATCTCATCAGGCGAGCAGTGTTTCTACCAACATCAAAATAGGTCATTCCAATAAATGAGGCGACAGAGCTACTTTTCAAGTCCCATTGGTTTTCAAACTTAGGAGAAGGGAAAAGGAGAAGGAAGCCATTACTTCAGATACCTGCACATTCTCTCAGACCCTTTTTAGAATTGTTAGCTTCAATGATAACCTAAATATGAACAAAAGCATATAGTGGATCATCCGGGTTACCACCACCATCACAAAACAGAACTTCCAGGGCCTGTGTTTGCCTTTGTTTTTAGGCAAATTACTGGCAAATATTATTATTTGAATTGCCATGAGCTAATGGAGAAAGAACAGGAAAGGTTTTTTAAAAGGTGTTTTAAAAAGGTTTTTTAAAAATGATGTGTTCCCAGAAAGGAAAGACAGGCTAGCTGGGATAGAGAAAAAAGGGTGGGATAATTATGTCAGAACCTGACAACCTCGAGGAACCACTAACTTAGCAAAACATTCTCATCTTCCATATTAAATCAATTGTTAACTTTAATATAATTGGTTTATAACCTTATTGGTTGATATTTAATTTATAAATTTTCATATTTGAATTATAATCTATATTTGGATATACACTATCATATTTATAGTTTTTAAAAGAGTTATAAATGAAATATCTTAGTCAACTTCAGTGTCCTCTAGATGTTTTTCCCTTGAAAAAGATTTATATTACATTCAAGTTTGAGGAATACAGTCTAATCAACAGCCACACTAGCCAATGATACTGTCTGCAACAAACATCTCCTTGATTCTTCAATTGGCAGCACTTAACTTTCCATTTTCATTACAAGTTCTTATACAAAACAGTTATACATCCTTTACACCTCAGTAAGAGCTGTTACTCCCATGGTCCACATTATGGTTCAATTTAAAGGAAATGGTATAACATTTTAACATATAACAGACCTGTGTTCTTCTCACTCCCTGACAGAAGGGACAAAATATGGCAATTCTTTCCTGATTAATATAACGTTGTTTGGGAATGGTATACATCTATTACTACAACATGGGATTATTCCAAACAGGAAACTACCAAGTTCTTTGTAGTACGTTTATAAAATCCACAGGATTTCTTTTGCTGCTACATAAGTATTTCATTGTTCACCTACTTATATTCAGTTACTTGTAGTACTTCAGTAATATAAGTTTCAAACTAAAGGATACTACGGCAATATTAATTAAAATAATTAAAGTGTTCTTTTTGGCTTAATTCAAAAATATATATTATTATTAGGTACAGAAATTTGATTGGTTGGTATTGTAAGATATTGAAAGTATAACACTGCAAAATCTTAAATATGGTTAGAAAGCATGGAAACATCACTATGAGAAGAATATTGGATAAATGTATGAGACAAAAATGAACAATGCACCACAAAATATATTCTATGATAATCTGTTATTGCAGACAAACAACTATATCTTTCTTGAAAATTCACTATACTTTCCCTCATTGATTAAAACATAATAAAAGTCTATTAAATTCATGAAGAAGTAATCGAATCAAAGAAAGTTGAAAGATTATTCTATTCAGAGCTTTGAAAAGAGAAGACAGTATCATTATTAATCAGCATTAAAGATACAAGAAAAGAAAGTTACTCAGTCCAGTTCTTTTGAAACAGCTGTATTAAGGACAGGTACCAAAATAAAAGTCATAATGACACAGAAGCCACTTCACATTCACTAGGCAGGACACGCCGAGCAGCAGAGACTACCACACTTCACAGTCATTTCTGAAGTCAACATTAAAACTTTCAACTGCATTAGTTATAATATGAATTTTGCTATTTAAAAAATATACTTAGAATGTATTTAATCAACAAGTAAAAATAACCTGTTGATTTGCTGGAGGTAATTAGCGTAACACAAATAAGATAATCTCCAAATCACCATCAGTATGAACATCATTTTATTCAAGTTGAGCAAATACTTATCAAGTCCCTGTTCTGTACCAGGAATTTCCCTAGGTCCTAGGGATGCAAGGTAAAGAAGGACCACTCTAACCCTAGAAGAAGTTAGACAGCTGAACTAGCTTTGAAAAATAAAACTATTAAAGCTCTACTCAGTATCTTTAAAAAAAGGAACCTATGTTAATCCAAAAATGTATAAAGTCGAAAAGCTCCCGTTCATCGAGTACACCGTAAGACCCACCTATCAGCATCGTTTAGGACTGTGTAGCATCCATACCTGAATCTAGGTTTGCTTTCACATGACAAATATATTCTCTTCTGATAAAATGAAGAAAACAGACATTTGCTAAAGAGCTGCTATCACTCATGGGTTTCGTATTTGTCATTTTGAGTAAATATGTTGATAAATTCATACAAAATTGATTATCACATGATAATTAACATACACGCCTGTATGGTTAAAATACGTAATCCATTCAAACTCACGGAAGGCTTCTACTTACTTTCTTATGACTTCTAAGCACTGAAGGTGTAACAAATGCCTTATTACACAGCTCACATCTGTACTTCTTGTGTCTTTCATGAACCACCTGGACATGAACATTTAAGGTGTCCTTCCTTTTAAAGGTAGCATCACAGTGATGACACTTGAAAGTCCTCTCACCTTAGAAATGAAAAAGCCAAATAAGAGAAACACAGACACAACAGCAGGGTGCTGTTAACTCCCCCTCACATGTACTAGATTTACGGCTGTTTTCTCCAAAAACCCAGCTTTACAGCTCTAACAATTTATCATAACCATAAAAGGTCACTTTTCCAACAACTGTTCAGTTCCATATTTGCTCATTCCCTGTGTGAATCATGTGGGGGGGGAGGGAGAGTCCTTTAACCTTCGTAGATTCTCAGTGCCTTTAACTGGAAAATGTGGGGACTGAATTCGCTAATTTTCTAAAGGTCCTATGAATTTTCTTTAAAAGTATGTATTTCTAAGGCAGGGGTTTGAGTTTGACAAAAGGTCACTGTTCTGCAGAGTGAGTTGCCTTTGGGGCCCCTCCTGAACTCCCCTCACCCCACCATTCTCCCTCTGGCCTTCAGGGGCAGAGGCAGAACTGGCTCCCAGGCAGTAAACTGGAGGGAAGCCCCTGAAGGCGGCCGTCAGAGCAGATCCTTCACCCCGGGACAGGAGAGGGCTACAACTCCACTATCTCAGGAACTTGGCCTGGAGGCCCCCTAATGCAGTCCTTGGTCTGCTGTGAAATGGCTAGGGAAGGGCTTCAACTTCCAGGCTCTCAGACTGTTTGGGGGCTGCCTCTCAAAGAGGCAGCTGGATTGGGGCAGGGGGACCCAGAGTGGCAACTGCCCTTTTCTACCCTAGAGCCCCTCAAAGGGCCCCCCAGCTCTAAGGCTGGGGTCTAGGGCTGTACCCTAGAGTCCAGCGGGGGGCCTCCACCACCTGGCCCCTGGCAGTGCCCTCAGGCCCCTTTTCTTTCCTGGGCAGGGGACCCGTGGTGGGACACAGCGTCTTCCGAATGCGTCCCGGAGAGGGTACCTGGGAGGGTTTTCACCTTCCCATCAAATAGCCTCGGCTTGCAGGAAAGCAACTCCAGAAGCTATGTTGAGGGAGTTTATGGGACTTTTTAAACTTTCATACCATGCCATGTCTAAAGTCCATTTTAAATACATTTTAAGTGATCAATGTACACAATTAGAAGATAGTGAATCTCCCAGAAAGATATAAAACATATGTAGCGTGTATAAAGACAGACTAGTATTTGCATATATTTTCCCTTTTTACAGAACAATTATAATAGCACAGATTCAAAAAGTATATTCACTATGAGATAAAATATGCAGGTAACTGTCTACATCTAAAGAAGAGATTACCTCAATTTCAACCAAGCTCTTCTACCTGCCCTCCATCTAACTAACATAAATTTAGAAATGTGAAGATCCTATTATTTCGTCACACCAAATTTAAGGAAGGAATGACAAGAAGAACGAAAATAAAAAGGAAAAGGCAAATTACCCTCCCTTTGTCTTTTCAAACAGAAGTATGGCTCTTTAAATTCTCTTAAAGTCTCTAAGGAAGTTGTTGAGTTGCTGAAATTCGATACTTGAAACCAAGTCACACCAAACCATGCATGAACTGTATAGATTCTGAGAGCTGTGTTTATATGCTGCCTTTGTGCTTTTTTGTTGCAGGGTGTTATTGTTGTCACCTAGTTTGTCTTCATATATCTTTCTAGATTTATTTAAAATTTTATTGATATTTGTATAAAATGTATAACCAGTGAGAGTAAAAGGACAAGTGACATAAAACTGTAAATGTTAATAATACCAAATCTATTCAGGTACTGGAAAAAAATACTCCACGATTGCTCCTATCAAAGTATTTCCATTAAATTATTAAGTGAATCAAAGTATTGGTTCCTGTACGAAAATCTTATTCAAGCTATACCAAGGAGGTCCATACCTTTCTTCTTTCATATTTTAATTCCAGATTTTTTTGTTTTAAGTTTATCAGAACTTTAAAATTCTGATACGAGGTTTTATCAGATTTCTTTACCTTAAATTTATCAGGATTCTTCCCTATCTTAAAACCAAGAAGCTAGCTAGTAACCTGCCTTTTGGTTTTCAGTGTACTAGGAAATAACAATAATTTCCAAAATAATTATGACATCTTATTTTTCATATTTGGAGCCACAGTGCTGATGTAAGTTTCTAAAACAATCCTCATGTTTTGAAGTTAAATGGGTTTTAACTTTCCTATTGTATAAGACAAGATCTAGTCTTTTGTCCTCTCTATTTTAGCCATTTTCTTTATCAAATGACAGTGAAATGGGATGGAAATTCCTGCTGTTACATGACATATTTTATTTCTTAAATGCATAGCTCTTCTTTATAAGGAAATGGAAAACGGTGCTAACAGCTTCTCCAGAGCTGTAAGGTGAATACAGAATGACATGAGATCTCAGCACTGTCTTTCCTATAGGAAAAGATGCATTTCATCACAATCATTACCACTCAATAAATATAAAAACTTTAGTATCTTTATTATTTTGCATTTTAGATACTTTGACTTGACGAGAGAAAATTTCTTCCAAGATCTGTACAATCAAATGTCAAGACTGTTTTGCTTTTCTCAGAAATACTAAAAATTTAATAAGCATTAGAAACTACATGTTAGAGGATGTTCTACTGATTAAACAAGTCAAATTAAAAGGAAGTTATTACTTATGTTATACCATTTTTATTTAACTTTAGATACAGTAAAGTAGTAAATCTCTGGTTGCTTCAACATCTGAACACAGAACCCACTTTAAAACTCTGTTTAGCAATAACAATTTCTTCTCTGAATAAAGTGGCATGGCTAAAAACTGTGGTATTCTAAAATCAGCTCTCAGTGTAACTGCTAGACAGACTTCACGGTACGTAGGTGAATAACTTAATTCCCCCCTACCCTCACCAAAAATTCCCTTGCCAAAAGAAGTAAGAAATCAGAGGCAGTGGAGTAGGCAGGAAAAACACAGGACTAACAGGCTTGGATGCTACCCCCAGTGCTGTGCAACCCTTCTCTGAGTCTCAATTTTCTCAATTCCCCTCCAATGAAGAGGTTAAATTAGATGTTTACTCTGATCCTTTCCAATTTTAAAAGCCTGTGAGCTAATAAAATCATGCCAGATATCTGCATGTTTTAAAGAGTCAGGCATGTTTCCTTAATCATTACATTTAAAAGGGAACAAAAACGTCTGTTTCAGAACAAATTTCAAAGACACTTTACTGAACATGTTTTTATACACAGCTTTTAATAGTGGGAAAAATGATATAAAATAAAATGTCTCATAAAATGATTAATCTTACTGTGGGAAAATAAGGATAAAGGATGAAAAGGGGAAAGGCAGTTATCGGTCCTTTTTAAGTTTAAAAGCAGATTACATAACTACTTATAGGTCCGCTTCTGTGATGCCTACATTCTCAAAGGTTATAAGAACAAAATATGATATAATTCCTTTGGTCCTCAACTGCCTGGATTGTGACTTACTGTTATGTATAAGCAGGTGTCTCTGCAAAGAAAATGGGGTCCGGAACAAAGCTTTACATTCCTCACATTGGAAAGGCCTCTCTTCAGAGTGGGTCTGCAGATGAAAGAAACAGTGAGTCAGGACTCTCTAGAATCAACTAGTCATTACAATAATTGGAGCCTGGATTCATGATGGTGACCAGGAAAGACAGGAAGGTGGACAATATCCTGTTCCTTCTGGTGACATTCTTCCCCCGTAAAATTGAGAACACAAATAGGCTGTGTTCATGGGGAAAAAAATGACTGTATTTTTAACTTCTCAAATTAATTAACTATAAACTTGATAAACAATAAAGGAAACTGCTCCTATAATCTCAAATGCTAATCTCAATACACACTGGGATTTCTCAGAATCTAGTTTGCAGAGTGAAATGATACGCAATTTCTCTAAAGACTAAACCTCCTTTATTTAGTCTTTAGAGATTATTAGGGCATGAACATTTAGTATAGGAAAATATGGCATTTCAAATTGGTATAAGAACAGTGGACTGTTTAGTAAATGGTTGTGAGGCAACTGTATAGATATTCAGGAAAAATTAAGTTGTGTCTCTTCCCCACCCATTACAAGAGATAAATCCCATTTCAATTCAGCTATATTTTTTTAATGTGAAGAATAAGACACTAAATATACAAGAAAATATGAGTAAATATTTAAATAATTTTTGAGTAGGAAAAGGCTTTCTAGGCATGGTAGAAAACCAGGTACTCAGATGAGAGAATTAAATTTAAAACTGCAAGGCAGAAATATTCGGTGACACAGAAAATATTTGCAACATACACCAAAAGTTTAAAATTACTAATATAAAGAGTTATAGCAAATTAATAATATAAAAATTCCCCCGAAAGGGCAAAAGGACTCTCCTCCAAATAGCACTCTTAAAATTTCATTATTTATTTTGCGCCAAGTCTATGATATGCACTTCATGCCGCTACATGCCAGTCCTATTTTATATTCTGGGGATATAGTTGTGGGAAAAAAAAGGCAAATGTCTCTGCTATTGTGGAGCTCTTACTCTAGCAGAGAGAGAGGAACAATCAACAAATGATAAAATATCAGATACATGCTACAGAGAAAAATAAAGCAGGGAAAGAGGACAGCAAATGTTTCAGAGAACGGGGTAGCAATTTTATTTTTTATTTATTTATTTTTTGCGGTACGCGGGCCTCTCACTGCTGTGGCCTCTCCCGTTGTGGAGCACAGGCTTCGGACGCGCAGGCTCAGCGGCCATGGCTCACGGGCCCAGCCGCTCCGCGGCATGTGGGATCCTCCCGGACCAGGGCACGAACCCGTGTCCCCTGCACTGGCAGGCGGACTCTCAACCACTGTGCCACCAGGGAAGCCCGGGTAGCAATTTTAAACAGGTGGTCAAGGAAATTCTGGCTGAGAAGGTGACAGTTGAGAGAAGATCTGATTGCACTGGGGCAACAGGGGCAGGTTTCCCTCTGGGTGATCTAGGCAGGAAACTCCACGGAGGCCAGTGTGATAGGAACTAAGTGGAAGAGTGGCACAGAAATGGGAGAAGGTGGAGAAATGGGAGAAGCAAATGATGTAGGGCTTGGTTAGCCACTGCAGGAATTTTGTCTTTTACTGAGAGAAATATAAAATCTCCCTAATGGGTTTTAAGCAGGTAAGAGGCATGATTCACTTGG
Organism: Globicephala melas; assembly: GCF_963455315.2. Taxonomy (NCBI): domain Eukaryota; kingdom Metazoa; phylum Chordata; class Mammalia; order Artiodactyla; family Delphinidae; genus Globicephala; species Globicephala melas. The sequence continues at coordinate 20,565,506 of NC_083318.1, read as the reverse complement.
CATTTAACAGGATGCTAAGGTGGCTGTGTTGAGAACAGGATATAGGGAGACAAGGGAGAGCAGAGAAACTAGAGAAGTAATAGCAATAAACCAAGCAAGAGATGATTAAGACCTATACCAGGGTGGGAGCCACTAATGTGAAGGAAAGTCAGAGGCTTCTGGATCTATTATGAAAGTGAACAGGTTTTGCAGACAGACCTGGATATGAAGCATAAGACACAGAAAGAAGGAAGCAAGCATGCCTCCAAAATTGTGACCTGAGTAACGGTAGGATGGATTAGCCATTAACTAGTATATGAAAGAGCAAGCAAGAAACAAGTTTGGGTACAAGATAAGGGGTTCGATTTTGGACAAGTTCAGATGACTATTAAGAGATGTCAACAGGCAGTTGAATATTTCAAGTCTGGATTACTGGCTCTAAAACTTGGGGATGTCAGATTACGTACAGTATTAATACTTCAAGCCATGAATGCAATTAAAGAATGAAAAATTTAAAACAAAATACTATCTATGGTCTATCAGACTGGCAGAAGTGAAGAAAACAGATATCATTCTGTGTTGTCTGAAGGGTAAGAACATGCAAGCTCACATCTGGTAATTGGGAATGTAAATTTTCTGAGGGGCAGTGTGGCTCTATTTACCAAACTGATAACTGTGCGTAGACCTCTTGACTAACCAATTCCTTTTATAGAAATATATCGGACAAATTTTTGCTCTTTTTTTTTTGGTAGCGCTGCACGGCATGTGGGATCTTAGTTCCCCGACCAGGGACTGAACCATGCCCTTGGCAGTGAGAGCATGGAGTCCTAACCACTGGACTGCCAGGGAATTCCCTTGCACAATTTTTTTTAAAAAGTAAAGAATTTTTTTAAAATTCCCATTGACAGTTATAAACCTAACTAAATTCTAGCGACTATTAAATATATTTTTTCTTTGATATGGAAAAGTCTCCATAACATATTTTGAGTGTCAAGAGCCGAATGCAAAGCGTTATACAGTAGAATACCATTTATGGCACATTCATACTCACACAGAACAGGGTCTAGGAAGATGTTCTACAAAACACTGAGGAGGGTTTTCGCAGTAAAGTGGACAGTGGTATTTGACAGAGTTTTTGCTTTGTTCTCTAGAACTTTCTTTGATGTTTTAATTTTCTACAATTAGTAGATAATATCATTATAAAAAGAAAGAAACTCATTTTTAGAGCATCCAAATTGGAACACAGGGTTGCTTTAATCTTCCAAATATATATTCCACCCTAACCCATTCTTTCTCTTTTTCCAAATCTAGGACAAAACAACTTGTGGCTATGATTTAGTGGCTTGATGATTAAAGAACTTGGGACAGCATAATGCCTTAGACCTATGTTAACCAAACCAAAGCCACAACTTCTAGATACTGACCTGAAGTCAGTAGCACGTTTCAAGCAGTAAGCCGTTAGTACATAGCCAGGTGAATAAATACTTTGTCAAAAAGGTTCCAACGCCCAACACCACGGAGGTGTGATGGCATGACCTGTGAAAGTCTCAGCATTCAATCTCATTTAAGTAAGGTGGCAGTGAAATACCCGCAAGTTGTGGATAGAGGACTTCTGTCTCCAAGATATATTCTACAAATACCAAATAAAATTAACCCTCTTAAAGGGTTCCTTATCCTTCCATTTTTCATCTCTACAGGGTTCCAAACTTTCCACTGACTTATTCATCACATTATCCTTGAGCTCCAGAACACCCTCCTTTTAAATGCCAGGCGCTGAGACACCAATATCTGCTGATGTAACAAATGGGCTAGTCCACGAACTGGCACTATGAAATATATCATTTTATGCACCATGTCTGATTATTGTTGCAGATGTAGAAAATACATAAGGAAACGTGTTGCACTACCTGTAACACCTAGGAAAATGTCTCAAGAATGCTTCAGAAAGTTTACAACATAATTTTTATACAATAGTTAGCAAATTATCACATTTCTAGCCAACCAAACCAAATACTAATTTCATGAGAGCAGATTAGCCTTTTCCTCAGGCCCATTCACAATTAAAAATAACTTTGACTATCAGTAATATATACAGCTCCACAGTTAGCAATATTACTTGAAATGACATTTCTTCTTTCAGTCATGTGCAAAACAAGAAAACTATGACAAATTCAGGGGAAATAAGTAGAGATAAAATAAAACTGGAAAAATTATTCCAGAGATACATGTGTTAGAACTATTCTTAAAAAAAAAAATCTCATTATTGAAGTCTGTATAAAAGTATATTGCTATCCCACAGGGTCACATAATAAACCTAAGGTTTTATAAAATGTGTGTCATCTGGCTGTTTACAAGGTCTGTGGATTAAATTTTTACTGTCAGACTTACAACTGGCTTCCTTAAAAGGACTCACAAAAATGAATAGAAACTGGAGAAATACCGAAGAAATCAGTTTCTTTAAGCTCAGTACAGAAAAAGGTAGCTCATGCTACACAGAGAAGTGAAGATGGAGTACAGCCTTGAGTAGCCAGTCCAACCTTTCCATTGCTTGAAAGCCACAACTCATTAGTACAAAACCATAATCTCAAGGGGCCAACTACTGAAGTCCCCGCAGCCCTAAGGACACTCCTCCTCCATATCTGTGGGAGACTGGTTTCAGGACCTCAGAGGCTACCAAAATCCAAGGATGCTCTCAGCTAGTGGGAACATACTACAAAGCACACGAGGCTCAGTTCAGTGCTCTGTAACGACCGAGATGAGTGGGATAGGAGGGGGTGGGAGGGAGGTCCAAGAGGGAGGGGATATAGGTATACATATAGCTGATTTACTTCATTATACAACAGAAAATAATACACCATTGTAAAGCAATTATACTCCAAAAACAAAAAAATGGCATAGTATTTGCATATAACCTATGCACATCCTCTCGTATATTTTAAATCACCTCTAGATTACTTATAATACCTAATGCAATGTAAATGGTTGCCAGTGCACAGCAAATTCAAGTTCTGCTGTTTGGAACTTTCTGGAATTTTTCTTCCAAATACTTTGCCTTCGCGGTTGGTTGAGTCTGTGGACGTGGAACCCGCAGACACAAAGGGCCAACTGTAATACCCTGATCAAGGCAAAGGGAATTTGCTAAGAGAAGAAATAATCACAGGCTTTCAGATGAAGTCTTCCTTGGAAGGCAACTCAGGGGGCTTTCCCCTCTTCTATACTGCTGAGAGACGGTATCTCATATTTGTAACCAAGGATAGCTGTAGCAAACTGTGCTTTCAACACATGACTCTTCAGGCTAGCTGATTTGACCATTAATTTAAAAGTTCTGCCTCTGCATGGCCACTATTTACTACAGCTAGTCTAGAACCATACAGAACAAGTTTATTCTCGCTTCCAAATGAAGCTCTTTGAATACCTGGAAACAGCAACCATGTCCCCTCACAAACTGTCCAGATAACAGAAACTTGTAGCTTCACTACTGAAGATAAAAGTTTTCAGATGCATCATAATAATGTGAAGCAGAATTTTCTGCATAGAAGTAGGCCTCCTAATTTTTATAAGTCATATGTAACACACCATAGCAGCTATACTAGCTCCTTTAGTGGATAACTTGTTTGCTAGGCAAGATGGCGAAATAAATTGGTAATCTTGCAATGAACTTTATGTGCCATCCAAAGAGAAACAAGTGCAGATTCCTAAACTACAAACAGACAAACAAACAACAATGGATCAATTCCAGTCCTATCCAAAAATTACTCTAAAAATTAATACCAGTCCTTCAACAGGAAATAGTTTTCTTATAGTATAAATCCCTAGTAATTAACAGATAATAGGAAATAGGATGAGAATAGGATTCCAAATATTTGGAATAGATAGATATAAAGTAAAATGTCTGTGTATGTATGTGTGTGTGTGTATTTAAACCACTACCCAATTATCTAAGTGTCAACATGGCCAGAGGATATTTTCTCAATCGAAACCCTTATAAAAACTAAACAAATCTATTTTCAACATAATACAGATGCAAAGTCAAAAGATCAGAGTCTGATTCTAAACTGATTCTAGTTTCTAATTTTAAATATAAAACACTCAATATGGGATATTAGGTTCAAAGCTTATTTTTTTACTGAAAATACTGCACGTCAGCATATTTTAATTATAACATACAATTCTCATTTGTACAGTTCTAGTTTTCATTGGTTCAAGTTTGTGGCATTTTCTAGTTTGATACAAATTGTTATAGAAGAGAGAAGAGTGTCTCTTTTTAAAAAAGTAATAGTTTTCCATTTATTTTAACTTAGCTTCCAAATTTATACTACTTATTCACTAAGACTGTCAACATCATTTAAAATTCATTACCCTGCCTATTGCGGGTTCACATAAGTACACTTCCTGCCCTCATGCTAAATCTCCCCCATTTGCCATGCTCTATGAGTCACAGTTTATTTCTAAAGTTTTTTGTCTTCTCTGGGTGAAACAAACCATCACCAAGTCTTCTGGCTACAGCTAACCTGAGTTTTTTTTTTTTTTTCCCCCCAATCCTCTTTCACTTAGTCTTCTTCTAATAGATCCTCTGGGCTGAGAAACGAGTCAACCAAACTTGGTAGAATTTCAGGTAGAATAGAAATGAAAGGGACAAGGGAAGGATCTCCATGTTATACTAAATACTATGTTTTAATACATGAAAAAAATAAGAAATATACTGATAATGGAGAATTAATTTAATGATATTAGAGGAAAATAAACTGTTTTTATTTCCTGCTTTTTCTATCCTGAACATTTCTGAACCAAACCATTCAGAAGAACAAGGGTATATTTGAAGAATTTTTGTGAAGAGGAGCTGTTTTTTAATATATGACACTGATTTCCAGGAAGATAAAAAGGAAGCAGCGGGGCTTCCCTGGTGGTGCAGTGGTTGAGAGTCCGCCTGCTGATGCAGGGGATGCGGGTTCGTGCCCCGATCCGGGAAGATCCCACATGCCGCGGAGCGGCTGGGCCCGTGAGGCATGGCCGCCGAGCCTGCGTGTCCGGAGCCTGTGCTCCGCAATGAGAGAGGCCACAACAGTGAGAGGCCCGCCTACCGCAAAAAAAAGAAAAAAAAAAAAAAGGAAGCAGTGATAAGACATATGCTTATTAACATTAATCTTCCCAAAACACCATGTGAAAGAATTTTGAAAAAGGAAAACTACAAAGGAGCCCTTGTCCAACAGATATTAAAAAACATTATAAATCGCAACTATTAAAATAGTCTGATATTGCAAGGGAATACAGATTAAATGGAACAGAATGGAGTCCAAAAATAGATTTATACAAGAGGCGTTCAATAATGTGATAGCAGTGGTATGAATCAATATTTCAATCCATACCTAAAAATAAATTATTGATGGATTAAAATACCAATTAAAAAAGAAATATAACTTTTAAAAGCATTGACGAGTATTTGCATAATCTTGGAATAAGAAAGTTTTCTAAATAGGACTTAAAACTCAGAAGCTATAAATACTCAGAAGCCATAAAACTCATAATCCATGTCATACTTGAAAACATAAAAATGTAAAACTTCTTTACTCAAAAGATACAAGTTGATAGATGGGGACAAATATTAGAAACAAAAACAGCGAAGTACTGATATTCATAATATCTATAGAGTTCCTAGAAATCAACAAGAAAACAGCCAAATAGGCCAGCAGAAAAAGGACAAAGAGTACCTACAAGCATTTCTCAGAAGAAAAATGGAAAAATAAAAAACATAAAAAGAATTTCACCCACCATTGCTAAAATGCAATGAAACATCACCTTTCACTTCTCAGACTGAAAAAAAAAAAACAAAGGCTGATAACATAGATGTTTGTGATGGCACGGAGCACTTTCATCACTACTAAGTGAAAATAAGAGCTTTTTCAGAAGGCAGTTGGGCAGGAGCAATCAAAATTTAAAGTAAACTTAATATCTGACCCATAAATTCCATACCTAAGATCCAGTTGCATAAATAATACTCTTGGCAAAGTTACAAAGTTTTATGTAAAAGGATGTTCACTGAAGTATCGAAATAGTAATAGTCATAAAAAATGAGTCGCTTTATATGAACCTACCTGAAATGCTCTCCAAGTCATAATGTCAAGGCAAAGAAGTAAGTTCCTAAATGACATCTGTGTCATAAAACCATTTACATTTAAATATACTTTTCTCCCAGATGGGTAGCCGAGACCTTGTGTTTTTCTCCAAGCTCCACCCAAAATGCACATCCTCTTACACACAAACATCAGTGTGGAACGTGGAAGTTCCTGACAATTTACTAGGGTGACGAAGGAGGTGCTCTGTACTTACAGCATTTGAAAGCGCCCCTCCCAACCTAACACTCTGGAGTCTCTTCTTACACTCTCTTCTCCATTCTAATGGTCACCCTTCCCACCTTCTACCCCCCCACCTTCCCAGCTCTTCCCAGAGGTGCTCTGTACTTACAGCATTTGAAAGCGCCCCTCCCAACCTAACACTCTGGAGTCTCTTCTTACACTCTCTTCTCCATTCCAATGGTCACCCTTCCTACCTTCTACCCCCCACCTTCCCAGCTCTGCCACCCAACCACCTCCAGCTCACACCTTCCCATTTCTAACCTTCCCTATTCCAGCCCATTACAGTGACTTAAAGTATGTCAACGGCATTATGCTGAGGATAAAAACTGAATTTTACTCAGTCTACAAAATATCCTCCGGTTACTAGGATCACCTGCCTTTGAATATAGTAGTAGATGTGGTAATAATGAACAAATAATTTGTACAACAACGTGTACAGTTGTTAATATACTTGGGAAAGCCCAGAGGCTATTCACTGGGAAGGGGCCTAGAAGCATGGTAGGCAGAAGGGAGGGTGGCTGGTGCCGGGGATTCTAACCTAAGCTGCATAACTGACTACCCATGCATTCATGTATGATCTTAGGGATTTGTTTTCATATGATGTCTACTACAAAGGAAAAAAAAGGAAAACAAAATTAATTTAAAAATAAAGAACATTTCCCTTTGCGGTTTTAAGAAGGCTTACGGTGTGCACTTGATCAGGCGGGTCAAGTAAAGTGAGCTCAACCCCTGGGTTGGGCTGGGCTGGTAAAGAGCAAAGAACAAAGGCAGTATTCTGGAGGTGAGAGCCAGTCTGAACCTTTAAGTACAAGGCAAGAGTCAGAGGCTAGAGACCTGGAAGGCAAGGCCCTGTGCCCACAGGAACCGGGGTGAAGAAAGCTCTGAAGAGCAGCAGCAATGCTGTGGTTCAGGGAAACACCAAGGAACAGTCTTTAGTTGACGGCTCTTCAATCATAATCTGGGGAAGCAGAAGCAAGCTGGGAGGCAGGTTCTTCTATTAAAGTTTCTCAGGGGACAAAGGGCCATCACTGATTTGGGAGTAAGTGAGCTACATGTGAAATATCTAACTCAGAGCCAGGAAAGGGTTCAGAAAATTAGAACAGTGCAGTGTCTTCAAATGAAAGGTTTAAAGAGTTCTTAGCTATCTCGGGCTGATAAACCCAGTGCAGAAGGAACACAACCATGATTTTTCAGTGGATCACTAGATCACTGATATGCTCATAAAGTCAAGAAAGGGAGTGCTCAGAAAGGGAAAAATGCTGCAATACACACTGCAAATAGAGATTTAGAGAAATCGCTCCTCGTATCATAACTACCATTTAACTAAGAACATTAAATCATTTACTTGGGATAATTTTTTCATGAATTTTTATTCATTCGGACAATGTCTGCCACATTCAAAGTACAATGTGGTCAACAGGTGCCGTGAATTAAAGTACAGCATCTATCTTCAAAGCTTACTGTCTAGTACGAGAAATAAGGTGCTTACATTAGAAACTGTACGATGCCATCCCATCATCCACCGAAGAAAAATAACTGAAACAGGGTAAGCAATTTGCCATTAACTAAATGAGCTTCAGAGGAACATGTGTATCTGTTCCTTTCCTCTGTCAGGTTCAATTCCTACATGCATGCCCCCCTTAGTGTGAGCATCTCATCCTTGTGAATGTGCTTCTAGAACACAAAAATAGGCAATTCTGGACATACAACACCTTACATGAACCACCCACGACTTCACCTACAACCCACCTGAAGAAGAGAAATCTGATGCAAAGTTGAAGGAAAAAGTGGTTGTGATGGAATTACTGAGCCACTGTCTTTCAATCTACAACTTGGCACCTTTCTTAGAGACTGACCAAGATTTCTTTTATTACGTAAAATTTATGCCATATATTATGGTCTTAGAACCTAATCCCTGATTTCTTTATAGAGAGACCTGTCCTTTTCTTTAAGGTCTAATAAAATCTCACCTGCACAAAGTCTGACCTGCAGTGTCTTTCAAACTGCCTGATCATGACCGAAAAGATAATTTTTATATCAAAATCTAACACATACACACAGACACACACACACGTGTATTATTTCATTAAATGACCCTTACTCTCATACTTTCTATTGTATTTTTTATTCTATTCTATTCTATTCTGTTCTGTTCTATTCTATTCTATTCTATTCATGACCCAGTTAATTACTTCAAGACCCACAAAGTGGTCATGGCCCAGAATTTGGAAATCACTGGATGAGGTGTTAGTAGAGGACACCCAATGGAATTATTTTAGGAGAGGTTATGACCAGAGTTCCTCATCGGCTTCTAATGTTCATCCCTTGAAGGTCATATAAAGGTCAGGAAAACAGGTCTCTCATTTGAATAGACACAGCTCTTTCCCCCAGGAGCTTGTCTGTGACTTAATCAGGACAAAACCTCTCTGTACTCATTCCCATCATCAAGCAAGTAGTGCCAGCTCCAGGATCCAAGATGGCTCAGCCCATCTAGATACCACACCCGTCACAGGAGTAGAAAGCACTATACACATCTCAGTTTGGCTTTGCTTTAAATCTGACAGGGAGCAAAATGGAGGATGAAGACTAATTAACTAATTTCTGTTTCCTGCGGTTCTGAAATGTCTGTCCAATTGTGATTTAAAGGATCACAGAATATAGGTGGATCCAGACGAACAATCTTTGTTTAACTAGATCCTAAAAATACAACTATGAATCAGGTTAAATGACTGTCAGGAAGGATTAGGGAAAAGAAAAACTAATTTTGACCAGTTGAGCTTGTATAACTGGCAGGATGACGAAACAAGTAATTAAGTTTAAGAAACAGAAATCACTCCTTCAAAATTTCACGCCCTATTGTCCATCACAATGAAAACATTTCCTTTTCAAGCAAATTTAAATGTTAAAAGAATTGACCCCAAAATAAACCAAATAAGTATAATAGAAATACGCAAGTTACATAATCAAAAACCCCAAAGAATGATTTATTTAAAATAACAACCTTTGGTCATGCTACATGATGAAGATGGGTCTGACTTTTAGTGGGTTTTTTTTCTGCTTTCCTTGCATATCCTTACTTTTTAGGTTTGGAACTGGCCACTAATGAATAATGAAGGAAGAAAAAGTTGATTTGCTTTTTTCACCATAACTCTTGGAAAATATTTTAAACATTTTCATGTAACCATACCAAATACACGCTAGGATCATAACACAGTGAGAAGCACAACTGTCCACAGCAGAAGGATTGAATGTGCTTTCCATTTTGGAAATTACAGGCATCGTTGTTTCTATCCTTCCCAAGGCATCATTATTACTTTCATATGATTTATGATTAAAGGTATGAGAGATGGTGCAAAGATCCTGTGTCAAATTCCCATATGGCATATAACATAAGTCAAACTGTGAAAAACTCGTAAATGTGGGTAGATCAGTTTCATCAAAGAAAGGAGCAAGAGGGTTCCAGAGACTTAGCAGGAAACTAGCCAGATAATTTTTTATAGGCATGTAATTCCAATGCAGCAGTAATGAATGTGGTCCTGCCTCTGAACATATAATGCCTGAGTTAAACATAAGGGCGGTCAGCAAGAAATTAGGCAGAGATGATTTGGTACACCATCAATCAATCCTGTTTACTCTTTCGTAAATCTGCCTTTTCTTTTCTTTTTAGACTGAAGCTGAAACTGATATCGTAACTTCTTAAATGATTTAAAGAGATAAAATGATGTGTTTGTAAAGTCCCAATAAATACTGAAATAATTATAATTCCAATGGAATATTGCAAATAAAAAGGTAACAAGTTATTTGAAAATGCATTATTTATACGTTGTTTAATAGCATCCTACAATATACCAAAATCAATAAGCAAATATGTATCACATCACAAATTTAAACATACACTTTTAAGACAATGAATATCTTTGCACGCATTTTCTGAATTCAATTCAAACATTATTTATTACCTACACAAAGTAGATTAGATAAAACTTTCTTTCTTTTTTTTTTTTTTTTTTTTTGCGGTACGCGGGCCTCTCACTGTTGTGGCCTCTCCCCTTGCGGAGCACAGGCTCCGGACGCCCAGGCCCAGCGGCCATGGCTCACGGGCCCAGCCGCTCTGCGGCATGTGGGATCTTCCCGGACCGGGGCACGAACTCGCGTCCCCTGCATCGGCAGGCGGACTCTCAACCACTGCGCCACCAGAGAAGCCCAAAACTAACTTTCTGATACAAGAACTTGAGTAAAGTGTAGGAAATGCAAACAAAAATCAATAGACGAAACTAAGAGATTGTAACTTGAAGAGAGTCCTGCTAGAAAGGAGGGACGGGAGAAGTTAGAGAGGTCATGCTGAGTTGTTTTTGATATGTCTCATGCAGAAAATAGGAGGATACAAAGCTGGAAAAGGAAGCTGAGGTCATGGTGTAGAGAACTCCGAGTGACAGGGTAAAGCATCATATGTTAATAGGTGCTGGAAATCTACTTATAATATTAGAGTACAAGAGTGATAGAGCTGTGCTTTGGGATGATTTATCTAGTTAGCTGAATAAGTGGGAAGTGATAAGTAACAAGAAGCTGAATGAGATGGGTATTAAAGTGATGAAGATGAGCCATGATCGGATGTGGAAATGGTAGAGCAATGGATGATTGTGACGGTGATAAGGCAACGTAGAGGGTACAATCTTTAAGAATTAGCTTCTAATTCTAAAAAGGGGCTAATATTACAGAAAGAGACAGGGATATTTAGATGCTTTTGTCCTTAACAGAAACTTCCAAAAGTGAAGTTATCTGGAGCGTGCTAAATTCATTAGGTCAAAAGGTGCCCAGTTATGTATCACACGAGCAGTGGCAAATGTGTGTCTGAGAGCTGGGATTAACAAAATAAATCACTTGGAAATCATCAGTACAGAGTTTGTACCAGAATTCATGGATATAGCGGACATTGAGAACATAGAAGAGGCCTACAGTCAAAGCAGCCGGGATAACCCCCTGGGGGAGGGTTCAGAGAACAAAGAAGCCCTCAGAGAAACCGGCAGAAGACCTAGCAGAGTCACTAAAATGGCGCGATAGATGAAGAGGATTTCCAAAAGGTAACAAGAGCAAGAGTGTCAAACTTTATAGAAAGAAAGAAGAGAAGACTTTGCAGTTACTGCAACGCTGGAAAACACTGGATGACACTCTGCTTGTGAGGAGAACAGTGTCAGTAGAGAATACAGATAGGAAACAAGGCCACAGGGGTTACGGCCTGAGTGAGTGGTTAGAAAACAGAAGCAAGATCTTCTCCAATTATTTCATATGTACAGCATGACTCGGATATCCAAAAACCTCTTTGAAGGTAAACAATTGGTAATTATATCAGGAAATCAGCAAAAATACGTATGTTTATAACAATATTAATAAGCTTTTACCTTCTTGTGATTCTTGTAAACATTTCTGTGGGCAAATCCCTTTCCACAAAGCTTGCATTTGTAAGGTTTATCTTCACTGTGTATTACTTTGTGAGCACCCACTTGATCGAGCCTCTTGAAAGATTTATTACAAATCTCACAATTATAGGGTCGTTTTTCTGTGAAAAATGAGTGGAGACAATCTCATATCTACATAAAGGTAAAGGATAAAAAAGAAAACAGCCTTACCTTGTATTACTTCTTATGGATAAGTCAACTAAAACATGATCCAAACAACTGAAACCATCTATACCCAATCCATCTGTTAGACAGGTGAGCCTATTCACAAAAGAAACATCAGTTTGTTCTTTTATTGATCTACTTGCAAGCTAAATGTATAAAGTAGCTTAGATATAAAGATGAAGTTTCAATTCAAGGAAGAAATCCTACTTCTAGATGAAAAATCTGCTGATCGGTATGAGTTCAAGCCAGGGCCACAACTCCGAATGCAAAGGGTGAGTGGCCTGACAGTGATGAAGGTAAAGGACAGACCTGCCTCCTGCTGGGCCAACAGACCCCACACAGGCCGAGCTTCCAATTCTCAGCAGGAACTACACATTTAGGTTGCTGGGTAGAATCCACATTTATACAATATTCATGTAATGCTGACAACTTTTTCAAACAAAGAGTATCTGAAGGCCACCAGATCTTCTATTTTCGATCCATCATTTTTGATCTTCCATTTTCATTTGCCAAAATATCTATATCTGTCTCCAAATGAAGTAGCTATTCAAAAACATTCTGACTTAAATGGTCTCAAAGTACAGACATTCTAAACTCTAGAAAAGAGACTTCATAAAGCTATAAAGTTATTTTCAGAGCTGAATTTTTCTAAGTCTGTGTAACTGACCTGTTACTCAAACTTGCTTAAAATGAAACTATAGCTTTAAAAACTTACATTCTCAAAATGTATTTATAAATTTCTCACTAACATGTATTAGTTCCTTAGTTAGAATGTGAAAACACCTAGAAATGTCGGAACTATAATTGCTGAATCGCTCCTAAATATCAGACACTCTGCTAGCGTGGTACATAGATGACTTCGTTTAACCTGAACAGCAATTTTGAAAGGTAGGATATCTTTTCACAGATGAAGAATATAGAAACAGAGCCTCAAGGAGGATTAGGTAACAAATTAAATGGTGAGTTTGAAGATCTTCAATTTCATTTAGTCCAACCACATATGCTTCAGAAACAAACTAAGGTCGAGAAGCTAAGTAACTTGTTCAAAATCACACGGCCGGTCAATGGCCAACCTGGAACTAATAACCAGGTCTCCTGATTACCACTCTCAGAGCTCCTGAAAATGACGAGGTGAATCTTTTGTAGAGATTTCAATACGAATGGAAAAATATGTATTTTACCTGAGTGGGTGATCATATGACGTTTTAGCTGATTAGCTGAAATGAATTTCTTCATACATTCTTGACAATCAAATACCTCATGAATCTGCAAAACGTTAAATTGACAGTTAAGTCAACTATCAAAGCCAAAAACTGTACAGAGCTCAAGTAAAAGTATAAACATGTGGACAGTTGCTACTGCAATATCCAAACTATATATTATAATTCAGCCCTAATTTGTTCACACTATCCTACATAAATTGAAAATGCAATGAACATGTTACCTAGTAGAAACATATTATTAAAAAAATGTAAGACTGCACGTTATTTAAATATGTAAAACAGCTGATCTATTTTTAAAGTGCATAATAAATTTACACTCTCTGTAAAAAATTATACCTAGTATATATTAAGTCTCTGTTATGCACAAATTTAGACTTGGAAATACGTAACTTGCCAGTAAAAATATCCCCTTTACAGTAGTCAACACTCCTTTAAACTTAAATATATGTAGTACAGAACAACACATTAATTAATGTTAGAGACAAGGAGATACATGATTCTGAAAAGCATTTAGCTCACTGCAAAACTCTCACAGGATAGGACGACCACAATAAAAAACTTTATTAGTTTTATTTTTAAAAAATTATAATAAGGGGGAGGAGCATAACTTTAGCAAACAACCAGCTAAATAAATATTACAGTTTAATATTAAATTTAGTTCTTTCCCTCCCAGAGACTTAATCAGAGAAATTGAATAGGCGGTATGAAAAGCAGAAGCTTAGTTTATTACCAGTAACAATGTACAAAGTTCTAAGAGGAATGTGTTGCAGGAAGCCTTATATTAGAAATGTTGATCACCCCAATGAATAAGAGCATCATACCATTTTGCTGAAGATTCAAAAATGGTTTGGGTGAGGTCCTGTTTTTGTTTCAACCTCATTAAAGGTAGTGCTCACAAAACTAAACCCCAGACAAGCAAAGGTCCTTCTGCAGGAAGCCAAGATACTGTGGTGATCCTTGCAGGATATCTAGCGCCACTAGAGTGAAAGCCAAGGCAGAAGACCCTGAACTGGTACAGCAATGAGTAAAGAGTGGAGGACTGGTAAACGGCTCCCCTGACCTAAGTGACCACAGAGGAACTCAAGGCAGGAATGGTGAAAAGACGTCACCGGGAAGGAAAACGGAAGCTGGGGCAAGGCTCACAGATCCCTGGTCTGCAGTCTGTGCCTTAAGCCTATGTCCAGCCACATGACAGGTCTGAGGAAGGCAAGTACCACATAGTACAGCAGGAAAACTTTCAGCCTAAGAAATTTTAAAGGCAACATCTTCAATCATCAAAGACCCTAACAGCAATTATATGAGGTGTAATGTTTATTTAAAGATAATAAGAACAGATTTATATTCTTAAACTCTGTTTCTGTAACATATATCTTTTATAATAAGCTACTCTAAAAAATGATGATGTGCCTTCTGAGACATACATAAATGAAAACATTTATTTTCATCTTTAATGTTAAATTTTAATTAGTATATACAAATTTTAAATTATCCATATGAAAGTGGCAGCTGTTAAATAAATTACTGCAAAATATATTTGTTCACTTAACTCTCATGGCTTCTGAAACATGAAACATTTTTTTTTATTTATTTATTTTTTTTTGCGGTACGCGGGCCTCTCACTGTTGTGGCCTCTCCCGTTGTGGAGCACAGGCTCCGGACGCGCAGGCTCAGTGGCCATGGCTCACGGGCCCAGCCGTTCCGCGGCATGTGGGATCTTCCCGGACCGGGGCACGAAGCCGTGTCCCCTGCATCGGCAGGCGGACTCTCAACCACTGCGCCACCAGGGAAGCCCCATGAAACATTTTTAAAGGTTGAATTGAATTGATATTATCAAAATTATAAAAAAGAATATTTACTGTACATGAAAGCATTTTTGTATTGACTATCTTATAGTGGAAAATTCAATCCAAAGCTATTCTCAAAACTCCTAAAAAAGTTTTAATAGAACAATCAGATTTAAAGTGAAAATGACACTAATTAATGCCTAATGCTAAGTAAAGCACCTTTTGTAAAATGTCCAGCTTATTAAATTGACATGGATGGTAATAACTTATCATTTGAAGTCCCAAATTAAATAATTTTCAGGAGGATCATAATATATCTTATTGTAATATAGGGCAGTACACAGTAATGTAAGACACTGTTCTAGACTATAATATAAATTTGACCTATTCATACAGCACCATCTACTGGCAAGGTGCAATACTACAACCAAACTCTATTAGACATTAGACATACCCAACTATAACAACAGTCAAAAATGGAGTCAGTAAAAGCTGCCTGTGGCTTCAGAAAGGCTGAGTCAGAGGAGTTATGCTGTAATGAAGAGCTGCACTGAGCTACTGAGTTATTAACATTTGCAGAAACAGAATGGCTGTATTCCACCACCACCAGGTAGGATTTACATCTACCAAGATATTCCCTGGGGGAAAAGTTCTTATGTTATGAAGAAAATAAATGGAAAAGAGAACACTTTTCAGAAATATGCCCCACTACCGACTTTGTTGAAAGAGTCTATTTGGGAAAATCTGAAATTTGGTAAGATATCTTAAATTTCAACTTCTTAAGATCAGGGAAGGAAATCAAAGAATTATAAAAGTATGAGGATTTTTTTTTTAATGTTTATTCAACTGGATTTAATCTTTTTGTCTCAGACTAGGTTCTGCTTCAGAAACCTTAAGGGTGATGAGAAGGGAGGAAGAGAGACGTAAAAGCAGCAGCATCTGGACTGGAGTTCTGTGCAAAACTTCCCTTAAAAGGTAGCTTCAGTGCTTGCTTCAGCAGCACGTGCACTAAATTTGGGATGATACAGAGAAGATTAGCATGGTCCCTGGACAGGAATTATATGCAAATTCTTGAAGTACTCCATATTTTTAAACAATCTGATAAAATAACCACATGGAAACTGAAAAGAAAAAAAAAGTAGTTTCATGGCACTTAAGAGAAGTAATTAAAAGACACTGATCAGTTCAAAAGTCACACTTCATAAATGAGAGAACACAGGCCCAGTGTTACATGGGGGGTTAGGGACAGAAGAAGGTGACATCCACTGTCTTCACTCCTGTCCAGTGCTGTTGCATTATTTCTCCCTAAGGATCATAATCATTCAACATGTAGGATATAACCTCAGACATTTAACAATTCAACTGTCTTACATGTTACAGGTTAAATCCACAGCACATGCTTGGAGCTACAGCGCTGAATATCATATGAGTTTTAAGGCCTGTCAAGTTATTTTGGAATACAGACACACACAAAGAGACAAAATTCAACTTACAAACCATAACAAAAGTAAAATTTTACTTTCACTAGTATCATCTCCTCTCTTCTTTAGTATTAAATGACTAAAAGACAATATTATATGCTCCTAGATATTCTGAAAAAATAATATATGAACTCAGGAAATAATCATTTATATCTTTGTTATTATAATATAACATATTTTTTTGGACTCTGCCATGATATGAACAAAATCTAAACTTTAATTTAATTCTATTCTGTCGAAAATTCTACTACCTAGTGCTAATGTTGTTAGGGTTAATAACTGTCATTTACTTTTCAGGATAACTTTCACATTAAGATAGCAACTTAGTAAGTTGAATGCTTATTGCAAAATGTATTAAATTTATTTTCTCCTAACACAGTTGGCCCTTGAGCAACACGGGGGTTTGGGGGTTGGACCCACTGCACCCCACTCCCACCCCCCAACCTCTCCCTGCAGTGAAAAAATCGTGTAACTTTACAGCGGGCCCTCCGCATCTGCATAGTCAACCAACCCCTGATCGTGTAGTACTGGAGTATGTATTTACTGGAAAAATCTGCTAAAAGTGGACCAGCACAGTTCAAACCTCTGTTGTTCAAGGGTCAACGGCATAATCGTTTCTGCTAACAACACTCTGACATTCTTCTACATTATTTTTAGTTCTTCAAAATAATAGAGCTCTTTGTCTTCGTTTTGCCACACTTAACTATAATATGCATCCATTTTAAGCTAAATGTCACTGCAGAGCATATCATAAATACACAAAAATATATGGTTTCCTCAAATATATAGTATTTCCTGAGCAAACAGCAACTGGGAAAGCTTGAAACCAGTATGAGGTGTCAGTCAGACACAATACTGTGTTGGAGAAATATTTCTACTAATTCTGAACAACAATAAACAACTCAAAATATTCTTTTGCGAGAGTTCACTCTTTTGCATATCAGTCTTGCATTTTAGAATATGTTAGTAGTTAAATTAATGACAAAACTCTGTCTTTACAATATAAAAATCAGCTAAAAATTTTCATGGCCGACACTATAAATGACTAAAAGATCTTACACTATGATGAGCATTAGTCTTTATCTTACTGACCTTCCTATGTTCCTGCAGGCTTGACGCTGAAGAACACTTTTTATTGCACACTGAACATATGAGTTTTTTCTTAGGATCCCCTAAACAAAAACAACAAACAAAATAAAATAAAATACCACCATGATTTATATGAGAATATTAAGAGGAGGATTAGATACAGTGTTTCTAGGTGATTTATCATTTCTAAACAGGTATTTCATCTTCTTAACTTACAACTCCAAAATTTTCAGTGTTGCAGATATATCCATTAAACTCAGATAAAGAAGAGGCTACATTTTAAATGCTTTCAAAATCTGAGAAATATTCAGCTTGGTATACCACTTTCTACATATATAAAATGGGCCTTTCACCTTTCCACGTTCTAATTTAGTATTAAAAGAGAAAAGCACACTTCCGTGAAAAATTAAAATTAATCAAATGTGTACATAAAAGAAAACTGTATTTATTAACTCGTAAGTTGATTTTGCTACTTGCTTTAAATTTTAACAGAATATTTGATTTAATCAGCTGGATTTTTAAAAATGGAATTCAGAGATTATTCTTTTCAGCACTAGACTTGATCAGCCTGCAAGATCTGAGAGTATATGATTTATCATATTAATGTTAAAAACCAGAATAAGGTAAAATCAAGAACAATGAAACATTATATTGGCATTCATATTATTTTACAAATCAAAACAAAGCTCAGTTTTGTCTTCTTATAGAGTGATTATAATTATAGTAGACCATTTCAAATTTCAAATTTCACAGTGGTTATAAAAAACAAAAGATTCAACAAAACAAGATTTTCAAATACGATATAATAACAATATCATCTGCACGCTCATAAGTAACCACAGAATGGTTTTTCAATTTTTAATTGATTGACTACAAATACTCAAAAAGTAAACAAATAATAAAAGGAACCACCATGCAGCCACTGCCTGGCCCCCAAAATGACTAATCCACGGCTATTCCTGCCAAAACCTCAACCTCATCCACTACCTCACTTCTCTATTTTCTTGAAAGAAATCTAAAATCAGTAGAAAACATGATTACAAAATGACTTGACTAAAAGACTGTGTTTACGAGACAGCAACACTTTCAGAAAAAGGAAAAGATTAATTTTTGTCTTATCATTCAAGATACGGATTTCATATAGTGCACTATTTTTAGCATGCCAAATAGTACAGCCAAGAAAAATTTTCTTGGTGATTGACAAGTAATATGGCTACTAAAGGAGAAAATTCTCCCAAGGAAAATGAATATCCGACAGCATGCATTTGGTCGTCAATTCTCCATCCATATCTATTATACATGAGGGGCCACTGAGAAAGAATATTCCCTCTTTTCCAGCTTGCACCAGCGGGTATGTCCCTCCTTTAACCCACAATCCTTTACTTCCCTAGCTTATCCCTCAACTCAGCTGCTCTCTGAGACTAGACCTTATTCTTTCCCAGAAGGTAGGTCAGGCTTGAGGGAGAGAAGAGAAAGAGAAGTGACATTTCCACAGCCACCTGTTTCACCTTATCCCAATACTCCTGCCATGGCTCCTCCAGCTAGAATCACAGGCAATACACCAAACCCCCATCCCTACTCTTCAATCTCTTCTCTCCTCCTATAGCTTCTATTCTTCATCCTAGGACTGGAATCCTAGTTCCTCAGAGAAGAAACATGGGAAAAGTTTATGACTGTTTGCCTGAGAATGTAGACAAATGTTATTTCCCATATATACAAAATCTCTACGTCAGCATCCACAGAATCGAAATCAAAAGAGAAAGATGGTTATGGTGAATTAAGGAAGTTAGACCCGTCACTGTTTCCTCTTGAGTAACTGGGAAGGTCACCCTACAAGCTTCCCCAGGTTCAAGGACAAGAGCATCTACAAAGCCACAGCTAGACTTTATACCGTTTTAGTTTCACTATATTCAGGTTAAGTCTGACATTTGACTTTCTGATTCAGCTTTCAAAAACAGTCAGGAACACATTACTTACAAAGGTAGGAGATGCACTGAAAATTAATACAACTGTACTGAATACGCAGTCACTTAAGTACTGCGAGTTTCAGCACTATGTGGGTTAAGTGTGCTTCTAGGAGCTAGTCTGAGAACCTACCCACCATATGTTACAGTTCCTATGGAAAAATGTGATCCATATTTAACAATTCAACTTCTCTCTTCTCAGCATCTTCAATTCATATCATCTAATGAGGAACATTTGTCATCGTCGGTGGTAAAAGCTGCAAGATCTTCTCTTTCCTTGAATACCTTTGTCTTTCTACAGTAAAGTGTTCTACGACCATGTGTATGAACACTGCTTTTTTCGCTATTCTGAATATGGAATATTCTTTCCCCCAATGTCTGTGTAGCTGACAGATGCAAGGGAAGAAGCAAGAGAGGGGCTGTGAATGACCGATTGAGCACCAATTCCAGCAAAAAGTATGCATGGTGGCCTCTGGCTGAAATACAGCAAGTTTCGTATTTTATGTGATCCACAACACAGAAAAATAAAAGACTTCCTTTTACGTTATTTCCTACAAAATCACCGTAAGTTTTCAGAACCAGTAATATTTTAATATCCAAGACCAACTACAAGAAGCCTCAAAGAAATTATGCTTCCAGCACAGTCTGAAGACCACATGCCCAATAACAAGAATGCAAGTTTCCAGAGTTTCAGTGTGCATCTGTTTTTTTACTTAGTTCAGCAAAGTTAACTTTAAAAATGACATGAAAGATTTGTTATAATACATTGCAGACAAAGATGGAGAAAATTAAGAACAGCATTTTAAACGTAACAGCTTTAAAAAAACAAAAACTAGGAAGAGACAGGTCTATCAAAAAGTTATGATTGCCTTTTGCAAAGACAGGAAAGGCCCAAGTAGAAAGAATTCAGAAAAATGTCATCTTCTCTATATCCTTCAAAAGGAAAGAAAGAAATCAGAAGACTGTGAAGTCCAAGTGATGTGCACCATTCTGAAGCCACATTTCACAAGCCCATACCTTCAGCCACCCTGAGCTTTCAAATGTGGCTTGTACTGAGCGTGCAGCCCAAACTGGTGGTGCGAAGTTGTAACTAGCATTAAAAGAGACACTTGTTGGACAATGAACAAGTATAGGAATCAGAAACCGAGTACCGGTTATTCTTTTCTCCTGAATGTGAGAATAAACAGGATAGGAGAAAAGAAATAACACTTTCCTCATTTGCAGAAAGACATTTCCATCCAGAAGCCAACGGCAAAAGTAAACACATGAGAAAAATGTAAGTATAGAAGGATAAGAGGAGTGCCATGAACCTCAGCCTCCTTTAAGGAAAAGACACTGAAGAAAGAAAACATTAACTCTGACGATAATCATCTGCTCTATTTAGTGCAACAGATTCAATCCCTAAAGTCAAAATACATTTACCATGTGCAAAGCAGATGAAATCTAAGTGACAAATTTTCTATTTGTCTTATTGTTTAGCCATTAGAAGGAAGTCAAATAGTATCTACTTTATAAATCCAAATATATTCAATTAGCATGTCAAAATGTAGCCAGTAATTTTCTCCAATATAGAATATAAGGATTTTTAAAAATGGAATTTTACTGTAAAAATATTAAGGCAGAAGGGCATCACTTAACAGTTTTAAAATATATCTACTAAAAGAGAAATTTCACATGCTAAAATATTACAATTATTATTTAAAACATTAATTCTTAATGCGCCTGGCTACCAAGCACAACTAGATTCTAGCTTAGGTTTCCAGTTATGATTAATTCAGAGATAGGAAAAATGACGAATATTGCTGAAATCAAAAAGAAATAGTGCTCAGTGGAAGAAAAAAATTCCATTTCCAGAGCTCTACATCTGTGTGAAATACAATGGAAAAGCAAGCTCTCTCCTCAAGAGTGAGAATTAAAAACAGATCGCTGTGGCCTGGGGAGAGGAAGCCCCTTTAAAAACAACCCTCTGATGAGTTCTCACCGGCGTGGATGTTTTCCTGGTGTCTTCTCAGGGCATCCTTGCTCTTCAGTCTCTTTCCACAGCTGTCAGCCTTACACACAAACCTGGCATCTCCCCGGCAAGTCTCCTGGTGCTGCTCAAAACTACAAGACAACCAGGAATGGGAAACAGGGAGAAGAAATGGTGAAGACACCTACAAACTTCTAACATCCAGGCTGGCTTTTGTAATGCATGCTCCCCAGTAGAGTTTCAGGGTCATTACAAGTGTTACCTAGGCAGGTAGGAAGGAAAGCACTGAAATTCTGCAGCCATATGATACTAAATCACTAAGAAGCATGAAAGCATGCACGCCTACGATGACCCGCAACTATGTAACAGCCATCTGACAACTCAGATACAAAACCTTGACGCTGAACTGAAGGAAGAATTGCAAACAGAGCACTGAAAACTTCGTGAAGAATCCTTCAGACTGCTTTTCGCTGAGCACTGAAGAACACTGAGGGGAAATGGACAAAAAACAAACACTGGAAGTCTAAGACAAAGACTTATGAAAATATCTCTACTTTGAATGAAGTCACATTCATGATCTCTCCTTTCATTCTGCCTTTTGCCCTTTAAACTTTTAAGTAGCACCTGCAGTTGAACTATAAGACTCAGCTCAGCAAAAGTATGTTTGGTGTAGAATATGTAATACTAAATTGAATAAAAGCTGACTAGAATGCAGTTTTAAAATCTATTCATTAAAAACTATATAGCCCTTGCTTGGTTTTTTAAAGAGTGTATAAGAGAATTTCCAAGTTTTAAGTTTAAGTTTTGAACAGAAATATTTCATCTCAAATTTCATAAGCAAAAGTGGATGCATATATGAAAACTGTCTTAATATGAAATACAGCATGTTTCAGAATTTTACTTTAATGAATTAAAAAATGAAACATTAAGCCTATGTTAAAAATTTCTTGCTCATATGCAAGGTGACATTCTGTTAAAAATAAGTTTATAAATATATGTATCCACTTTCTCATTTTTAATAATTCACGATACTGTACAATACTTAAGTAAAAGGATAACTTAATATGCTGTTAATATATTTAAAATAATAAAGGGTGCAGAGCAATGACTGGGACCATTTAATTCATTTCATCATCATATCTTGTACATATTCATCTTTAAATTATTTCTGCAACATCGCTAGGAAATAAACAGTGCTTCCCAAAATGGCCCTGTATTCTTCATACTCTGAACTCTCTCCATTTCTTAAACTATTTCTTTTCTTTTCTTTTTTTTTTTTTTTACAGATTTCAGAGGGAATATCGAATGCAGACCGCTGAAACTTGACCTGCCACCTCAAAGCACTAGCTAAATTATGCATATCAGATTTCAAATTAGTACACCAATGAGCTTAATATTTAATGGCAAGTTATTAAATGGACAAAGATTGATTAGCATAAACAATGTTTACTTGTTAAACTTCATAATCAGAATGTTTCAAAAACCAATGTACTATATATAGTAAGAGAAGTTTATGACAGTGACAATAGAGAATGCTTAATTTCTACACACACACCATCACACACGCACACAGGTTAGAAACTATAAGACAAACGGAATGAAACAGTTAAACAACGTGTCAGCTTATAATTTTAGATATACTCTTGAATGTACGCACTGTCTTTGCAAAGCCTGTTTAACTGGGAATTTCTTCCCACAGCTCTTGCACTTAAATTCTTTCTCCTCTGTGGGTTTCTGGTGCAATGTCTGAAGATGCTCAGCAAGAATTTCCTCGCTGGTAAAACTCGATTCACACTGGGGACAGGCATAGTCCTCTTTACAGCCAAAGCGACCTGTGAAGAGCCAAGAACTGCTCAGTTTTGCCCTCATTTTAAAATCAAAATTAATGGTGCTTAATGGTACCAGATTAGTAAATTTTTATTATCTCTAGGAGTATGAATAGGTTGCCCATGAAAAATAATAGGAAGTGTTACTAGAATACATTATTTTTTAAATCATTTAACTTGTGTTTCACCAAATTAATACAAATCAAAATCAATTTTCAATTTACCCTGTAACATTAACTTTTCACATCAAAGAGTTATAACAAATGTTGAACTGCAACGGCAAAGTCTTCCCTGAAACGGGTTATCCTGAGTTCACTTTTAGCTGCAAAAAGAGAAAAACTCAACCAAGGGGAACTATGTTGAATTACCAAGGGGAATCTCACATATATATGAAAAAAGGCCAAGGTCATAAAAACAGCACTCATTACAGTAGGCGGAGTGAGGCTCCACTGTCTCTCTGGCTGTCAGTCCTATATGGACTCTCACGGCTCTACCCAAATTTTTCAAAGTGTGCTTCTTAAATTACATCTGTTTTCTGGTTATCAAATAAGATTAATTTTTTTAAGATTTTTTTTTGGATGTGGACCATTTTTAAAGTCTTTATTGAATTTGTTACCATATTGCTTCTGTTTCACGTTTTAGTTTTTTGGCTGCGAAGCAGATGGGATCTTAGCTCCCCAACCAGGGATCGAACCCGCACCCCCTGTGCTGCAAGGAGAAGTCTTAACCACTGGACCACCAGGGAAGTCCCAAGGTTAGATTTAGATAAAATGCAGAAAATATGAAGAGAATAAAAATCACCAATAACCCCACCATGAAGAGACAACTGCTGTAATCTATTTCCAGGCCTGAGTTGTCTTTTGTGCATTCATATTTCATGTGCAGTCTAAGAACCTTTATGATCATACTTTTTATGCAATTTCATGTATTGCTCTTTTTTCCATTTAATATTTTCTCAAGTCAAATTTTTTTTAAACTTAAGGTACCATAATTTACTTATTTAACCAAACTCTCCATTGTTTGACATTTGAGTGGATTCTTTGTTTCTTTTGATCACTGTTTGGTTGGTTTTGCTTCTGTTTTGGGGGGTTTTTGTTTGTTTGTTTTTTGGGTTTTATATTTTGCTTTTATGAACAAAACTGAATTCTAAACTGAAAATATCAACAATATAAGCACGTGATTCATATGTTCTAAGAATCTGTGTAAGTTTCTGTTGATTCTTCTTACCAAAGTAAGAGAAATTGATATTTTGTTAACTAAATAAAGAAAAATCAGGGTAGTAATAAGTAGGAGACTTATTTTTAAGGTAAAATAGTGGACACAGTAATACCGTACCCTGGGGGCAACGCTGAAAATAAATACAAAAATAAAGAAAACATAGAATAGTACAGAAATAATTCCCATCACCCCAAATCTGACATTCCAAACAGCATAATGCATATTTGGAAAGACAAAACAGATAGCCTGTCCTCATCGTCCTTTTAAATACTCCAACTAAAATAAAGAAACAGAAGCATAATCTGGCAATACTGGGAATACTCATACTTTTTCAGCCAATGACATAGAGTTAGAATAGAAAATTCATATAAAAGACATTAATACCACAGTAACTAAAGAAACCAGTGTCACTTCTGAAGTGGCTTTGTTAAGCAAAATGGAAAAATTCTCTATAGTAAGTATCAACCTTTTACAAAATGTGAACACCCTTAACACCATTCACATTTCCCTCAAAGCCCATCAGGAGTAAAACACAACAAAACAGAAACAAGCCCTAATAACAATTGATTATTCCCTGGCAGATGACAAACAAGTGACATCTATCTCCTAGATTGCAGGGCTGATTTAAGCAAGTCTACCTATGGTCATCATACATTTTTGGTTACCCTACTAGCACAACCCAGCAATGCTGTAGGCCTCTATGATCAGAACAAAGAAAGATTTCCAGATGCTCCAGATTCTCAAAGGATCTTAAGAGTGAAGCCCAGGAATAACCCCACAGGGCCCAGCAGGACCCCTGCACTCACCTTTCCCCATGTGCAGATGAGAATGTAAAGTCTCAGAGTTAGTGACTTGCCTGGTTATAACATGCATGAATGGCAGACTCGGGGCTGGAGTACAAAAATCCTCATTACTGGCTACCCACCAGTGAGAGCAGTGAAAGCTGGGAGCTGCCGCTGACCTTGGCAGTCCTACAGGGCACGTCCATCACCCACCCCAGCCCATCATTCCCTTCCTGCTGGAAGAGAGGCGCACAACTGAATATCCTCCGAGAGTTCTGACAACAACTAACTTTATTTTGAGAACACCCTATTATATTGCAATTATAATCAAGCACAGTTCAAACTTTATTTCTCCTACAATTTTCATTCTCTCGGACCATCAATTAGAGGTAATACCTTTTCTGCCAGCTGTTGATTGTCCTTTAGAATTTTTACCTTCCTCTTCTTTGATCATTGTCATAATTTGCTGTTCTTCTTCATCGGCCTCCATGTCACTATCCAGGTAGCCAATCAGAAGCTCTGTATCTGTTTCTATATCTTCAATTGCCAAATAGAAAATGTTTTCTCCTTCCTGAGACAAAATTAAAAATATGTGCTGTTATATGACCAATATATCTCAATAATAAAAAAAGCTAAATCATTCATTTTTGATAGTAACTAAGAAATCATTTTTAAGATACACTGAGTATCATGGGCTCATGAAAAGTTACTGCTCCGTTTTTTATATCTCCACTTGATCTGAACACTGAAAAAGGAAACTGACAATATTTAGTCACCTGGCAAATAAACTACAAATATATATTAAAGATAGTGATATTTACACCTACCAAATGAAATAAGGATAATTATTTAAATTTCTAAAAGTTAAATTTTGCATCATTAATTGGCTTTATGCAGTAACACCTTGTGGAGGTCCATAAATGCAGTAGAAAATAAATTTGTTAAGTAATGGTGTCATTTCTGAACCCAAACAGAGAGCAATGAGATATCAATGACTTAATTATGATTAATATAAAATGCAAAACTGAAAGAAGAAAACTTTCAAGTTATAACACAAACCAGAGGAACTGCAAATGAACCCTGAAAGAATTTCCAAAAAGCTGGACTGGGAATAGAAAAAACACTAGGTACCTGGGAGGTTCAAAACATTGACTGGGTCGTCACATGTACCTAAATCCCACTAAAATGACAGAAGAAAGAAGAAAGCAAGTTCCACCCTTAACATACCACCATTTTTTAGAAAATTCTAGAAGAAGAAATTAGCCAGGGTTGCTAACGCAGAAGAAATCTCAACCCATAACAGACTGAGAAGAGGAATGCAGCAAAGAATAACCCAAGGAAACCCCAGAGAAACTTCATACTTGGAACCAACGATACAAAAAGCCCCTCTGGGGCTTCCCTGGTGGTGCAGTGATTGAGAGTCCGCCTGCCGATGCAGGGGACACGGGTTCGTGCCCCGGTTCGGGAAGATCCCACATGCCGCGGAGCGGCTGGGCCCATGAGCCATGGCCACTGAGCCTGCGCGTCCGGAGCCTGTGCTCCGCAACGGGAGAGGCCACAACAGTGAGAGGCCCGCATACCGAAGAAAAAAAAAAAAAGCCCCTCTAGGCCTGGGGCCAATTACCAGGGAAGCCAGAACTGGGGCTGCTTAGCCAGCAGTCCCCAGGAGAAACACCCTGAATTGATGTCTTTTACACAGTTGAGGATTTGTTCTGGGAGGGCTCCTAGCTTGGCTGCTGAGGATAAAGAGAAGCAAAGCATAACCTGAATTGCGGTGGGCAAGTGAGGGAAAGAAGAAGGACAATAAGCTCCACCCAGGAGTGAAATCCAATAAAGCGAAGAACACAGAACAAAGCCTCCTCTCCTCTGGCAATACCATAGCACCTAGGTGAGGGAGGGGGAGACAGAGGAGGAGGAGAAATCTGTAATGAATGTATGCGTGTATATATATGTATGGATACACAAGCAGAACCCCATGAAAAACTGGAAAATATGCATCAAACTGTTATAAAGTTATCATTTTGAGGCTGGGAGAAGTAGGAGTCTATATTGAATACTGCTTTAGTTTCTTCTTACAACAAAGATTACTTTGCAATTTAAAAATGCAATTTTAAAAACAATAAATATTAGAAAATTCCATGGATGAGGCAGAAATTATGATCACATTTATCAAATACTGTGTAAGGGAGGACTGACTCAGAAGTTCAAAGCAATGAAGCACATTAACCATTAGCTGCAGTTGATTAAATGAAGTTCCTGTAATATATTACAGCATTCTTGGAAGTTCATGAATTTCATACCTCCAGAAACAAAGAAAGTTATTTCTAATTAAGAACACAGTTAACTTCTATACAGCTGTTACTTTTAATGCAACAAAAACAAACAAAAACTAATGTGGACACTCAGCAAAAGAAAGATTTCTTTTTCAATTAACTCAGAAGCGGCACTTTGCAGGTTTTGGAAACTACTTGCTAAAAGAGTCACCAAAGCAACAAAGGGCTCACCTAATGAAGATTTCAGAAGATAATCATAAACCTTAGTGGTTATCTGATCAATATCCAAGAAAGTTAACTGAAATGTCTTTCCAGCATATTAGTCATTCATTTTATAATGAATGACCTTCATAGCACCAAGAGAAGATAATCATTTTTAATTGTAAAACATGATAGCATTAACTTAAACAGCAATCGTAAGACACAACATGCCTATTTAGGGGTTCTGTAATAAAAGAAAATTTTAACATACCAGTTAAAACTTCAATTTAACAAAAGTAATGGCTGCATTACAAGCTCCAAGGATCAAGTACATGTTCTATCTGTATGCCAAACATGTGATAAGAGGAATGTCATGACAGGTATTGCTCCAATCTATTTATTTAATGCAGATAGATATCTAGATATCTCTCTACATATAATTCCTACCACTACCCAGACCAAGAGCCTCTTCCTTTTCATTTGCCACCACAATAAAATTATTGTAAGAAGTATCCTGTTAAATTGCTTCCTTACTGATTTAATCACTCAACAACCTTTCATTATATTATTCTCCTTCTTCAAAACCTCTGATTGTTAGAACCTACCAGATTTCTAATCCCTGGAGCACTCTCAAACTCTCTGGGGTGATTTTCCCCACCTGTAGGTTCATCCCAGGCCCAATCTCCGGCCCTTTGGCAAGAAGGATTTAAACAGCGTTGACCTAACACTACGGGACTGAGCATCAACTCCCAGTGGTCATCAGGCTGGCCATGACCTCCAGCTTTGATAACTGTTTTAATATTCTGATCCTTCAATTTACTTCTCTTTATTTCAGCTATGGTTTCTGGTCATTGGGTTTGTGGCTTATTCCCCTGAACACAGTTCCTCCTAGCAGAGTCACTCCTTGCATTTACATTTTAGGGATCAAGCGCCTTCCTGGGACTTTGCCTGGGGGCTGGGGTCCTGCTTATGGTTCCTGTCATGAGCTCTAGGTCACTTCGCTGAAAATTCAACTTTAATTGAAAGAAAGCTGTTCAACATCATGGTGTGTTCAGAAGCAAATATTCCTTAGTCACTGGTTTTCCCTGTATTGGTGATCCGGATACAACAGAGAGAGCGATTTTACAACTGTTATGCATCTCCTGCATTATTGTCCAGCATTATGAATTTTTTGTGTTCTTCAGTCTTGTTTCATTTTGCTTTATTTTATTTGTATAACGTCTTCAGCTAATTATGTCTACTATGAGCTGTCTGTAATATCAAAAAGTTACAACAGCCTAAACATCCAACAAAATAAGTTGAAAAAGAATAAATGTCTAACAATTGGCTTTAAAAGATTTATCAAATGCCATTTGTATAGAAAAAAACATATATCAATGTGCCCCCCCAAAAAAAAGATATGAACAAAGGTGTCAACTGACTTTGTTTCTAAACAGAGGAAATTGTATTTTGCATAGTCTCCTGCTAGCCCACATGTTTCAATTTTTCTAGAGTTAACAAGTATTATTTTGTAGTAAAAGGAAAAAGTAAATAATAAACAAACCGGGTTCCGTGACACCAGGAATTGGTACTAAATAGTAACTAAGAGCTTTGGGATGGCCACGGTTCAAGTCTCCTTCTATGACTAAGGAGCTGTGGAACTGAGCAAACAGCTTCATCTCTCAAACCACCAGTTTCCTCATCTATAAAATGGAGAAAATAATGCTGCCTATCTCATAGGCTGGTTGTGAGGATTAAAGGTGAGAATATTTGTACAATCTAGCAAGGTGCCTGGCACAAGTTAAGTATTCATTAATGATAAGTACTGCTATCATTATTAGTATTACTATTAAACAAAACTTGAAAGTCAGTGATTAAAATATTTATTTTTCAAAATTTGTGTCCATTAGACTGTCACATAAGCTAAGTTGCTATGACGATGCTCAATTTCATTTGGCTGAAATGGTGTCAGCCAACATATAATTCAACTCCACGGCCTGCCTACCAGAGCTCTGAACTGCTCTGGATTTCTGATTGTCATGCTCTGTTCACTTGCTAACGTGCTAATGTTTTACTCTGGTTTGGACCTCAGGTACCAATTGCTTGTCTGATCTATACTATACCTTAAGTGACCAACCATCTACTTTCCCTGAGGGGTTTCCATGACATGCGGTTTTCAGTGCTGAAACTGAGAGAGTCCTGGGCAGGCCAGGACAGTGAGTCACTCTAGCTACACCCATCATGCTCTCCAAAGCACACTCTAAGCTCTCCTTAAGATTTCCTGGGACTTCCCTGGTGGCGCAGTGGTTGGGAATCCGCCTGTCAGTGCAGGGGACACGGGTTCCTGGTCTGGGAGGATCCCACATGCTGCGGAGCAACTGAGCCCGTGCACCACAACTACTGAAGCCTGTGGCGCCTAGAGTCTGTGCTCCGCGGCGGGGGAGGCCACTGCAATGAGAAGCCTGCAACAAAGAGTGGTCCCCACTCACCACAACTAGAAAAAGCCTGTGTGCAGCAACAAAGACCCAACGCAACCAAAACAAACAAACAAATAAATAAAAACAAACAAACAGATTTCCTGGGACTTCTTTGGCGTCCAGAGGTTAAAACTCCGTGCTTCCACTGCAGGGGGCACGGGTTCAAACCCTGGTTGGGGAACTAAGATCCAACAGGGCACGCGGTGCAGCCAAAAAAAAAAAAAAAAAAAGATTTCCTGACAATAATATTTGCTGCTCCCCCCACAGCATCCAACAGCTCAGGATTCTCAATATGTGGTAACAGTCCTGTCCCAAATATGGCTCCAATGGCTTACTAATTGGTAATCTAAACCCACACTTCATCCTCTCATCCCCAACTATCCTTCAAGTTAACTTGCCTTCTGTTCTTCAGTCCCACTGGTACACCTCCTCTCAGAAAACACTGAACTCATTCCTCCTCAGTACAACTGCAAAGATGCCACCTGGCCTCCCGGCTACGACTTCTCAGCAGCGTCTGAGCCACAGCTCACGTTCACCTTCCATGAAATCTTTTCTAATCTACTAAATTCATGTAGGTTCCAGGAGTTCTTCAACTGGACACTTACCCGTAATTTATTTCTGTGGTTTTCATCATTTAATTCATGTGATCAACGACATTCATGTGTTCCTCTTGTCTCCCCAAACAAAGATGGTTTCCTCAAGGAAGTGAACAAGAATTGCCGTGTATCCCCACAGCACAAGCTATACTCATAAGAGTTGCTCAATATGTTACAAATATGCATAGTAAAAGAGAACACTAATACGCTTGTGTCTACAGAAGAAAAGCACTTGCTAGTAAAAAGTTCAGTGATATCTGCCTTCATTTACTTTTGGTGGGAGGCTATTACAGTAGTCCAGTCACGGACAGGGGTGACATGGGAGGATTATGGCAGGGAAACGGTGGCGATGGTGAGAAGTAATCAGATTCTGAGTATGATTTGAAAAGAAGCTGACAGCATTTCCTGACAGACTGTATATGGAGTGTGGGAGGAGGAGAAGGGTCAAGGAGGAGAACAAGGTGATGAAGTTTTCCCTCAAGAGTTCACAGATGTTACTCCATTTAATAATAATTCTTCCTAAGGATTCAAACTAAAACACCAACGACACATTTTTGCTTTAAACATGTATCTTCTCTGTATGTATAAATGTATTTTCATGTGGTCCTTCACTCAGGGGCCTATGAGTATTAGTCAATTCAGCCGTTTTAAAGCTAATTACTATTCTTTCTTTCTTTCTTTTTTTTCTTTTGTGGCCATACCGCTCAGCCTGCGGGATCCTAGCTCCCAGACCAGGGATCGAACCCAGGCCCTCGGCAGTGAAAGCGCACAGTCCCAACCACTGGACCTCCAGGGAATTCCCTAAAGCTAATTTCTATTCTTCGACAAGTCTGCAAAGTAAGAGTCATTCAAAATCCCCAATGGAAAAAAATTTATTTTAGATAATAAACTACTTGCAAAGCTCTTCCTCTGGACAGCCAATGCATTCTGATAACAAAAGCATACAATTCTGATGTTTCTTAGGAAAGCTGAAAAAAATAGTGGTGGCTTGGATTTTATTAGTCATCACTGTGATAACATCACGTATTATGGAATTCAGATTTACATGCAAATTTACACACACAAAAACGTCTCTGAGAATTCTGAGTGTCAGAGTTTCCAAAACAAACTTATGTAATGAAGACAAACAAATCCAGAAAAAAGCAATAATCTGACTGGGATGATTCAACAGGAAAGTCAGAGGTAGTGCCATGTGGTACGGCCACTACAGAGCATTCTCTTGAGGCAGGGGGCTCCACCGAAGTTTGTATGCACTGAAAGAATCATTTCTGAATTCAGAAATTATAGGAGAATAGCCCTACGAACAGACGTATTCAACTGTCATGAATTCTGAATGTGTTAACTTAGTGTAAATAAAAATACTGTCATCAGGGCTTCCCTGGTGGCGCAGTGGTTGAGAGTCTGCCTGCCGATGCGGGGGGCGCGGGTTCGTGCCCCGGTCCGGGAGGATCCCACATGCCGCGGAGCGGCTGGGCCCGTGAGCCGTGGCCGCTGGGCCTGTGCGTCCGGAGCCTGCGCTCCGCAACAGGAGAGGCCACAACAGTGAGAGGCCCGAGTACCGCAAAAAAAAAAATAAATAAATACTATCATCAATACCAATATCTCATACCACACTAGGAACCTATTCTTCACTTACCAGGGTACCTTAGCACACTGACTGGGAAGTTCCACCACGGGAATCAGTCCGTGGGCAAAGGAATCCCAGCCCCCGCTCCAGAGCAAGAACCCAGGCCTAGGGAGGAGGCCGAGGATAGTGGGATCTAGGAACTGATACTATTCTGCCACTCTCCGGCTATGCGGGCATCTCCCTTATCCCTGTGGGCCTCAACTTCCTCAACCATAAAGCAGAAAAAAATAATACCCCGTCAAAAGACAGCTTTGGCTTTCACTCTTGGGCTCTTTCCCCTTAGGCAAGTCTCCTATTATGTCTGGAAAATGACTGAGGTGAACTTTATTCTCTCATTCCTTCCAGAGCTGGATTCACGCACAAGTGAAATAAACTCATCTTCATGAGAACCGAGTTAATGAATATGAAGGGAAAAGTACGCCTACGTGCTGATGTGATCACGGCTTTTCCTCTCGGGCCTCACTCCACCGGAAGGAATGGAATGGAGAGACCCATTTAACTGGGCTGTCAAGGAAAAGCTGGAATATACAACCTTGTGAGGTCAGAGGGCCCCTCCTTGGAAATTACATCAGATAATGTAAGCCACCACTTGGTAAGATTTTGTCAATGTGACTGCTTCTGTACTGTGACCACAGTTAGGACCAAATAAACTAAACATGCCTTCCAGTCTAATCCTTTCTGATTCTACCACTATGTCAAAACATTTACTCCTGGATATCTAGTAGATGTAACTAAATTTCCTATCTCCCTTCGACATCCGACATTATGTATAAACCTCAACTTTCTCTGACAATTTGCCCATTGTCCCTTCTGAAGTACCACACCTCACTAGGATAGATTTCCTGAACTCATGCATTTGAGGTTCAGTTCTGCTATTTCTAAACAGCAAAAGTAACTGTCTCTTGTTTTGCAAAGAAATACTAATCCTCACTGTGTGCAAATAAACATAACTCCAGAAGAGGCCATGGGTGACTTGGTATTTCAGCTGCATCTGTCTGTAACTTAACTTGGTATTTGTTTATTTTTTTGGCAGACTGCTGTCCACATGTGGACTATGTAAGAAAAACCACGATTTTTAAATTGGCAAAGGCCCAATTCACTGTACTGAAAAGGTAGTAAGCTGCGAAAATCCAGATTATCTAGCTAAGATGACTAATGGGTAATCAGCACAAAAGGAAGTATCTTCAAAACAATGCTTGGTCTTACAAATTCAAACAATCTATACCCGTGTGGGGCGGGGGAAGTTTGGACTTCTACTCAATAATCAATAGAAGTAGGAGACAAGTGACGAAGGTGGAGAAAAGAAAATATAATGAAATAGTGAAAATTCCATATTTAATACCCTGTCACTTAACTTCTCCTTACTAAAATCCTGAATCAGTCTCAACATCACGTCTATAGAGCTCCATACACAAAACTAAAACAATCAGGAAAAAAAAATCATTTCCGCAGCAAAGTTCACCGACTGTATCTATTAATTTTGAACTAACAATAAAACCCAAAATCCTTAAAATGAGACATAACTATGACAGATCATAGCACTCCAGTTTATCCACCACTCCCCTCCCAGTAGGAGGACGGTGGTAAGCAGCCATGTGGCTCAGAGTGCGGCAGGTGGGGGGCATGCTGTATCAGGTTTGACCAGGTGACTTGCACTGACCCATGAGATGTGATTAGAAGCAAAGTGAACCATGTCCAAGGGAAAGCTTTCAGAGCCATCACATGTTTGGGTCACCGCTCTTTCCCCTCTGTCAGGAAAATGCATGTCCCTGATAAGGGCTGTTCCTTCAGACACCAAGTGGAATGGAGCTGTGGACAGAATCGCAGCTTCCAGCAGCCCATACTTGTGTGCACAAGAAATAAATCTTCACTGCTATAAACCACTAAGAGTTTAAGGTTGTTTGTTAGAGCAGTCTTCTTGGCAAAAGTGGACTGATACAATAATTTAAGCAAAATAACATTTTTAAAACTTATTTTGAGAGTAAGAAGAAAACATCTCGCAATCAAGGAAAACAGTATTTAAAACAGTGAAGAGTGCAGGATAAGCTAATTTCATGTTTAAAGTGCATTCAAGTTCCTGTAAGAAAAATGAAGACAAATGCAAATAACATTGTCTCTTTTCTAATCACAACTCATAATTAGCCACATAGCAAGAAAAAAATTTAATATGATTCCTAGGAACGGGATACTATATGAAACAAAAAATCAAATCTATAAGCAAAGAATATCAATTACAAATCACTAACACATATACGTATCTCTCTTTGAGGAGTTCAAGCAAAGATAGTAATGTCTGAAGCATCATAAGAAACAAATCTGACATCATAGAGAAAAAAGTCAAGAGAAAAAATGAGAAGAATAAAAAGAAAAATTTGCTATATAGAAAAGAAGTGATGTGACCCTAAGAAACTGGCTCTTCACAGAAAAAAAAAAACTACTATACCTCAGCTACTTTATTTAAAGGTAAGTTACCAATAATGACAGGCCAAAAAATTCTAGAATAAGATAATGCTGTGGAGAATAGGGTAGCTATTTTATATACAAGGGATTAGAAGGCATATTGTGTTCCTACAGTACGGTTGCTCTATTTTTTATATACAATGTTTAAAGGTTACTTTCCATTTACAGTTATTATAAAATATTGGCTATATTTCCCATGTTGTACAATACATCCTGGAGCCAATCTTACACCCAACAGTTTATACTTCCTACTCCCCCATCCCTCCCCTTCTCTTCCCACCGGTAACCACCAGGTTTGTGGTTTATCTGTTGAGTCTGCTTCTTTTTTGTTATATTCACTGGTTTGTTGTATTTTTTTTTCAATTCCACATATAAGTGATAACATGCAGTATTTGTCTTTCTCTGTCTGACTTATTTCACTTAGCATAATGCCATCCAAGTCCACCCATGTTACTGCAAATGGCAACATTTCATTCCCTTTTTTGCTCTATTTTATATTGGAAGTGATTTTTTTTTTTTTTTTTTTTGCAGTACGCGGGCCTCCCACTGTTGTGGCCTCTCCCGTTGCGGAGCACAGGCTCCGGACGCGCAGGCTCAGCGGCCATGGCTCACGGGCCCAGCCGCTCCGCAGCACGTGGGATCTTCCCAGACCGGGGCACGAACCCGTGTCCCCTGCATCAGCAGGCGGACTCTCAACCACTGCGCCACCAGGGAAGCCCTGGAAATGCTTTTAACTGACCTTCAATTAACTGATTCCCAGATTTACCTGACATATCCTAAAATCTGCCGAGTGACGGCCAAGGCCACATACTCTCAGTCAGCAGCCTGCTCCCTGGTTTGCCTGCACACTCCTGTCCTCATCACTTGACTTGCTTGCTTGAGTCCCAAGGGTCAGCTGTGTTTGTTCCCACACCGGTTTATGCCACTGGTACAAGTTACTGTAATTATGTAACTTAGCTAAACACTACATAAAGCAAAAATATATGAGTCAGAAAAAAATTCAATAGTTTCTAAGAAGATCAACTGAAGGTTTTGGAAAGACTTGCAAAGCAACCTGAGGGTAGAATCCTTCTATTTTTATGATTTCCTCCCACCTTTTATAATTGCTTTGCTTTGTGTAATTTGACAGCTTTTTTAAAGCCTTACCTTTGTGTCTTTTAGTAAAACTGGATACTATACAGAGCGGTTATGAAAAAAAATACGGTAGCAAACTCTAGTGAGAGAACCTAAATGCAGAATCAAAAAGAATTTGGTCACAGATCAAAAACTTGGCAAATAAATGTATATTTCTAAAACAAGTTAAAATGCAATGGTTGAAATATCAATTCTATGATAATTCTTTTTCTATTAATTGACCAAGTACTGGTCCATATCACATCAGAAAACAGGGTCTCACCCAAATTATTATATAAGCAAGCCAGAGCTATAGGTCCCCCAAACGTTCCTCCCTAACCATCTGGCTGGTCCTCTCAAAGTATTTACCCTTGATCTGTATTTATTTAGCTGTAGCCCCAAATGGGCTGTGAAGTGCACGGGGAAGGGTCTATTTACCTGTATTATATATAAATTATCATTCACCAAACAGTCATCATTCTAAACCGCATAAGCCTTAGCTAAGCACACTCCCTTGTCCTGTCTCCTCCCTTCCCCAAGACTCCCAGCTCCCTGAGGGCAGGCACTCTAGTATATTCCTCTTTGTATGAATCTCAATACTGATGCAACACCTTGCTCACAGAAGGGTGTCAACCAAGGATCCGCTGAATTGAACTAAGTAAGAGGGAAACAAATGCAATTTCCTTTTGAATTAATAAGACAGTAAAAGCAAGAATGTCATTCAGGGAAGTGAAACTCACTACAAAAAGAGTTCTAGAATCCATTTCCCAACCCTAACAAATTCTTAAGAATTCAAATGTTAGCCAACACTTGGGAATACTTCAACCAACTGGAAATAAGGGAACAAATTAGACAAGCAGATGTGCTCCCTAGACAGAAGACCAGAGCCAGGCCAAGCACACCCCACTCAACATACCTAGAGTTAATTCAAAAACCTGTTAAAGAAACTGAATATTCATTCAACACATTTATTGTAGCACATAATGTGCACAGTACTGCAGAATACTCACATTCACAAGAATACCCGTATTTGTTCCTGTCCTGAAGCACTTGAAATGCTCTCAGTGGAAACAGAACAAAATGGTTAAATTACAATAAAGTGCAAAAAGGGTCAAGACAGTTGCACAGAGAGTAGCAGCTGTAGAATTCTGGGAGGTAATTTCACAACAGTGTTTGAAATTCACAAGCTGGATGGGTTTTGCACAAGATAAGATCATGAGAAAATGGGTTTTTTTAAAGTAGGGAGAACGACATCAGCAAAGTCACAGCATCACAGAGGGTATATTTGCCCTATGAAAAGAACAAACCTAGCTAGAACATTGGGCATTACAGAAAAGTTGCAGAAAACTAGACAGAAAAAGCAGCTTCAACACATGGAAGTACTGAAAAGTTAGGCATAGATTTTTAAACATGCCCTGTGAATTACAGCATTTGAGGAAAATTACAAGGCAACCACAAGAGGCTGACGTGACAGAAAAAAGACTAAAAGTAGAAAACTGTAAGATATTTTTTAATTTGATCAATGTGATGGTATAGTTCATGTGTCAACTTGGCTGGACCACAGGGTTTCCTGATATGTGGTCAAACATTATTCTGGGTGTGTCAGTGTGAGTGTTGCTGGATGACCTTAACAGGTGAATCAGTAGACTGAGTAAAGCAGACTGCCCTGCACAGCGTGGGTGGGCCTCATCTAATCAGGTGAAGGCTGGAACAGAATAAAGGCTGACCTGTCAGGGAGTAAGAGCGATTTCCTTCTGCCTGACTGCCTTCAAAGTGGGACATTGGCTTTTTCCCGACTTTGGACTCAAGCTGAAACATCGGCTCTTCCTGTGTCTCAAGCCTAAGGGCCTTCAGACTTGAACTACACCACTGATTATCCTGGTTCTCAGACCTTCAGACTTAGACTGGAACTAGGTCTCCAGCTTGCTGACTCATCCTGCAGCTCTTGGGACTTGTCAGCCTCCACAATCACATAAGCCAGTTCCTTATAAGGAATCTCTTTATATATATATACACACACATACACACACATACATCCTATTCATTGTTTCCCTGGAGAACCCTAGCTAATAAAATCAAACTTAAAATTTAAGATGTTTGTTATACTGTTACAATAGAATCTATATGAAAAACTAAAGTACATTTGAAATACCTTCTGGTGAAAGAAAACATATTAACCTAGATATGAGTTTTTATTTTAACTAAAATGAAACTTCTGATAGAGATAAGTAATTCATTTGAAAAAAAGAATTTTTTGAGCACTTTACGTACCAAGAACTATGCAAGGACTAAGTACAATGTAGTGAAATAAAACAGATACAGTGCCTACCTTCAAAGAGCTTACAGACTGGGAGTGGAGTCTGCCATGAATCAACCACCAGAGAAATGGAAAATGACTTGATAAGTTCGAGAGCAGAGAGGGACACGGTGCTACTGGAGCATGTAGCGGAGAGAGCTCACCTCCTCCAGCATTAAGGGACGGCTTCCTGGTAATGTGATAACTTAGCTTGGATTCCAAGGACACAAATAAGAAGAACCCAGCAAAGGGAAAATGCATGTGCGAAGCAATGGAAGGGACTCAGACATTTAATAGCTGGCAAAAAGTATAAGGTGCAAAAAAAGAAAGAAAGAAAGAAAGAAAAAGGCTGGCTAGGATGGTAGGTGGATTCGGAGAAGCCAAAGGAAGAGATGTTTCAGGACGGAGGCACTTGTCAGCAACACCTAATGCTGCTGCAAAGATCTAGCAAAAAGCCTTGAGTGGCTTAGTGACCTGGAGAGCAGTGGTGAGCTGAGAGAGAACAACTGGAAGGCTGAGGGAGGAAGAAGCCTGGTCAGTGTGGACACTGGTGGTGAGAAAAACGGAGCACATGGACAATTCAGGGAAGGAGAAAGGATCCCTGCTGGAAGGGAATATGGAATCAAGAGGGAAAGACTTTGAATAGAAAGAGAAACTTGATGTTTAAAACCAATGAAAAGAATCCTGTTGAGTGTGAGAGGGTAAATATCAAACGGAGAAAAGGGATAACCTACATTGTAAGTGTTCACCAGGAGGAGATACACGGGTGGAAGCCCTGCTCTTAGGAAAGAGGAGGGACCCTTCTCTGTGTGGGAGAAAGGAGAGAGAAGAGGTGCGGCTGTAAGTAAGTGTGCATGTTTGATGTCAGAAGTTGCGGAACCTGTAAGTATTATTTTTATCACTTTTCTTAACATTCACCAAAATAAATGAAAAATGTATCTTCTTAGAACATCTTTTTAATTTTCAAGTATTTACACACATTAAAACAGGCTACTTATATTCTTTTATAGAAGCATACTCCTGACTACTGAACCCCCAAATCAAGTGTACCCAAATAACTTTTGCCTGTGATTTCTCCTGTAAGTCTCACAGTTACATATTTCACTAATTTTGGCAATAGGTCAATTGTAAACATCTCTGCAATTTCATTTATTAAAAATGTATTTAATGACTAAATGGGTAAAGGTGGTCAAAAGGTATGAACTTCCAGTTACGAAATAAGTCTTAGGGATATAATGTACAGCACGGTGAACAAAAAGAAATACTATTTGAAGTATATATTCGTCACTGCTTTAAAATGTACATGTATTCCTCTGAGTCTTCTAGATAAAAATTGGGCTCAGCGTCCCTCTCTCTCTGGGAGAACCTGGATACCAAAATGGCATGTCCGACTAACTGGGTCAGAAAGCTCTGCTCTACCACTTCTAGGCTTTATAAACTTGAGCTCAGCTTTTTCATCTACAGAATGGGTATAATACTACTACTTTTGGGGGGAACTGTTGGAATTAAATGAAATAATGCTGATGCAAAAATTCTACAAATTTTTATAATGGGCCAAAGTCGCACAGTTTGAAATATCATTTCATAAGCATGGATAATCTGTTTTCATTTGTTTTGTTTTCACTTACTGATTGACTTTCTAGAGGTAAAAATATCGTCGGGTTTCCTATGGGTTTTAGATGATGTCAAGAGAGTATTAACATATGTGTTACCTGACAGCAAGGTGCAAAGTATTTCAAGGGATTATTATGAATCTCCCTTATGTACAACATGATATTGGTCCTACTGAATTGAAACAAAGCAGTATATATTTATAGAAGTTTAATAGAAGCATATAAATGCTTGATAATAAGCATTTTCAATCTGAAAAAGTAGAAAAATAAAAGCTACATATAAGCACACTACCTTCCAAAGTCTAGAAGTGGGCACAGAATTAAGTCACATAGGGAAAGCTCTCAAAAGCCTAGCTGGCTATACATGCTATTGCTTGAAGAAAAGTAGGGTAAATTCTCAGCAAGAATGACCATGTGCCTTTTTGTTCCTGTCTCCTGTCTGAAAAACTAATAGAACAGACAGATGTGTAAACCACCATAAAGTGTACACAACTATATCTCAAAGGACTTACTTAACCACAGGAAAAGAAACCAGGAAATGCTGCTTTAATCTCTGCGCACTGAGGTGAATTTAATAAAAATGTTCATTAAATACCAACTTAAGAAATCACAGACACATTAGTCAATTGATTACCCATTTAATTAAGCACAGTAGGCCCTCCATATCCCACATTCATGGGTCTGCATCTGAGGATACACAGAGCTGACTATACTACACCATTTTATACATAAGGGATTTGAGCACCCACAGATTTCAGTATATATAAGGGTCCTGGAACCAATCTCCCACGGATACTGAAGGATGACCCTGTAATAAAAAGTGTGTATAGTTTTGACATAAATCAGTCATGATAATG
Organism: Globicephala melas; assembly: GCF_963455315.2. Classification (NCBI taxonomy): domain Eukaryota; kingdom Metazoa; phylum Chordata; class Mammalia; order Artiodactyla; family Delphinidae; genus Globicephala; species Globicephala melas. Next base: position 20,524,725 of record NC_083318.1, on the reverse strand, counting down.
ATACATTTAATTACTTTCTAGACTCCTGTTAAACAAAGTTCTAAGGGAAAGGAAAGGCCATACTCAAGCTCAGAACTCCTCCTCCACTGGACTCTGCTCCTTCTTGATGCAATGAAGCACCACAGACAGTGGCCTACAACCCAGTAAGCAGTCGTCCTTTCTCCTTTCCCCAACCTGTCTTTTTTGAATCCTGTGAGATTTCCAAAGAGGACTAAGACACAGTTATGGAAGATTAGATTCGGTTCTAAGGTAACATTTCTCCTAAGGCTTTGTGAGCCAGTTTCCTCAAAATCTTGAATTTAACATACTTAGCTGAATACAGGGTAACTTGGTTGTGCGGCTTACATCAATTGAAAGATACATAAATTGTAAGAGAAATGGTACACCTTCTTTTGAATATTTTATCAGTTCAATGATGGAATGTGGAACTTCACATTTTACTTTTTATTGCCTAGTAGTGGCTGAACCTTTTATGAGAATCTGTTCATGAAATGGATAGAGTCGTTTTCTCTAAATAGAAATTTCCATAGAAAACCCAACTGTCACTGATAAATAAATGTGGCTAATTCTAGTGTTTTCTGTTATATGCATTACATCGATTGCACTTTGCAGTTTATTACCTATTTTAATACCAATCATTAAAAACTAAATCTAAAACGCATCATAAAATATATCTCCAATTTTGAAAAACAAAAACAAATCATTTCCTTCTTTATGTTCACACACAAAAAAATCTTGCCTGGCAACAAGTAGTATGTATACTTAATTTTAGGTGTCTAGATTTTAGTTTTAACACTTAAAAATAAATTTCATACATAATCTATATGTAATATATATATAATATATATATTTATTAGTTTAATTTCTTCCTCTGATAAATGGGGTATTCATGTTGTTTGCTTCACTGCATCAATAACAACTGTCTCTTCTTTTCACTATATTTTTTAGCAACTAAAAGATTTTAAACTTTCTTCTTTTTAATTTCTACCATACCTCTTCTTAAACTTTGTAATGGCATAGGCTGGTTCCAGTGTATTTAATGCAATGTTGATTAATTCTCAAATACCAATCTTTCATTATTACATTTGTTAAATGTGATTTGAAAGAACCCTACCACTTCACAGCAAAGACCTCCTGTCCCATTAACCTTTGCTATTTCATTCCTCTATATCCCAGGTTTCTGAGTTAGTCCAGACTGGACTGTCTAGCTATTACTCAACAGAGTATCTGAATTTAAGACTCGGATTGTCTGTGGTTATGTCTGTAAAAGGACTTGACATAATGATGAGGTGCTATTGGCCACACAGTCGTCTGGCTAAGAGATAAAAATGCCTACACTGTAGACTGAGATGTGTACACATGACCATACATACTCAGCAGGGACAGAGTGAAAGTGTCCCTGCCTGACCAAATACTCACATGCACGCAAACTGCAGGCCAGAGTTCAAGTGGAAGCATTTGCTCTCGGTCATTTCAAAGGAAATAGACATAAGGGTTTTCCAAGTTGACAAGGCGCATGCAACTAGGTGTACCAGTTCCGGAAAAAGTCAGCAGAGGAGTCACGTGAGCAAGCACCCACTGGGCCCCACCAGATGCATCCATGCAGGGTGGGCAGTGTGAAAACACACGAAACTGACACAGACTGTTCTTGAGGAACTCCGACTAGTGACAGAAATTCATAGGTGAATAAATCATTTCTCTAAGTGAGACCATCGATATATTACGTGGTTTGGGTTTCTGCTCTGGTGGTGTGGGGAATATTTTTAATTAAATATTTTTTAAGTTTTAAATTTTAAGTTTTAAATCCAATATTAAATAGAATTTAATTCTAAATGAATAATAAATTTAAATTAAATGTTAAAAGACTCAGCACCTTTTCCTCCACAAAGAATCATTTCACAGAATTTCTATTTTCAATTCTAATTCATACATTCACTATCTCTAACACCCTGTTACCAAAGGCCCCAAATCAATTAGGAAACACACACTCTTCAGCCCTCTGGCTTCCTTTCGGTTAATGCTTTGCTGGGTTACAAAATGATGAGCCTTTGAAGTGATTTCTAGGGATGCTCCCCACTAGTATCCAGCATTCACTGAAAGACAGCTGAGAGCAGGCAGAATGTAGACATGTTCTTTAGGAAACAACCAACCTGCACAAAACCTGCTTCTTTGAAAAAGCTGAAAAGTGGCTTAGCACAGACATCACAATGATCCCAAACCTATCTCTAAGGTTGCCAAACCACTGCATCTAGTAAAGGTCTCTGCACAGCACAAGACATCTTCTACGTCAGGATATTTCTTGCATCTATAAAGTCCTAATTATCTTTCCAGAGGGAAGATAGGCCACACAGCCACAGCCAGCAAAGTCACGGTAAACAGTGGTCAAGTGCCCTTAGCAGTCGCGTGTGTCCCTGTGCATCCAACAACCGAGGTGCCCAGGAGCCGGGATCCAGGCGTCTGCGGCCACAGTCAGGGGCGGGCCCCTTATGGTTCCCTCATTCCATCCAGCAGGTTGTCCTATCAGTGGTGAATGTTTACTGAGAAGTCTTCTACATGCTTAGAATTATATTAGCTACCTTGAGAGGAATTTAGAGGAAATAAAACAGATTTCGTTCTGTTTTACATAGAGACAAAACTATAAAGACAACAACTATGGACATGGCAGGGGTAGTGATAATGCAAATACTTGCTAACATATATTGGCACATACAGGGGTCAGGGGTTTTGCATATGTTATCTCATTTAATATAATCCTCACAAAAATCCAGTGAGGTAGGTATTATTACCACTAATTCACAAAGAGGAACAGAGTTTTAAAGATTATTTTTACTGCTATGAAAACAGGAACTAGATCATCTTTTTAACTATAATATCTCCAATGTTGAGCACAGGCCCTGGCACACAGCAGATGCTTGGGAGCTATCGGTTGACTGAACGAGTTAAATAAATTGCTCAGCCAGTGAGGTTAAGGGTCAGGAACCTACTGTTTAAAATGGCCTTCCTTAACAGTATCCGAACTGGGCTGGGTTCTGCATTCCTTCTGATTCTATATCAAGGCCTCGTTTTGTCACTGATTCTAACCTTACCCCATCCTTCTATAAAGCGCATTCCCCCCACTGACCACTGCTGTAGCCAGCCTTGAAGACGGCCTCCAGCGACGACCCACCTCCTGGTATCCACGCTCCTGTGAAGTCTCCTCCTGCACTGTGCCATGCTGGTCTGCGTCTGTGTGACTAACAGCATGCTACAGAAATGATGGTATGGTAGGTCATTTCCAAAATTAGGTTATGAAAGACTGCTGCTTTCTCTCCCTCACATCACTCTCAGAGAAGCAAGCTGTTTCTCTCTGTCGTGAGGAGTCCCAGGGAAGGTTTACACCGTGAAGAACTGAAGCCTCCTGCCGATAGCTATGTGAGTGAACTTGGAAGTGGAATCTAATCAAGTCTTCCAAGACCAAACAGCCCCAGCTGACTACCTGACTGCAACCTCGTGACAGTCCTGGAGCCAGAACTCCAGAACCACCCAGCTAAGTTGCTCCTGAATTCCTGACCCTCAGCAAAGGTATGAATAATAAATGTTTGTTGTTTTAAGCTGTTAAAATGTGGGTGAAATTTGTTACACAGCAAATATGTAACTAACGTAACCACAAATACACAGAGATAATATAGGCTAGATAAAAATCGTTCTGAAAAATATCATATGATATCACTTATATGTGGAATCTTAAAAAAAAAAAAGGGTACAAATTGAACTTATTTACAAAACAGAAGTAGAGGCATGGATGTAGAAGACAAACCTATGGTTACCAGGGGATAGCGGGCGGGGTGGGGGAGGATAAATTGGGAGATTGGGACTGACATAGACACATTACTATATATAAAATAGATAACTAGTAAGAACCTGCTGTAGAGCACAGGGAATTCCACTCAATACTCTGTAATGGCCTATATGGGAAAAGAATCTAAAAAAAAAAAAAAAGAGTGGATACATGTATATGTCTAACTGATTCACTTTGCTGTACATATGAAAACTAACACAACATTGTAAATCAACTATACTCCAATAAAAATTTTTAAAATAAGAAATGAAATAAATGTTTGTCAATGCAAAAAAAAAAAATAGCTCAAAAGTCAAGCTCCAATAAAGCTCTAAAGTGATTCATAGAACCCTTGGATGAGTCAAAAGGCAACAACACATCCTACTTTATTGCTGGGTGACACAAGGACACTGGGAAGCAGGATGGTCTTCAATTGAGGTAGTTGAGAAAACTACCTGTATGGTTTCTGGATTGACAGACAAAGAAAATCCTACCTACTCGAAAATTTCCCCTATACCTAACCTGACATGCTCTGATTCTGAAATTTTACTTTTTTTAATTTCAAGAGATCTAAATGTTAACTTTATCTCATTTTTAACACATTAGCTAGCAGCTAAGACAAAAAGAAAGGAACCAAAGGGGAAAAGAGGCCAGGACAGATATTGCCTAGACATCACCTTTATATGAAAAGAAGAAAGTGCAATGCTTTGTAATGAATTATGGGTAGTTGGGGAACTTAAAAAAGATCAAGGAGTATGTGATGTAAATAACTTTAAAAAATATTTTTAAAAATTAAATTGTTCTGCAAATTTTCAGCAGTTTCAAAATACGTAAATAGCAAGTTCAGACATATGGAAGTTTTTTTTTTTTAATTGTTATTGGAGTATAGTTAGTTGATTTACAAGGTTGTGTTATAGTTTCAGGTGTACAGCAAAGTGAATCAGTTATACGTATACATATACCTACTCTTTTTTAGATTCTTTTCCCATATAGGTCATTGCAGAGTATTGAGTAGCGTTCCCTGTGCTATACAGTCGGGCCTTATTAGTTAACTATTTTATATATAGCAGTGTGTACACGTCAATCGCAATCTCCCAATTTATCCCTCCCCCGGAAGGTTTTTAAATCTGACTTTACTCCTTTATAATTTATCTCAGCTCTAAGGTATTAGAGCACGGAGGTTCAGAGAGTAGACAGGGGAGATAATTCACCAGGGTTCAAATCCTATCCAGCTACCCCCAGGCTGTGTGGCTCAGACAAGTCACTTAGATTCTCTGTGTGCTAGTATCCTCATGTGACAAAGGGAAATGATAATTATAGTGTCACAGTAAGTATTAAGGTTTTAATACATATCACCATTTACTGGCGTACAGTAAGCATGCAGAAAGGGTTAGCTGCCAACATCATCATTATTAAGGATTAACTCATTCTTCAAGGCATCACTATGTATCTTAAAGCTCTCTCTATACATATTCATTTTTCCTACCAATAAACTACAACCTCATTGAAAATAATAAACTGATAAGTAATAAAATTCCCCCACTCCCTGTAGGAACATAGGGCAACAGTAGGGTTGGTATTTAAAACCTCATAGGACCAATTACTTGTGATTTTAATTTAGTTTAAATTTTTACCCTAGTGAAAGACAAATATGTACCTTACTGGAAGATAACCCATTAAAAGACAGACCTGCAAGTTATTTAACTGATATTTTATTGAAGGAAATCGCCAGAGAGCTGCACCTTACAATTCTGTAACATACAGAGTCTAGAAAATATTGTAGAAATACCATTTGTATAAATCTGATAGGAAAAAAATAGAAATAGGGAAGAAACAGAATTAGAGGAAACTATGTATAATTTTGGGTATAAGTGAGAAATCCTTTTGATATTTCTTTTGGTTGGCTGCTTGGCTGGTACCATTCTGCATCAACACTATTTGATAAGCCTGTTGACCTTGGTGGCTTGATGACAATGGAGAAAGTACTATTTGGGCTCTAAAAACACGCAAGTTGCTGCTCTCCTTGGAGAGTCACATCTGATCTCCCACTTCTTCATACTGAAATGCCATGTGTCACCAGAAAAGACTCTGGGATAAACTGTCTAAGATTGTCCATCCTCTCACAAGGCACAGGTAGGAGAGCAAATAATATGTAATAAAATAGCTTTCCTGGTAATGGGGAAACCAAACTGACATCGGAATCAGGGTGGAGCTCTTTTGATACCACAAGCTCAGCTCAAAGCCCAGTGCCCTCTAGTTAGACCACCCCATCCCCTGGCACCCCTCACAGAGTAGTGGACCAAGACCCAAATATTCTTCCATATGCTCCTTGTTTTTTTTTTTTTTTTTAGAACAACAAGCCATCTTTCATTACGTTGATAAGATAATATACTGTGAAAAGTCCCAGGAAAGGTATGTCTGGACACATGTCTTAAGAACATGAGATACAATACTCTAGTTCTGAAATGACTAAAGTATTCCAAGTTTTAACTTTAAATGACATAATTCTGTATTTAAACAAATAGTTTTCTACCAAAAGATCAGAAATTTTCAAAAGCCTGCAAAACACTAAGTAGTTCAATTACTTTTCAAATATTACATATTTTTTTCCTTTAGTATAATAAAATTAGCATTTAATAAGAATCACCCGTTCCTTACGGAGCTTAAGAATTCTCTTGGTTCATTTTAAGCCAAATCTTTCATGTTTAGAATTTTCTGGTTTAGTCAGAAATAGTTTTCATGGGTCTGAACATCCAGTTCAACTGATTATTCTGAAATGTGCGCATGTGGGAGGAATTGTTAGCCTATGAGACCCTTCTTCAGTAATTCAGATATTTAAATCATCATTTCCAAAGCAAGTCTTCCAAAATCAAATAAATTGCAAAACTAGAAGTATAACTGAGTCTCCAAAAAAGAGTTCCCATCCTCTGCCAAAACAGACCTTGAATTCTTAATCCCTTGTCCAAAAAAACTGGACCGAGTATTGACGTTTTCCACCAAGCAAGCCACATAGCCACAAATGTTTCTCATTTACTTCACTCCTGGGACACACAGCTCAAATAAAAAATTTCCTGAATACCCTGAATTTCAGATGCAACTTGGAAGGCAAGTGATTCATAATGCTTTGCAGGAAACATTATGATCTTCTCTTACCAATTCAGTGTTTCTGGAACGCAGTCCTCAGGAGATAATCCCAACTAATCAGAAGGATGATATCACTGTCAGCCATGTGACCCAAATATTAAGCTCTCTGCCTCTAGCTCAAATGTGATTTTGAACCCTGAGCAATCCACTTCTCCAGCTACTGTTCAAGTAAGAAAGACGTTACCTCAAGGGAGCTAGCAAAGATGCATACTGTGCTCCATGGCAAGAAACATGGTAGCACCGCACTCAACCCCCCCTTAGGAAAGGCCAAAACCACGTTAAAAGGAATTAAAGGCACTGTCATCACTTCTGCACCCAAAGACTCTCACAGTGGCCTCTGAACAGTCACAGATTCTAATTAAATTCAAGTGTGAAACTTCACATAGCCTCCAGCTAGTTTATGAGTCCTACGCTACTGCCACTCCCACTTCACCCCCTATTAGCAAGTCCAACAATAACATCTTGGAGTACCAAAGTTGCAACAGTCATCTTTTGTAGATTCCTATTTGCTTTCAAGGAAAGAAACACAGTTGAAATAGAGGAAGAAAAGTACTGCACTGAATACACCGAATTAACATGAAAACTGTGTAAGTCTTAGAAATCCTGGTTACCAAAAAGGAGAGAAGTGTAGGTGGCTACAATATGATGAAATAAACAGGGCATAGAGTAGCAAATCTGGGTAGCGAAAGATGGAGACAAACACTTACTGACAGTAATCCGTTAACTAAAGAATTCAGTATAAGCAAAATGTACAGTTGAAGGGAACTCTTCAACAAGGATAAACCTGATGAGAGATTCTGGGGCAAAACTCAAAGCTGAGCATATTACACCTTGAAAGTTTGGGCAAATGGAGAGAGCTACCGATGCTACAGAAATAACAGCCAATAGGAAGAAATGCCCAAAAAGGAATTTGAGAACAGCTTAAAATCATTATTTAAGCATAAGAAGAAAAGAATCTAGTTTAAACAGAATAATATTCTCTAAAACACAATAATGAAGAACCTACAAAACAATGGGTTTCCCTAAATTAGGTTTCATGGTTCTACAGGCAATTTTGATATTGTTAACATTTACAAGGGAACACTTAAACTGAGTCTGTAAATTAAAATTAGGATATAACTGAAGATCCCGTGAGATAAGTATGCCTCAGAAAACCATAAAAAATATAAAATACTTGAAAAAAAATAATGTCTACAAATTAAAAAAAAGAGATCAACTTCAATGTGTGATTGGATCAACACATGTCATGAACAATCTAAAAAGTGGCTTGAATACAGCTGGCTGCCAAAACATCCTATTTTGCATCCCCCACGTGGCCCTTTGGTAAGTCATCACTCATTTATCCATACCAAAAGAAACAGTAATCACACTGGTGATCCACTACTTCTTTTTACTGAAGAAATCTGGTGAGCTAATAACATCAGGAAATGAAATATTCTAAATGACTGTGTTTTCTGGTTACTTTAAAACCTAATTCTGTGCATTTTTCCCTCTTGCTCCTGTTGGTCTTAGACTTGGAATTGAGTGAAATCAGCGTAAGCTCTCAGAGTTTTGAATAAATGACATAATATATATGAAGCTTCTAGAATAGTGCACATGGGTAAATACTCAAAGAACTGTTAGTTCCCTTATTCGTTCCCCTTCCCTCTTGCTTCTGCCAACCATAGCTTTGCTTCCTCTTCTGCAGTTTAGGATTCAGGAGCTGAGTTTTCACATGCGATAAGTTAATTCCCCAACAGAATGTAATGTTTCTTTATTCTCTTAATGATCTGTCCAGTGAGTTTTAATTATAGAGCCCCTCTAAAAACTCCTTGCCTTGACCTTTTCTCTTCTTCCCTTAATTTCCACCGAGGGATCACTGAAGTTCAACTCACAGTTTGTATTAGAGACTAATGTTGTGTGTAGCACTATACTAAGATATAGGGATACGAATTCAGGAAAACATTGATCCCACCTGGCAGAGTTAATTTTATGTGCCAGCATGACTGGGCCACAGGGCTCCCAGACAGTCTTTCAAACACTACTCTGGGTTTTTCTGTGAGGGTGCTTTTGAATGAGATTAACGTTTTAATGCATGAATTTGAGTAAAGGAGATTGCCCTCCACAATGTAGGTGGGTCTCGGCCAATCAGCTGAAGTCCTGACAAGAACAAAAGGGTCTCCTTCCCCCAAGTAAAAGAGAATTCTTTTGCCTGATGGCCTTTAAACTGGAATATCCACGCTTCGGGCCTGACAGCCTTTCAAGTGGGACACTAGCTCTTGCTGATTCTACAGCAGCCTTCCAGTCATCAGACTTGAACTAGACCATCCATCAGCTGTTCCTTGTTCTACAGCAGCCTGTTGCCTCTGGACTCAAAGTGGGACATCGGCGCTGCAGATTTTGGACTTGCCAGCCTCCAATTCCTTACAATGAGCCTCTTTCTCAGTCTCTTTCTTTCTCTCTCTGGATGGATGGATGGATGGACTGACAGATAGATAGCTATACATCATAGATATAGATATACAGATATAGATACATAGATCCTATTGGTTCTGTTTCTCTGAAAACCCTGAGTAATACAATACCCTCAAGAAGCTCAGAGTACAGTCATAGGGATATACCCAAATAAACTTTCTCCATGAAGCCTTTCCCAAATAATAACACAGAATATGGTGCTATGAGCCAAATAAACCATCAAACAGAAAAACTATCAATAAACATTCACTGAGTGAATTAAAAGTACTTGAAAGCAGAAGCCGCCAAGGACAATATCAGCCCATGTAATTCATTCCCTCAAGGATTCTCATAAAGTGAGTGATCTGGTGTCAATTTACAGCTAGGCTTGCCCTTTCCTGCACATGCTGCCTAGATAAGATTTCTCTGCTTTTATGAGTTAGTTACTGTTATTTGAAGCAGGTCATTGGGAAATAAATTTAAAACAGGGAGTACAGTTATAAATTAGTTCATTCCCCTCGCAGTACAGAGTACAAATAAGAAGCAAATAAGCTCACCTGAATGGCAGCCAAGTTCTTCTGCTCCTGAGATGGTGCCTCATGGACAAAGCGAAGCCAGTTGGAGTGCCGTGGGTTGGTAGCATCCAATATGTACAGAACTTCTCCCTTACTCCCACGAACCTGAAACATAAAAGCTCCTGAATTTGTACTTGAAGTTAATACTAACCATACTAAATAGATTACCCATACTAAAAATAACATGATATTTTTTATAAGTATTACCTTTCTTATTAACAGGTGTTGAATAGATGCTGGATTAACATCCGTTCTTCCCTTTAAACATATGTACAAACAGAGCCTACTTTAATTTGGCAGATGTCTAGATGACTCACAATTGCAATCAACTCTCAGAAACATCCGGTGTTGATAGCTCTTTTCTGGTCAAGATTATTTATTTGTAGGTGTATTTCAATATATGTGTCACAAATGCAATTGTTCAGGAGATAACTATAATTGCAAACCATCCCCTTTCTTTCCACCCAAGACGGCAGGGCTGCTTGGTTCCCCAAATGGGAGGGGTGGAGCTGGATAAATCCTTTCAATTTCTCTCTCCACCTGCCTACGGAATCATTTCCATATGCGGAGAATTTGCTAATCTAACCAGTGGAATCTGACATCCCCTGGGCCACAATTCACATTTTTAACTAGTGGATGAATAAAACAAGTTCAATTTTGTCCTTTCATGGCCTGCTCATGTCTTGCTGAGAACGACGGTGGGCTCTCTGTTTTTTGTTTCTTGCCATAAACCCTCCCGGTCAGATTTACTCAACTCTCAATCAGGGGAGGAGGGTAACTGCCAAAGGAGCAAGTACTCCACTGGGCATTCTTGAATCCAAGTTGCTTCGAATCTAGCTTCTCAAAACCTCTGCATTGTAGGGTACTGGGCACTTGCTCAGTTTAATAAAACATATACCAATCTCTACCCAATGTTCATTGTGTGTTTATATTCAATTGGAATTGAGGAGGGGGGGGGGGAGCAATGCGTGATTAGCACTCCACATCTCTAACACCAAGTAACACAAATATAAACACTATACCTTCACTGACTTGGAGTGGGAAAAAACAAATTCCAGACCTCCAAACTTTTATAAAGTAAAGCACAACTAGCCTAATAAGGTACGTATTTTCATGATACATTTGGACAATCATTCATTCACTGAACAAATACTGACTGAGTCCCGACCATAGTGCCAAGTACTGCTAATGCACTGGGAATCTTTCAGTGAACAAGACAGATAGATGAAGCCTGACCTCACAGCACTTAAGAGCAAACAAGCACAGAATATAACTTCAGGTAAAGGTAAGTGCTATGAAGACAACTAAAGGATAAGAGGAGGATGCAGAGTGAGGGGAGAAGGGCTCTTCCAGATGAGCTGGTCAGGCAAAGCCTCTCTGATGAGATGACCTGAAAAGAGTCCTAAATGAAGGGAGGGCACAGCCCAGGGGAGAGCTCAGGAAAGTGTGGTTCCAGGCTAGAGGGAACAGCAAGTAAAGGGCAAACAGAAAGGCCCTGAGTTGGAAACAAATTAAGAACAGCAAGAAGGTCATGAGGCTGGAACAGAAGGAGCACCAAGACAATGGTGGGCGTTGAGATCAGACAGGCTGGCATAGGCCATGGTGGGCGTTGAGATCAGACAGGCTGCCATAGGCCAGATCGTGCGCTGACCTGGAAACCAAGAAGCCATCCCTACAGGTCAAGTTACCCAAAAGCTGCTGTGTAAGAACATCTGCTGCATGCACTGCAAGGACTGATATTCAAGATTCTAATACATATTGTCTGGGAAAAAATACAGTTAGCCTGCCCCTTGTATCTTATATCTGCCATGTTTCTCAAACAATCCCTGTTTTCTTAAGGGCCCAAGGATCCTCAATAATCATTTAAAAATCTCTCTAATAAATGGCAGACCCTCACTGGAAAGCAGGGATTTAATTTTCTATACTGTAATCGCTAAAAGAACGTAAGACTATAAATACATCATATTTACATCTCGTATGTTTAGGTGTGAAGCTATGGGAATTTCTCACTAAATAACGATCTCACGCTGAGATCTGCTTTGGGAGGCCCTTGAAAACTGTCCTGCCTTCCTGCTTAGCCGTTAACTCAGAACCCTCACTGCCCACTGGGTGATGCCAAAAATGTCCAGCCACACTGCTGGGAAAAATAGGACACTCTACAACCCCTCTTCAAAGAGGACACCAGTTCACATGTGTTGAAGCAGAGTAAAAAGGTAATTCTAAATATCTAGGTATAAAATCTCCTTTCCAGGCTCCTCCACAGCTACAGTAACAAAACTGTTTATATTGACAAACAACTAAATTAAGCAGAACAGGTAGCATCGCCACTAGATACCTGAAAGATAAATTTTCTCAGAACTGAAATCTAAAACCTACAACTGTTGTTGAAATCCACACAGTCCAACTGATTCTATGTAGGGAAACACCAGCGTGCTCGCCCATGGCAGACCGCATTTGAGAGGAGAAAACTACCTACAGAAACTGGTTAATGGCTCTTCTTAGCTATACATTTGTTACCCAGTATTAAGTACAATATATATCAGATGTGTTTGACATTTGAAATTCTTTCTTCAAAGATGTGAAACACAACAAAGATTTCTCTGTGACTTATTATAATAAGCCCATTTTACCAGGGGCATTGTTTGTTCCTTATTTTTTCAGCTTTTTCCCAGGCCCTTTGGCTCCGGCTATGTTGAATGACTCAGCAACTCAATTCCAGTCCATTAGATGTATGCACTTTCTGGTTGTCTATTACCTTCTCACATCATATTCTGGCTTAAGAGACATGCACAATTTAATTTTTTATTAAAATTCTTACAAGATTTGTCACATTCAATAATCTAAATTTATATATTATCACTTATACTCTCATAACAACACTATAATGATATACTACAGTGGCCTACACATTCATATTTGAGATAACTTGTTTTGTTCATTAACAGAGCCATTGCCCATTTGTTTCACTCTAAACATCCTTACCCAAGTGACTCTTAAGTCCCTGCACAGTCTTTGCAGGCTACCTGTTTTCTCCAGCTTTCGAGTGGCTGGTCCTTTCCTCGTTCCTCCATTCCAGTCCTCAACACTTCACTGCAAGCTGCTGGATTATCTGCTCACATGACTTTTATCTTCCTACCCTAACCCCGGCATTCTCCTCACTGAAATATCTAAGAGACATCCAAGGATAATCTAATCCATCTTTCCTCTTCCCAGAGAAACCAAATCAAAAAAACTCTAGACAGATGGCTATTATTAAAGTCTCCATTTATCTATTTTAATTTGATACTGAACCCTGAGGGAATAAATTGAACATTTTTTTAAAGACTAATGAATAAAGAAGATCCAAAATTCCTCTTAGTACCATGTTCCAGCATCGAACTGACCTTTGCAGCCAATGTGTATTGTTTTTCCTTTCAAAACTAGTTTTCCAAATGCCATCTTATTCTATTTGAATTTTCATGGAAATGAAGTGTATTGGTTACTGTCCTACGGAGGGTCATCTTCTGAATACCTGGGGCTACAAAGAAGTCAAATTCTCATCTTGCAGTAAAAACCATCTCAATCCCAAACTCTGATCTGCACAGTCTTCCTAAGCCAGTTACACAAAAATAAGTTAGCTAAAGTAGGAAAGGGAAAGAAACCCTCATGTGAACATGAAAACCTTCCCCCTTTAATCCAGTCATTCATATCTCTAGGACTCTGTCACTGTATATTAAATGAAAATTATCACTGCGCAGGAACTTGGCAGGTTCTCCGCTCTGTCAAATGCTACCGACGTCCTTTTGCAAGGTCCAAGATAATGTGCTACAACGGATCTGTCTTTTTTCCAGATTAAAGATCAGCAGCGTTAAATATGTCACAGTTTGTCTTCCCACCCAGCAAAGGACAGAAGAAATCACAGAAAGACTCAGCTCAACAAAAGTAAACCCTAACATGTAAATGAAAGAAATGGAAATATGTAATCAAATAAAATATATAAGAATTTTTCTTTCCTTAAATTTAAGTATTTTCCGTTAAATTGTGTCAACTATAGACAGAAAAGCTTATTTATTACTTGGATGGTTCATTTTCACAGCAGAAGGGTCGACAACGTTACTCTATTATTTTCCTTCAATTATTCTGAACGCCTGAGGAATCTTTCACTCAACACATACAGGACATCAGGGTTCCCAGAGCAAAGCTAATCAGCCAGATTTGTCCCCAGACAGGGCAAAATGTACCCAATGGAATTTTATTTAACATATGGTAAAATTTAATGGCAGTGAAATATAGTCAGTTCCAAAAATATACAAATAATATCCTTAATTAGAAGTCACAATATGTTATGTTGATTTATTAAAGAAAATATATTTTCCTTTCTGTCTTTCAACAAGACTTTTCAAAGAAGGTAGTTTTAAGAACTAAGATTTAGAGTATGGATGTCTTTAGAGGATAAAATGTCATCATATTTTTGTATTTAAATTACAGGCATTCTTTCGGCAATTGTTTTTAACTGAAGGCCAGATGCCCTGCCTTCAGTATTTAATTACCCAGGCTTCATGATATCTTTAGGACCACAAAAAACTAAGTGTGCTCAAATAATCAATTCTGACAGCACACTGTTGTCAGATTTAAACTAAAGAGACACACTTTCAGAAATCAGCAAAGATCATCCCTAGGAAATGCTAATGATTTACAGTTTCTAAGCAAAGGGATGGTTGATTTTTTTTTTTTTTTTTTTTGCGGTATGAGGGCCTCTCACTGTTGTGGCCTCTCCCGCCGCGGAGCACAGGCTCCGGACGCGCAGGCTCAGCGGCCATGGCTCACGGGCCCAGCCGCTCCGCGGCATGTGGGATCCTCCCGGACCGGGGCACGAACCCGTATCCCCTGCATCGGCAGGCGGACTCTCAACCACTGCGCCACCAGGGATGCCCTTTCCTGTTGATTTTTCAAAGTATTCAGTCTAAAATTCTTCCCAGCTTTGGTGCCTTTAAACACACACACACGTATCACCGTAGCGTATCTACTTATATCTCCCCCACATAGTGTCTCATGATCCTAATCCCCAGAACCCCCGTCCTCAGACGGCAAAGCACACAGAGGGAAAACACAGGCTGTTACAGATGACTCTTTACTGAATAACATCCATAATATAATACACACAAAATTAAATAACTTAAAAAGACTGATGAGAAAAATAAAGTCTCTTTTTCATTATAAATAATTAGTGCCCTAAATATTTCAAGCTGGAAGGAACCTCAAGAAGGCATTCTAGAGTGGTAAAAAATGGTAAAAATGCTGGACCAGGAATCAAAAGGCCAGATGTGAGCCAAGCTCTGACTGTATCGCATAGGGTGAGTCATTTCCTCTAGCTGAGCTGAGCCATGGTCTCCTGACCTCTAAAACGGGGATGACAGTCCCTGCCCTGTGACCTCACAGACACTGCGTGAGCCTCAAAGGAATAAGATGCATGACTTCTTTATACCAATGAATATTTTGCAATCACAAAGTTATCAGTACACTGAGGAAAGTGAGGCTCACAGCAACTAACAGACATTCTTAAAGACGAACACTGCTTTCAACAGCACAGCTGGGTACGTATGTACCATTTTTCTGCCATGTCAGCTTTTTCAAGGAACAAACATGAAGGATATCCTAAAAACCCCTATTCAAACCCAAATACATACAAGTAGCCTCTGCTTGGACACCTGAAGTAAGAACAGGTGCCATTACTAGGTAGTAGCAAACCCAGGTGTAGTTTCAGCTGAGCTGACACTCTTCCTTACGCCAAATTCAAACATGTTGCTCTGTGACCAACTGCATTCAATCCCAGCTCTGTCCTTTCAGTAGTTTTAATTTCTCTCCTACGTACATACAGCCCTTCAAATTTCTGAAGGCTGGAGTCCCTCCTTCTCTACACTTTCTCTTCTACAAGAAAATAACTCTTTCCTTGTCTGATGTGATAAACGTTCCTTCACCATCCTGGTTGTCCCCATATAGATGCACACTAATCTGTCAAAACTCTCTTAACACGGGACAGAAGTCAGCACACAAAGGACTATTATGATCTGGGCACTGTCTCTACTGACGCAATTTAAAATCACAAAAGCTTTTTTGGTTGCCACATCTTAGCTGAGGTTGCCTTTTTAATCACGTAAGCTGTATCAAGGAAGTTCTCCTGATACCGTCAAAGGCAAGTTTAACTGAGGAACTCGGTTAGGTTTCTGCAGGTAAGCAAATCCTGTACTTGGGCACCTGTACAGATTGTTTCAGAGATGGAAACCTTTTATTTGGTACTGTCTCAATAAATATTTTATTCACTAAAAGCTCAGCTAATGTGTCCTTTTTTAAACTGTCTTGCCTTTATTTCCTTTAAAAGTTCAAAAATAATTTATAAGAGGTAATGAGAGACTTACTTGAAAAGCACTCCATATCTTGCTTTTCAAAGTACTTTTTAAATTGGGCTAATTTTTTAAAAGAAGAAATAACTGACATGACAACGTGAAAGACACAGTGAAAAGCATATCATCTTTTCCATGGTAAATTTATGAGAGAGCCTTAGCAGTGTAGCCACTGTCCCTTTCTACAGTTTTATAAACACGTTCAGACAGTCAGATTTCAGTGACATTTTTGGATAGACTAGTTTTTTACTGCATACAGAATAAAGTAAATTTAGCTGGCATTAGCTTATTATACCCACCGCTTTAGGGGTTTTCTGTAAAGAACATGCAAAAGATAGTGTATAAATACTGTGGCATCCATTTGGACTGCTTAGTGGCTTTTTTTTTTTACATTTGATTTTGTCAATATCATAAGACAGGTAACTTCTCTATAAGTAAAGTATTATTTCACCAAAGAATCAGAAAACCACATTAATAAAGTCAGCATGTCTTTTGACAATTTGGTGTGATCCATCAGATCCATTAGAAATGATTCACAAAACTTTAAATCTGGTTAAAGTTTTATGAGCCTATAGCGTTGCTCAATTTTTAATACAGATTTGAGACTTAGACAAAGCCTTGAAGTCAGCTTTTGGAGAACCCTCCCTACGGTATATTAAAAGGGCACAGAAAATATGGCAAAAATATGAAAATTTTAGTAGCAAAACTCTACTTATCAGACAGGAAAGCATTTCAAAGAGTTGGTCATATAAAAAAACAATGATAATCTCCAAGATCCAGAGATCATAGTTTTGATATTGTTTTTAAAAGATGATGCTTTGTATCTGAACGTTTCTGGGCAAGGGTTATAGAAACACTGAAAAACAAAGAGCACTGTGCAGTCCACAGGGAGAAAAAATGAAAAGAAAAAGAAAGATCCATTTTTCCTTTGATTCTTATCTCCTAACCCAAATTCCACTGGTGTAGTCACTGTTTTTAGGTTTTTCCTAAATATACAGCTTTTCTACAGCTATTAAAATTGAATCTGCCCAGCCCATTTAAATTAACTGTACTCTCTTCATTCACGTCTTCAAAATATACGCAACTTCCTCGATAAAGAAACAAATGAATTATCTTATTATAAGAATACACCTAAGGCAATCAAGTATTTCCCAATCACCAAGGTTCATCCTTTCCCTTCTTATAATCATCCAACAACCACAGTTCTGTGCTGAAGAATTCTAAAAGGTAACATTAGTTATCAGTAAGCAACATTTATTTAACAACATCTACCGTGCAGTTCTTTATCAGTTATTTTAAAACATGCCATGAGAAGCAACAAATGAAATTCTAGAATATAGTTCCCTTATTCAACATCTTCAGTATTAATAAAGAAACAAAACATGATTTAAACAAAACACCCACAGAGCAATGCCTGGTTATTATAAAGTAGGTGGACAAATAAACTTCATTCATTTCAAAAACATTTAGTACGTACAGATGTACAGTAACACACAGTTCCAAGTCCTGAGGATGGACCGAAGTGAAAATAGGATATTAGAAAAGAGTATGTTATGAAAATCTTTCAGTAGACAAGGTTTGCGAAAGGAGTAAACCCAGCAGGCCTCAGAGGCCTGCTTGTAAGATTGGCCTTTGACTGGCAATGGGAACTTGTGTTCTCAGGGTGCCCCCAGTAAATAGTTAATGGGTAAGGGTGGTTCACTGTTCCTGGACAGTGTAAACACTACGGTTTATGCTGAACACCTGCTTTTCTTCTGGGAATCTGGAATTTTGGTGCATGCTAAGGCAGAAGGTGCCTACAAGCCCCCAGTAAAAATCTTGGGTACTGAATTTCTAATGGGTCTCCCTGTACAGAAACATCACACGTGTGTGGCTGCTTCTTCATGACTGGGAGAAGAGTGAGCTCTGTGTGACCCCTCATGGGAGGGAGAAAGCGTAAGGAAATCTATACATGGGTTCCTCCAGACTCTACCTGAGCCTTCTTCCCTTATGATCCAGCTGTACCACCTCGCTACATCACTGAAATAAATCTTACCCATGAGTACAACTATATACTGAGTCCCAGGAGTCCTTCTAGTGAATCTCTGAATGTGGGGTAGTCTTGGGAATCCCCAACACACAAGATGAGGCTAGTTCCAGTTGCTGAATGAATGGCATACAAATTTGTCAACAGAAGAGGTAGAAAATCATTTCAAGATCAACAGTTTTATCATACTCATATTTAAATTACACAAATTAAACTACATCCATTCAATGAAAGGAAAAAATAAATAAGAAAAAATCAAAGAAAGAAAATAAATATTACAGTTCGGACCGTTCCTTTTCATGGTCCATAATTTTAATGACATGAGATTGTTGCCATATGAACTGGTTTCAGAACCTAAGCCCTGCATAAGCTGTGATTCCACTGCAGGGAATGTTATCCCAATGAAAGAATGGTAGAGCAGCTGAGGCATTTTGCACAGAGGAAGCAAGATGAATGACACTGGTTGGGAAGACACAGCCAGTAAAGAACAAGGGGACTCAAATGTGGTGGTTCAGGCAGCAAATTCAGAGAAATAACAAGAAATAAACGGGAAATGTGTCAATTAGGAAGTTTTGTGCTTCACCTAACAGAAAGTGCAAAGGCTAATCAGGATGCGGCCCAGCAGGAATCATCTTCTTGGTGATAATGTACTACTACATGGAGGAAGAGTGCAAAGTAGGAAAGGATTCAACTGGGAAGGATGAAGGAGAATGCATGATGGGTAGGCATCCAACAACTCTAATACACAGGATGGACTGCGTGTGGAGGGAAAATTTTATGAAAGGAAAAAGAACTAAATAGGCTATTACCATGAGCTAGATGTGAAATAATAAGGCTCTGGAAAGAGGTACGGGTAGGAAGTTTAGAAGCCTTGAAAGTTGGCACCTAATACCTGAAAAATAGAGTATAGAAGAAGGAAAATCAGACAGACCGTTCCCCTAGAAGGTCTGAATCCAAAGCAGACGAAACAAGATAGACAGGCATATTGAAGGTAGCTACAGGAAGGAATACAAACACAGAATGTAAATAATATTTATGTCATATGCAAGCAGAGAAGAAAGTAGAAAATTCTTCTCAAATCCTCCTCCCACACATCTAGCCCTTCAGGTGGGTTGGCCAAGGATTCCCTACTCTCTATAGTTGTCATGATACAGTGGAAAGATGCTGGAATATGACCCTCACGTACAATTCATAGAAGGCCCTTGAGTATCACAGGACAGTATCAGTAAGGGTAATTAACAGTATATCCTCCGAATTAAGGAGTGTTCAGAAAAAGAAGTCTTCTTCAAGGAGTGGATCTTCACCTGCTCCTGAAAGATTTAGGTTTCTCACTCAAAATTTAGAGAGAAAGTTCTTACTTCCTATCTTGCAAATGTGCACAGAAGGACAGCCTCAGAAGGGGCCACAACAACCATGTTGTACATAATTCTCTCTTACTGTAGCTCATTTTCTAGAATTCTGCCAAAAGGCTCATGTTGCCCGGAAGCAGGGCCACTGAAACAGGAGTGTCTCCCTGCTATAGACCAAGCTGTGTCTGGCATCAATCATGCTCTGGCAACAAAAGGGCTGGCAAGGAATGCCATCCAAACCTGGAACACAAATAGCGCAGCAGAGGATGTTTTCTGATAAAGAAAGCTGGGGCTTTCCCCTTGATCTGATTTCTTTGCAGCTGGCCATATACGCCCAGGCCTAGGGAGTCAACGGAAATGAGAAATCCCCCTGGGAAAGAGCCCTTGAGAAAAAGAATCTTGGAGAATCCAAGGGACTCTTCCAGAGTGTGGTCCCTTCCAAAGACCCAGGGCTTACTGGGCTATCTTGGTGGGCCCTCTGACTCTACCACTCAGGCCACTTAACCCTCACTCTCAAATCCCTGCACCTCTGAGGCCAGCTCATGGCCTGCTTGAGAAGAATATGGGCAGACACTGAGATTATTCAGTCCATGCTATTGCTAAATCAGCCCTGCTAGCAATCCTGCTCCAACTCTGGTACTACAAAATCCTAAAACTGCATTCTTGACTTGTTCTCTCATGGGATAATCTGCTCTCTCATTCCCAACCAAGCCCCTAAGTGACTGGGATCCCACCCAGCTCGCTTTACATACAACGTACTCACTCTATTCACTGGATTCCTTTCCCTCAATCCCGACTTCTTTTTAACAGGGCACAGTCATGCGCTGTTGGATTCGTCCAAGGCCAGATGAAGGCCAGCCCAGGTCCCTGCCAGCACCCTGCTGTCGGTGCTCTTTGGTCCTCGACATGCCAGCAGTCCCACTCCTCGGGGATGGGTAACCCAGATGGCAGATTATAGTTCCTGGGCAGCAGCTCAGATGTTCCTCCAAGACTGATCTCCTAGATTCTTATCTACCCTTGGACTCAAATCCCAAACCTGGACCTGCTTCTGGATCAGATGCTCTGCCTCTTTCTGACCAAGAGCATACACCAGGACTGACCAGCCTCACCTCCATCAGAGCATCCTAAACTTTTCTTGTTAAGATGTCAAGGAAAACTACTGGATTTGGGGTATGTTCTGGCAATGATCTACTATCTGAACATAAAGAGCCTTTTCCTAATTGAGTATTTTTCCACACTGACTCAAAATCTATCTTCAAATCCACGCTCCACACTCTCCCCAGAGTCCTCTCTGTAATTCACCCATCTCCCCATGCTAACGCCCATTTAGAAGCTGCCTATTTTCTGCCAGAAGTCCTTGGCATGACGTAGGAGGCCCTTCACATGCTGATTTGTCTTGTCTCAGCCCAGGTCACTCTACCCATCTCCCACGGCACTACACACAGGTACACACCTACACACCCCTGGCCCAAGCAATCTAAGAACACACATCTTCTGCCTGGAAGAGGGGAAAAGTGCTCACACTTCCACCTGAGGGATGCTCACATGAGTCAGATCCCGTGACAAAAGGCTCTCATTTGGGTATCATGTCACTCTTACCGAAAATACGCCTTTGATTCAGTCAAATTCACTCTATGAAAACCAAAACATAAAAGAAAATGATACTGCTTTAAATAACAAATAATAATAATAGAAACAGCTGTTAGCTGAGTGTTTATTATGTATCTGGCACTTTGCTAAGCACCTTTACAGGTGTTATATAATTTACTCCTTGAAATAACCTATGAGGTAGGTGTTACATATTAACTACATTTAACAGAAGATGAAACTGAGGCACAAGGAGAACAAATAATTTGTCCAAGCTTTCACAGTTAGTTAAGTACTAGAGCTAGAGTGTGAACCAAGACAATCTAATCCTGAGCCCACCACATTACACTACCTCAATATACTTACAACCTTGGTCACCAGCCGCTGACCAATACGCAGAATTCTAAGAATAACTCCTCAGGACCCTCACCCTTGTAGAATGTCCTCCTGTTTGAGTGTGAGTGGAACCTTGAGTACGATGAGATATCACTATGATTATGTTGTACTGCAGATAGAAGACTATCCTTGGGGACAGCCTAATCCAATCACACAAGATGCTTAATAGCAGAGTTTTCTCTGCCTGATAGCAGAAGAGAAGTCAGAGAGCTAGAAAGCATGAGAGGAATTTGACATGAGGGAGATTCTCCACTCCTCAGACGGACAAGCCACAAGGCAGTCTGCGAGCAACCCCAAAGAAATCTAGGGACTGAAAACAAACCCAGCAATAGAATAAAGAACTCAGTCCAACAACCTCAAGGAACTGAATTCAACCAACAACCTCAATGAGCTTGGAAGCAAACTGATTCTCAAAGCCTCCAGATAAGATTACTCAGCCCTGCCAACACCCTGACATGACCTTGTAAGACCCTTAAGCAGAGAAGCCGCCTGGACTTCTCACCAATAAAACTGTATGATTAAAAAAAGGATGTTGTTTTAAGCCACTAAGTTTGTAGTGATTTGTTATAGGCAAAAGTAGAAAACTAACAACCCTCTCCTGGTACCAAAAATCTACATTAGTTTTCTATCACTGCACAACAATTACCACAAACAGCTTAAAATGATACCCACTTCTTATCTCACAGTTCTACAGGTAAGAAGGCTGGATGAGCTCAATGGGATTATCTGTTTAGGGTTTGTGAAGAAGGCTCTGTGTGGGAATATGCTTCCAAGTTCACTCAGGGTGTTGGACAAATTCCAGGTCCTTGAAGCTGTAGGACCAAGAGACTTGCTTCTTTCACTTTAGATGACATAATAGATGATGATTTATAATCTACAAATAATGTTAATTATGTAAAAAAGAATGTGAATGCCTTTAAATATAACATAAACTTATGTTTAATGTAAGGAATTTAGTCTTATAGCAAATGAAAGAAGGGGAGAGAAAAAATAGGGAAGGGACCTAACATGTATTCTTTTTAAATTTTAATTCTAATTCTTAGGTTACAGAAACAATCAGTTCCTCTTAAAAAAAATAAAAAGTAGATGCTTCTACATTTCCCATTTCATCAGTTCTCTCCAAATCTTAAACTTTAAATTATGGGGTTTTTTACATTTATTATGGAGCTGCCTGAGTACATTTTCACTGGTGTATATAGAGACATCAAACTTGTATCAAGAACTTCACACATAAGGAAAATACTGACCATAAATATTTTTCTATTACTTTCTCACCTCATAAAGACATATTAAACCATTAAAAATACAGATGTAGAACACACTGAAGAGAAGAAGCTGGGGAAATTGAAAATCAAAAGGTATTATATAACACTGGTTTGAGTTTTTTAAAGTGTGCTTACAAATCTAGGGCTTTCCCCAAGGGAGTGTTTTTAATTTTGCAACAAACTACCTTTTAAGATAAGTCATCTAAAATTACAAAGTGACAAAAACACCTTCTTTGCCCAGAGATATCTCATTTTACTGCCAGCTGTTAGCTCAAAAATGAGAAAAACCTGTCTTATGCACAAACAAAAATCCTAATACTAAACTCTAATGACCAGCTCACTAGACCCAGGACCTTACCTTCCAAATGTGTTCACAGGGTGAAACGGAAACAACATTGGAAAGTTGCCTGCAATGAACTCCTGCAAGTCAGAACAACTTAGACATGTGGGTATTATTACCATGTTCTGTAACATGAATACAAAGATTTTACTTTTACTAACAGTCCCTTACTGACTCTAAAACTGACTGCTTTACTCATCTATTATTACCCAATTATATTTACCTTTAATAGGTCTCTACTACAGAAATATCTACAGTTCTTAGGCTTTTACCTGAACAAGAATTGGCAATGACCCTATACAACATCACAATACCATATATATATTTTTTTACATCTTTATTGGACTATCATTGCTTTACAATGTTGTGTTAGTTTCTGCTGTACAACAAAGTGAATCAGCTATATGTATACATATATCCCCATATCCCCTCCCTCTTGAGCCTCCCTCCCAGCCCCTCTGTCCCACCCCTCTAGGTCATCACAAAGCACCGAGCTGATCTCCCTGTGCTATGCAGTAGCTTCCCACTAGCCATCCATTTTACATTTTAACGTATGTTTTTGAAAGCTGATTTTTTTAAAGTTTATTTTAGAAAAGTAATACGGTGCATACACTGTATTTATGTAATGTTTTCTACAGGGTTTGGAACACCATCCCATAGTCAAACATATTCATGTTTCTGCAACTAAAAGTATGAATAGTCATCTAAGTAGGATAAAAACAAAAGGCTACAAATGGCCTCACATAAGTTCAAGTCAGATTCTGCTGCTAAACATGTTATTAAAAAAGAAAAAAAGAAATTTGGTTTTCAGAGCTTTTTAGATTTCTGACTTCCAGGTAAAGGTCTATGGACCTAGAGGTTAAAATGAGAAATTAACCCGTTAGAGTACTTTTTCTCCACAGAGATGACATAAATGTTATTAGAATGATAACAGGTGCTCTGGCAATAGTACAGCGCTACAGAATTAAAGAAAAACATGCTAATTTACCTGGGAACAGAGATCCTTACTGTGCTAAACGTGTAAAAGGTTGCATGGACAGTAGGCAGTCTATAAAAGGGCT
This sequence comes from Globicephala melas, assembly GCF_963455315.2. Classification (NCBI taxonomy): domain Eukaryota; kingdom Metazoa; phylum Chordata; class Mammalia; order Artiodactyla; family Delphinidae; genus Globicephala; species Globicephala melas. Next base: position 20,500,352 of record NC_083318.1, on the reverse strand, counting down.
AAAAAAACAGATTTCTTTGTGGAGAACTACCCCGACACTGTCTTTGACCTGGAAGTGAAGCCCATAGATTAAAAACTAGGCACAGGGGCTTCCCTGGTGGCGCAGTGGTTGAGAGTCCGCCTGCCGATGCAGGGGACACGGGTTCGTGCCCCAGCCCAGGAGGATCCCACATGCCATGGAGCGGCTGGGCCCGTGAACCATGGCTGCTGAGCCTGCACGTCCGGAGCCTGTGCTCCGCAACGGGAGAGGCCACAACAGTGAGAGGCCCGCGTACCGCAAAAAAAAAAAACCTAGGCACAACATGAAGATCTACAGTCTCTACGTAAGAACACATTCCTCTTTGATCACCTGTAATCTACTTATTAATATGCAAAGTGGAGACAACATGCAAGGTGCCCTCCTTTGGGCTTTGAAAGGTCTGACATTTGTAAAATACAAAATTACCATCTTCAATACGGACAAAGGACTACGTATGCGTTTCAACTGATCTCTGGGGCCTGACAGAAGAAAAAGTGTTTTAAAAACATGATTCAGGGACTTTCCTGGTGGTGCAGTGGTTAAGAATCCACCTGTCAATGCAGGGGACACAGGTTCAATCCCTGGTTCGGGAAGATCCCAGATGCCGCGGAGCAACTGCTACAGAGCCTGCACTCTAGAGCCCGTGAGCCACAACTACTGAGCTCGTGCGCTGCAGCTACTGAAGCCCACACGCCTAGAGCCCATGCTCTGCAACAAGAGAAGCCACCGCAATGAGAAGCCCGTGCACCTCAATGAAGAGTAGCCCCCGCTCGCCGCAACTAGAGAAAGCCCGCGTGCAGCAACGAAGACCCAATGCAGATTAAAAAAAAAAGTGATTCGTTAATCAAAAGTTAAAAAATAACAAATATGCACATCAAAATGTTAATTATCTAAGCTGCCCTAAAAATTCTGCTAAGAACAATGTACTTTCAGAGTAGTCATTTATCATACGGTAAGGAAATTACAAGGCCACATCATTAACTGGAATGTATTCAAGTCCATAAGCATTAATCTTCCTTATATAAAAAGAAAACACAAAATTTCTCAGGTAGAATTTTATGCAAACTTTCAGTAGTGTTTGGAGAGCGTCCACTGTGTGCAGAGTAGTTACATACATGTTGGTGTTTCTGACTTACAGAAACACCATACCTATCCTTAGAAAAAATTCATTAAACCCACTTTTTTATATTCAACATAAATTAGAGCTAAAATCTGTCACTAAAACAGACCAAAAACTAAGTAACCTGGTTACACATTTTCTACACTCAGATGCAAATAAATCAAGCTATTCATAAAGAGAACTCTAGTGACTTCCCTGGTGGTGCAGTGGTTAAAAATCCACCTGCCAATGCAGGGGACATGGGTTCGAGCCCTGGTCCGGGAAGATCCCACATGCTGTGGAGCAACTAAGCCCGTGCGCCACAACTACTGAGCCTGCGCTCTAGAGCCTGTGAGCCACAACTACTGAGCCCACGTGCCACAATCACTGAGCCTGCGCTCTTAGAGCCTGTGCTCCACAACAAGAGAAGCCACCGCTTGATGCAACTAAAGAAAGCCCACGCACAGCAATGAAGACCCAACGCAGCCAAAATTAATAAATTAATTTTTTTTAAGTTTAAAAGAAAAAGAGAATTCTAGCCTGCCTGTTGTTCTCACATTTTACTACATAATAACAGCAAAAGGTCCTGGCAAACATAAAAATGTAAACGGCACTGAATACAAACAGAGCCTGTGTTGCCATAATATTAAAGAATCCACAGACGGTTGGCATCGGGAGACTGGCACAAATACAAAAAATCTAGAAAGACAAGTAAATAAAAAGATAAATGTGTAGAAACTGAACAAGGTATGTGTGAACCTCATTTGCCATATTGGAAATAAAAACACACAGGTGATCTGGAATCTCTGTTATGATCTATGATCTGAGGTCTTGGGAAAAACTCAGGCTCAGTTAACCGATACATGAACTACAGAGTAAAAAGCCTGCCGAACTGCATGAGAACACTGTGTAAGGAGGCTGCATGGTGTTAAGGCAGGGAGGGGTAGTAGCAGGAAAAGGGAAGAAATGGAGGAAGAAGAGGAAAAGAGGGAGGAAGGAGGGAGGAGGCTGAGGAAGGGGCGGGGAGGGGCAGGAGAAAGGAAAAGGAAGAGGGAGAGAAGCAGGAAAGAAGACGGAAGAGAAGGGCCTGCGAGATGCCCACTCTGAGATTCCGCCTACACGTCCCAACCAGATTAAGGTTTCTAGAACTATATGAAGATGTTATGACCTAAACTGAAAAAACATGTATTCAACTCTTGTATTGTTCCAAAGTGATAAGCAAGTACGGTGTGTCAAGCGCTGGACTAGGCACTGGGACACACGGATAATGACTCTGCCCCTTTTCATGCCATTCAATAAACGTGGTTCGTTTGCACTACGAAATCAAAGATCGACAACATTTAATCCCTGTGAGCGAGCTCATGGCCCAGCGAGCAGGGACAGACACCCCAATGTGCAGTAAATGCCAACACAGTGACCTGCCTCACGTATTCCGAGAGCAGTGAGGAGAGGCCCCCTCGCCCCCGGTCAGCCTGGCAGGAATAAGAAGGTGCGGCATGGGCAAAAAAGTAAAGGGGGGCTTCCCTGGTGGCGCTGTGGTTGAGAGCCCGCCTGCCGATGCAGGGGACACGGGTTCGTGCCCCGGTCCGGGAAGAGCCCACATGCCGCGGAGAGGCTGGGCCCGTGAGCCATGGCCTGCGCGTCCGGAGCCTGTGCTCCGCAACGGGAGAGGCCACAACAGTGAGAGGCCCGCATACCAAAAAAAAAAAAAAAAAAAAAAAGTAAAGGGACTGGCAAAAGCAAAGGCACGTGTGCAGGCGAACGAAACGTAAAACTGAAGAGTTCTGTGTGAAGCGGGAAATATCAAGAACAAGCGCAGAGAGGTCAGCAGTGGGTCAGGGCTCCGGAAAGAGAGTGTAACTCTTCACCGCCCCTGAGTGGATGCTCAGCAGTCAGGACACCTAAGAGTTCCAGACTCTTCTTAAGGGGAGATTCATTCGCTCGGTCCAGGTAGGATTAACCTCGGGCAGGCAAAACTGGACACCTACTCTGTTTTAGGCTTTTGTGTATGGAACTATTTTTTGTCCAGTCTCACACTCTCTTGTGCATGGAAGAAGGCACAGAACCGCTTTTACACAGTCCACTGTGCCAGGTTCCCATGTGGGAGAGGAATATCCTTCCCAGCAGAGCTCCTACTTTCATGCAGCTTGACTCAAACACTTTCCACAACAGGAACTCTCTGTCCTCCTGATGCCAGAAAGGTTTTCCTCATGTTGGTTAGGAACACGTCCGTCTCTACTTCCACATTGTTATTTTTGTTTTCTTCTGTCAGTTCTGTCCTCAAACGAGAAAGCTAAGCCCGCACAGTCTCCGCACAGCAAGCCTTTAAATCATATGAAGACAGCTATGATTCTGCCCCTCCTCTTCTCCAGGTTAAGAACCCCAGCTCCCTCCTGACTGACAGCTCACAGTTTCCAAACCCTTTCTGTGTATGGCTGCTCTCTGTTGAACGTCCCCTGTTTACCAATTTCCAGATTCATATCTAATACCCAGAACTTGACATGACTCTCCTGATGTGGTCTGACCAGTAGGCAGTATAATGGCACATTTCTCTCCATGGTCACAAGATTCTATTTCTTTATTTGCAGTCTGGGTTTTTGATCTAGCCACCAAGTAATACTGCTAACCAAAATGCCCACATTAACCAAGTAAACCTTAAGACATTTGCATATGAGTCAGTATCAAGTCTGGTATGCCTCATCTTGAACTTGGAAAACTGACTTTACATTGATCCATGTTTAATTCCGTCATGTAAGTATTTGGTCCATCACTCTACTTACTAACAGTTTTTGAATATTGACTATATATCTTAAAATATTTTCTATCCTTCATATCCATTAGGATGGCTACTATGAAATAGTAATGGGGGGGCTATTCAAGATGGCAGCATAGGAAGAACCTGAACTTAGCTCTTCCCAATACAGCTACATATGGATCAACCCCCTTGGAAAGAACCTGAGAACTAGCTGAACAGCTGCTCCACAGCAAAGGATAAAAAGGATCACATCGAGACAGGTAGGACAGGCCAAGAAGCACTACTGCCAAAATTCCCACCCCCAGCTTGAGGTCACATGATAGGGAGGCATCTCACCAGGTGGGCCTTCTCCTAGAGGACTGAGGGGTTGGTGCCCCACATAGGGCACCCTGGTCCCTGGGATCTACACTGGAAGGACAAGCCCCCAAAACATCTCACTTAGAGAACCAAAAGGGTTGACATACAAGGGTCCCAAAGTGCTATAGGAAACTAAGACTCCCCTCTTGAAGGGCTCTCAAGTGGTCTCACTCGGTGGAAACACAGCAAAATAACAGCAGTTTGAAAAATGCCAAGACTCTATGCGATGGAGAGTCATTTGTGAATCTAAAAGCATCAGCTGAATGGGTGGGGAATGGTGGAAATGCTCCCCCCAGACGCAGGGAGGCACTAGCAGACCTAATGTGCTCCCTGCTCAGCGACAGTGATTACTGCAGCACTGACCAGCCACTTTGCTGAAGCCAGAGAGCTCAGGCGGCTGCCCTCTGGCTGGGACTGGCAGGGGCGGGCAGTCACGGTAATTCTCACACTCGTGGCTTAGGCCGACATTCTCGTGCAGACTAGGCACTCTCTGGCTGCAGTGCTGAAGCCCACAGGCTGGAGTACTCACATCATTTTCCCGCTGCCTTCCAGAAGCAAGAATGCACGCTCCGCCCTTCACTCTCCAGCTGCCTCGCCAAAGCCGGGAAAGGTACAATCCACACAGGGGACACCTCATGATCACCTGGCTCTGCTGGCATTCCTGAGCCCAAGGGACCACAACAATGGAAAACAACAGCTCTTGACAGGCCAACAGTTCTTGACCACCAGGCACACTGCACAGACAGCAGACTACAACACAACCCCAGTCTTCCTATGACAATGTGTTTATACTTAGCCTGGAGCTTCACCCTGAGCAACAGAGCTCAGGTTTCCCACATGTCTAGAGGATAGGCAGAGACCCCCAGGGAATCTAAGTAAGGAAACACCATCCTGCGCATGCCCGTGGCCTCACAACAGCACAATGAGACTCCCCAGAAAGCTACTCAAACACTTGTCAAAAGCCTTGATTTTTAGAACTGTCACCCAGGGGACAACTCTAGTTCTCCTGGTCTGGAGGTCAGCAGGGATTATAACTGTAGCTACACAGGACTGTATATACCTGTATATTTTAAAAGCTGCTGCCTGGGGGTCCGGCTTCTAATCAGCCTGAAACTAGGCGTTAAATGAGATTGCGCCCTTTGGAACAGACAGGTTTTGAACAGTGGCATATCAAGAATAAATCTGGTGGAGACTCACCTTTGTGACCACCTAGAGGGGTGGGATAGGGAGGGTGGGAGGGAGACGCAAGAGGGAGGGGATGTGGAGATATACAGTATATGTGTAGCTGATTCACTTTCTTATACAGCAGAAACTAACACACCACTGTAAAGCAATTATACTCCAATAAAGATGTGAAAGAAAGAAAGAAGGAAAGAAAGAAAGAAAAAAAGAAAGAAAGAAAGAATCATAGAACCATCTTCACTCCTCTCCTCCCCAAAAAAAGAATAAATCAGGTGGTATGTACAACCACAAAGAATCAAAAGACAACCAAGAGCTAGGGCAGGATTAACAAGAAGGATGATCACTTACACGAGGACCCTCATCCAACACCAAGGAAGGTAGTTTTGCCTAATACATAGAAACAATGACAGAGAGCCAAGCAAAATGAGGAAACAGAAAAATATGTTCCAAATAAATACACAAGACAAAATCTCAGAAAAAGACCTTAGTGATATGAAAATAAGTAATATACCTGATAAAGAATTCAAAGTAGTAGTCATAAAAATGCTCACCAAACTCAGGAGAGTTTGGATGAACACAGTGAGAACTTCAAAAAAGAAACAGAGGGACCTCCCTGGTGGTCCAGTGGTTAAGACTCTGCACTGCCACTGTGGGGGCATGTGTTCAATCCCAGGTCAGGGAACTAAGATCCCGCATGCCGCATGGCATGGCCAAAAAAAAGAGAGAGATAATAGAAAATATGAGAAAGAACCAATCAGGGCTGAAGAATACAATAACTGAAATGAAAAATACACTAAAGGAAATCAACAGTGAATTAGATGATACAAAAGAACAGATCACCAATATGGAAGACACGGGAATGGAAATCACCCAATCAGAACAGCAAAATAGAGAAAAGAATATTTTAAAAGAAGGACAGTTTAAGGGACCTCTAAGGCAACGTCAACCATACTAACATTTGCATTATAGAGGTCCCAGAAGAGGAAGAGAGAGAGAAATGGACAGAAAACCTATTTGAAGAAATAAAAGCTGAAAACTTCCCTAACCTGGGGAAGGAAATAGGCATCAGGTCCAGGATGCACAGAGAATCCCAAACAAGATGAACCCAAGGAGATTCTCACCAAGACACATTATAATTAGAATGTCAAAAGTTAAAGATAAAGACAGAATTTAAAAAAAAAACAAGAGAGCACCAACTAGTTACATATAAGGGAACACCCATAAGACTATCAGTGGATTTCTCAGCAGAAACTGTACAAACCAGACGGGAATGACATGATATGTTCAAAGTGTGGAAAGGAAAAAAACTTACAACTAAGAATACATGACAAGGTTATCATTCAGAATTGAAGGACAGAGCAAGAGATTTTTGGACAAGCAAAAACTAAATGAGTACTCACCACTAAAAGGGCCTTACAGGAAATGTTAAACAGAATTCTTTAACTGCAAAATGAAAGGCTATAGCTAGAAGTAAGAAAACATATGAAAGAAAAAACTCTCACTGGTAAGGGCAAATGTACAGTAAAGGTAGTGAAATCAACCACTTATAAAGCTAGTATGAAGAGTAAAAGACAAAAATAGTAAAATCAACTGTAACAATAAGTAGTTAAGGGATGAACAAAATAAAGAGATATAAAACATGACCTAAAAAACATAAAATGTGGTCTGGGGAGTTAAAATGTAGTGGTTTTAGAATGCAGTTGAACTTAAGCAAATATCAGCTTAAAACTGACTGCTTTATATGTAGATTGTTATATATGAACTTCATTGTAACATAAATCAAAAGCCTATAATGGATACACAAAAAAAAAAATAAGAGAAAGGAATCCAAACATAACACTAAAGAAAATCATCAAATCACAAGGGAAGAGACCAAGAGAAGAAGGTAACAGAAAAATACCAAAACAACCAGAAAGCAGTTAACAAAAGGGAAGTAAGTGCATACCTACCAATAATTACTTTAAGTGTAAATGGTCCAAATTCTTCAATCAAAAAACACAGGATGGCTGGATGGATTAAAAAAAAAGACCTACCTATATGCTGCCTACAAGAGACTCACCAACACAGAGGCTGAAAATGAAGGAACAGAAACAGATATTCCATGTACATGTAATAAAAAGAAACCTGGGGTAGCAATACTTATATAAAATAAACTTTAAAATAGAGACTATAACAAAAGATATTAAAACTCTTGCTCTGTCCTTCAATTCTGAATGATAAGAGCATTACACAATCATAAAGGGGTCAATCCAACAAGAAAATATAACACTTGTAAATATTTATACACCCAACATAGGAGCAACTAAGTACATAATGCAAGTATTAACAGACATAAGGAAAGAAGTTCTCAGTAATACCATAATAGTAGAGGACTTTAATACCCCACTTACGTAAACAGACGGATCATCTAGACAGCCAGTCAACAAGGAAACACTGGCCTTAAATGACACACTAGGTCAGATAAACTTGATATATATAAACATTCCATCCAAAATCTGCAGATTACACATTCTTTTCAAGTGCACATATAACATCCTCCAGAATAGATCATATGTTAGGCCACAAAACAAGTCTCAATAAACTTAGAAGACTGAGATCATATCAAGCGTCTTTTTTTTTTTTTTTTTTTTTTTTGCAGTACGCGGGCCTCCCACTGTTGTGGCCTCTCCCATTGTGGAGCACAGGCTCCAGACACACAGGCTTAGCAGCCATGGCTCACGGCCCTAGCCGCTCCGCGGCATGTGGGATCTTCCCGGACCGGGGCACGAACCCGTGTCCCCTGCATCGGCAGGCAGACTCTCAACCACTGCGCCGCCAGGGAAGCCCCTCAAGCGTCTTTATGGATCACGAAAGTATGAAACAAGTAATCAATTATAATAAGAGAACTGGAAAAAAAAATGCAGACACTAAACAGCATGCTACTAAACAACCAAAGGGTCAATGAAGAAATGAGAGAAAATTTTTAAATACTTTGAAACAAACACAACTTTCCCAAATTGAGGGGATGATGCAAAAGCAGTTCTAAGAGGGAAGTTCATAGTGATACAGGCCTACCTCAAAAAAACAAGAAAAACCTCAAATTATCTAACTATATACCTAAAGGAACTAGAAAAAGAAGAACAAATGAATCCTAAAGTTAATACAAGGAGGAAGAAAGGTCAGAGTCAAAATACATAAAACAGAGATTAAAAAAATAGAAAAGATCAATGAAGCTAAGAAACAATTTTTCAAAAAGATAAAATTTACAAAACTTTAGCTAGATTCATTAAGTAAAAAAGAAAAAGGGCTCAAATAAATAAAATCAGAAAAGAAAGAGAAGTCAGAACTGATACCAAAAAAATACAGTGGATCATAAGAGACTACTATGAACAGTTATACACCAACAAATGCAACAATCTAGATGAAATGGATAAATTCCTAGGAACATACACTCTCCCAAGACTGAATCATGATGAAACAGAAAGTCTGAACAAATTGCTTACAGGTAAGGAGATTAAATCAGTAATCAAAAGCTTTCCAACAGGGACTTCCCTGGTAGTCCAGTGGTTGGGACTCCATGCTTCCAATGGTGGTGGGGGTGGGCAGGGCAGATTCTATCCCTGGTCAGGGAGCTAGGATCCCACATGTCTCATGGCAAAAAAAAAAAAAAGCTTCCCAACAAACAACAGCCAGGGATCAGAAGCCTTCACTGATGAATTCTACCAAACATTCGAAAAATACCAATCCTTCTCAAAGTCTTCCAAAAAATTAAAGAGGAAGGAATTCTTCCAAACTCATTTTATGAGGCCAGCATTACGCTGATGCCAAAACCAGACAAGGATGCCACAAGAAAAGAAAATTACAGGCCAATATCTCTGATGAATATAAATGCAAAAGTCCTCAACAAAATATTAACAAACCAAGCTCAACAACACATTCAAAGGGTCATATACCATGATCAAGTGGAATTTATTCCAGGGATGCAGGGATGATTCAACATCCATAAATCAATCAATGTGATACATAACACTAACAAAATAAAGGATAAAAATCATATAATTACCTCAAAAGATGCAGAAAAAGCATTTGACAAAATTCAACACTAATTTATGATAAAAACTCTCAACAAAGTGGGTATAAACAGAACATACCAAAACATAATACAGGTCACATATGAGAAGTCCACAGCTGACATCATACTCAAAGGAGAAAAGCTGAGAGCTTTTCTTTCAAGAACAAGACAAGCATGCCCATTCTCACCACTTTTATTCAACATAGTATTGCAAGTCCCAGCCACAGCAATTAGGCAGGAAATAAGACATCCAAATTTGAAAGGAAAAAGTAAAACTGTCACTATTTGTGGATGACAGAACTTTATATATAGAAAACCCTAAAGACTCCACAAAAAGTGTTAGAATAAATAAATTCAGTAGAGCTGTAGGGTACAAAATTAATATACAATATCTGTTATATTTTCATACATTAACAACAAACTATCAGAAAGAGAAATTAAGAAAAGAATCCCATTTACAATTGCATCGAAAAGAATAAAATACTCAAGAATAAATTTAATCAAGGAGGTAAAAGACCTGTACACTGGAAACTATAAGACACTGATGAAATAAATCAAAGACACCAACACTAAATAAATGGAAAGATATTCCACATTCATGATATTCCACACTCATGAATTGGAAGAATTAATATTGTTAAAATGTCCATATTCCCCAAAGCAATAAATAGATTCAACTCAATCCTTTTCAAAATTCCAATGGCATTCCTCACAGAAACAGATAATAAAATCTGTATGGAACCACAAAAGATTCCAAATAGCCAAAGCAATCTTAAGAAGAACAAAACTGGAGGCATCATGCTCCCTGATTTTAAACTATATTACAAAGATATAGTAATCAAAACAGTATGCTATTGGCATAAAAACAAAAACATAAATCAGTGGAACAGAATAGAGAGTCCAGAAGTAAACCCACACATTTGGTCAATTAATACGATAAAGGAGGCAAGAATACACATGGGGAAAGGACAGTCTATTCAATAAGTGGTGCTGTGGAAACTGGACAGCCACATGCACAAGAATGAACCTGGCCTACTCTCTCACACCATACACAGAAAGTAACTCAAAATGGATTAAAGATGTGGATGTAAGACCAGAAACCATAAAACTCCTAGAAGAAAACACAGGTGTTACCTTGACATTGGTGTTAGAGATATTTTTTGGATCTGACTCCAAAAGCAATGGCAACAAAAGCAAAAATAAACAAATGGAACTATATCAAACTAAAAAGGTTCTGCACAGTGAAGGAAACCAGCAACAAAATAAAAATACAACCTCTGAAAGGGAGAAGGTATTTGCAAACCATATATCTGATAAGGAGTTAATATCCAAAATATAAGGAGTTGTATGAACTCATACAACTCCGTAACAAAAATACAAACAACACAATTTAAAAATGGGCAGAGGATCTGGATAAACAGCTTTCCATAGAAGACATACACATGGCCAACAGATATGTGAAAAAATGCTCTACACCATTAATCATCAAGAAAATGCAAATCAGAACCACAATGAGATATCACCTCATAGGTGTTAAAGAATGGACAGCATCAAAAAGATGAGATGACAAATGCTGGCATAGATATGGAGAAAAAGGAACCCTTGTGCAGTGTTGGTGGGAATGTAAATTGGTGCAGCCACTATGGAAAACAGTATGGAGTCTCCTCAAAAAACTGAAAAATAGAACTACCATAAGATTCAGCAATTCCACTTCTGGGCATTTATCCAAAGAAAACAAAAACACTAAATCAAAATGATATATGCACTCCTATGTTCATTGGAGCATTATTCACAATAGTCAAGACATGGAGACAACCTAAGTGTCCACTGATTCTCTCTCTCTCTCACATGTACGCATGCATGCAGACACACACACACACACACACACACACACACACACACACACACACACAAAATGGAATACTACTCAGCCATTAAAAAGAAAAAAATCTTACCATTATGACAATATGGATGGACCTTGAGGGCATAATTCTAAGTTAAATAAGTCAGAAAGACAAACACCATCTGATCTCACTTACGTGTGGAATCTTATACACAACACTCAAAGATTCAGAGAACAGATTGGTGGTTGCCAGAGGCGGGGTTGGAGGGTGGGCCAATGGGTGAAGAAGGTCAAGAGGTACAAAATTCCAGTCATGAAATAAGTCAGTCATGGGGATGTAATGTACAGCATGATGATCAGAGTCAGTAATGTTGTGTTGCACATTTTGTAACTTTGTATGGTGACTAGGGAAAACTAGACTTACCATGGTGATCACTTCACAGTATATACAAAGAGCAAATAATTACTTTGTACACCTGAAACTAATGTTATATGTCAATTAAACTCAAAAAAGAAAGAAAGAAAATGTCAATTGGTTCCAAAGTGACTAATATATTAGGGAACAATTTGAGCATAACACATTTTGCATTTGCTTGTTCACAATTCTGTCTCCCAGAAACCGTAGGTGAATAAAGAAAGCTGCACCCAGTTGAAATAAGCCACAGAAATACACAAAACACCTCCATCTCAAATATCTACCACCTTCTTCAGTTTACCATATGTGCTATGAGACACACCCATCCACTTCAGGTGTTCCAACCTTCTATCCAATTCCAGAAAACCCTCTTTCCACCATTTCATAAGCACTCAGAAGGTGCAAACCTTCTGATGTACACATCCACAAGCAAACTTCAGGTCTTTTTAAAGGTAAATTGACCTATTTATCCAGTTATTTATGTATTCCTTAACTATTTAACATGTGTAAAACTATGCTACCATTTTTATTAGATTCCTATCTTTTATTTTGTGTCACTGACAAAGTTTTTGCATATCATGTTCCTGACCCTATTTTTCCCATAAGCCTTATGGTTTTTAATTGAACAATTTTGCATAGCACACTGATTTTTAAGAACATGCATGTCACCTTATAGCAGAACTAACTGTATAGCCAAACAGCTGAAGAGAAACAAGGTCAAAAACATACAGACCTCACAGAGTGAAAAGATTTGAAAACACTTAAGACCACAAAATAAATTCCAGGTCTGATATATATTCCAGGATAAGATTAATTTTTGTAAGTGTTATTTACTGGAGATACATTTGATGAAAAATTCAAGGATTCTATTTACTACAAGTCTAGAATCCCCAGGACATGAAGGAATGCACGCAAAAATTTAGAAAAATAAAAGCCGCCTTCATTCCCTATTGCTATAGTAACTAGGAAGTATTCTGCTTTACGCAACTTAAGTAAAATACTGACAGAAACTTACAATGCCATGTGGGAGCAGTCGAATTCAGAGGAATCCTTAAAAACAAAACAAAACAAACTCTTATAGGACATTCTCTTGCAAAACTCAAAATACTTGTTATCAAGACCTATCCAGCAAAACAATCATCTGAGAAATACCACATACAATTTATTATAAACGGAAAAAAACATTTATTTTCCTGAGAAAAAGAGTAGCCTGCTGAAAATGACTCCAATGTTAACTCTGAGTCAAAGTACGTTCGTAAGAGAACATGAAGCAAGTTCAGCTTTATTTTTTAAGTCACCAAAAAAACAGAAGACTCTGTTCCTGAAACACAAGTGACCTTTACAAGTAGCAAATAGTTTCCTCCTCAATCACCCGTACTTCTGACCATGGTTACTTTCATGTACCACATCTTTCAAGTTGGAATTGCCAGTGAAGTAATCAAGGTAACATTTGTTTAACCTAGCAATCATTTACTGGCCAGCTGCTGTGTTAACCACATTCTGTCTCTGGGATAACTTTCCAATTTACCAATTCAGTTGCTTTTCCACTGCTGGTACCAATTTTTCACTCCAGGCTGTTTAAAGAACAATTTCAATTAAAACGACATTATCTTTAGACCAACTTCATGTTTACTGCCCAGGAAATCATAAAATGTGGTATGCAAAAATTTCTGGCCACATGACAAAGACGAAAGAAGAATAAAATAAGTAACTAGCTTCTGATTATTAAAAAAAAAAAAAAACTAACCACCTTGTTTTCAGATCGGATGTCAATTAAGTCACTCAATTATATTTTAAATCCCTAATAAATAAATGTTATGCGTCCATATGGTAACTAACAATTCCAGAGAGAATAATACAATTTTTGAGCAGCTAACTTCTGTAGACTTTCATTTCTGTGCTTTACTATAATTCCCTAAGAAACAAGCTCACTGAAGTCACCGCTTGATTAAAAAGCAATCTGCAAGAACTTTCAATAAAAAAATAAGCTGGTTAACAAAGTAAAAGCAATTCGATGTAGAAAAGACAGTCTGTTCAACAAATGGTGCTGGAAAAACTGGACATCCATGCACAAAAACTAAACCAGATATAGACCTTAAAACTTTCAAAATTAACTTCTCCAAACGCATAATAGACCTAAATGTAAAATGCAAAACTATGAAACTCCTAGAAGATAACATGGAAGAAAACTTAGACAGACCTTAGATTTGGTGATGGCTTTTTCAGCTACAATACCAAAAGCACCAATCCATGAAAGGAAAGTTAGATAATTCTGACTTCATTAAAATTTAAAATTCTGCTCAGCAAAAGATACATGAGAAGAATGAAAGACAAGCACACACAGAGGGAGAAAATCTTTGCTGGTATCTAATAGATAAAAAGAACTCTTACAAGTCAACAATAAGAAAACAAAATGGGCAGGAGGGGAAACTGGAGGAAGGTGGTCAAAAGGTACAATATATGTATCTTCCAGTTATAAGATAAACAAGTACTAGGGATGTAATGTACAATTAAAATCATCTACATATTTCTTCATTTTTAAAAATGTGTAAAGACATTTTTACTGATTTGTATTATTAAAAGTTTTAACTTCAAAAACAAGCTAAGTTACAAAACTCTTTTCCTTTCCTTGGAGCTCCATTTAGCTAATGCAGTGTAATACTGGTAAGAAAATGTAAATCATATTGAATTTTTTTTTGTCTTTATTGAGCATTTGACAAGCATTCCTCTTTCAGGAAAACCTTGGAGTTAGCAGTACAGTGATCCTTGTAAAACTCTTCCACAACTGAGCCATTGATTATTGGCAAAGATCATTAAATTCGTTGTCTTCTACTACTTTTAATAGTTCCATAAACTGGCAATGATTAAAATCATTCACACATAAATGAATGAACTTAACAACTGAATCCATAACACTTTTCAGAGTCTACTCAGAGAACTGAATGCAAATATTTTCAATATGTATCATGAAATAGAATTAAGCAATATTAGAGAAAGAGAATTAGGGAAACATTAGTCTCTCTTTTAAAATATTCCATAAATCTTGATTTTTTTACCTTCCATACCATGCAAACTTTTTTTAAAAAATCTACACTAAAAGTTCATTTATTTGGGCCATGTATTGACAGTTCTTTGTAAACCTGTAAGTCCTTTGAAACAAACTATGCAGAAAGTATTAATTCTGTGGTGTCTCGTGTCACATGACTCATCTAAAGCCAAAGAAACAGACTTGCAATGTTTCAAACTTTGGCTCAATTGATCTTTAGTATTAGAACAGCCATGTACTCTACAGACAATTATTTGACCTTTCAGTTTATGTTTTTTCCTCATAATTTTCAATAACTAAAATAATTTCTCCTGTAATCTCTCCAACTTAAAAGGTTTTTTTCCCTTGGAGCAAGAACCAAGATGGCCAAAATTACACTCTCAGCTACTGCTGAAATCATATGCAATTCTTTAATAGTACATTTACTTCTGATTTTTGGCAACCAATTTCATACTTCTTTGAATTGTGAAAGGAAACTTATCAAATTTACTCTGTATCTGCTGAAAATCTCTCTTCATACTGTAATCTTTATTACTTTTAATTTAACATTTTTATTTTAAAAAATAGATTTTGTTTTACTCAGCTGCAGAAAACACAATTGCCATTACTGTGAAATCTGTGGCATACGTTCTTCCATTCTCATTTTATCCTTTATTGTTCTGGTTGTGGTGCTAGCTTCTGCAATCCACCCAATTCTGCATCAGTTGTATACTTTATATACTATTTTTCCGTACTTCATTTTTATATTAGAAAGCTAATATAATGACATAGTAATTAAAATAACCATGTTATAATATATAAAAATATACATAAAAACACTATATATAAAGACACATATAATACTTCTATATAATTACTAATCATAAAGGTATCATTGCAACTCATTCTGTCTGAATAAAATATTCAAATACACATTACAATGTTACATAGGTGTACAGAAAAAATCATTTGATTTATCTTCAGAAAAATCATTTAAATCATTCCACTGACATGTATTAAGTCAGTGGCATGTTTCTATAAAATACTGAAAACAATGCACATGGCTGACACACACCTATAATACAACAATATCTCACATGATGTAATGGAAAAGTAAAATGTTATCTTAGCAAAGAGTAAAACCGTATTTAACAGAAAAAATATTTTACACTGCTTTAGCTTTTTTTAGTTAAAGTTTAATAAATAAAATTAAATAAAAATTTAAATTCAGTTTCCTCAGTCATACTAGCCAGATTTCAGGTGCTCATAGCCACATGTAGCTAGCTGCTATAATACTACACAGTGGAGGTCTGTACACTTAAGGTTAAATAAGGTTATTTTAAAGTGCTTTTTTAAATTCAGAAAGAGTCATGTACCACAATGTTCACTGCAGCTCTATTTACAATAGCCAGGATGTGGAAGCAACCTAAGCGTCCATCGACAGATGAATGGATAAAGAATTGTATATATGTGGCACATATATACAATGAAATATTACTCAGCCATAAAAAGAAACGAAATTGAGTTATTTGTAGTGAGGTGGATGGACCTAGAGTCTGTCATACAGAGTGAAGTAAGTCATAAAGAGAAAAATGAATACCGTATGCTAGTGCATATATATGGAATGTAAAAAAAAAAAAGTGGTTCTGAAAAACCTAGGGGCAGGACAGGAATAAAGATGCAGATGTAGAGAACGGACTTGAGGACACAAGGAGGGGGAAGGGTAAGCTGGGATGAAGTGAGAGAGTGGCGTGGACTGATATATACTACGAAATGTAAAATGGATAGCTAGTGGGAAGCAGCTGCATAGCACAAGGGAGATCAGCTCGGTGCTTTGTGACCACCTAGAGGGGTGGGATATGGATGGTGGGAGGGAGATGCAAGAGGGAGGAGATATGGGGATATATGTATATGTATAGCTGATTCACTTTGTTATAAAGCAGAAACTAACACACCATTATAAAGCAATTATACTCCAATAAAGATGTTAAAAAAATTTTTAATTAAAAAAAAGTGCTCTTTTAAAAGAGATATGAAAGATTTGATTGCAAGTAAGTTACTTAGATTTTTCCCCCCCTTGGCCCTCATTTTTTTAAGTTCTCAATGTAAAGAAAATAGAATTATTAATTATTATAGGGCTAGAAGGTAATAAAGACCAGTTACTGTAATCCTCCTAGCGCTGCGCTTTAAGTTAATTTTTTCTTGTTTTGCTAAATGTCTTCTTTTTCTGTTATATGATTAGAAATCTAAAAATATAAGGAAACTGATTCCACTAACTTCATGGAACTCTTTTTTATGCAATAAACACCAAAACTTATACCAATCCCCACTAAAATTTCCTGCAGTGCTGGAGTGCATAATGCATACAATCACTGCTCAGAGAACTCTCTAGGGATCTGAAATCTTTTCTCTAGTCCTAAAGCATTAACTGAACTTTCAGTGTAAGAACTTAACACCTTCAGAAAACTATTCAGAGAAACATGGCACTTTAAAATTTAATTTTACACATGATATTGATGGGTACATAAAATATTCAAAAACAATCGCTAATAAGTACAGGGTTTCTTTAGGGGGTGATGAAAATATTCTAACTTAGAGAGTGGTGATAACTTCACATTCTATGAATATACTGAAAACTACTGATACATATTAAATGGTGACTTTTATGGTATGTGAATTGTATCTCAATAGAGCTGCTATAAAAATAGTTCACAAATGCCTCCTACATTTATGCACAAACTATCAGTGAAAAGACGTCTCTCTCAGTGACCACATATCATATATGCGATATTACTGTTTCATATGTTGAAATAGGATATACATAAAAACTCATATAATTCCTGTTGGTCTTAAATATATCATGGAAATGCATACAAAATGATCTGTAAGAGTAGATACACACACAAAAGATAATGTAAAACTTTAACTTCATGTATTTTGCTCTAATTTTTCCATCATGTTGTCATGTGTTACTTGTGTAATGAAAAATAAATGTTATGAAAACCTAATAACTTGGTTGATATATGTATCTCCCTTCATTTACACTTCCCTCTACTGGAAATACTTTCCCCAACCTACAGAAGCACTGTTTTCTTTTGTTTTGTTTTTTTTAATAAATTTGTTTATTTTATTTATTTTTGGCTGTTTGGGTCTTCGTTGCTGTGCGCAGGCTTTCTCTAGTTGTGGAGAGCAGGGGCTACTCTTCATTGCAGTGCGCGGGCTTCTCATTGCTGTGGCTTCTCTTGCTGCAGAGCATGAGCTCTAGGCACACAGGCTTCAGTAGTTGCAGCACGCGGGCTCAGTAGTCGTGGCTCGCAGGCTCTAGGGCACAGGCTCAATAGTTGTGGCGCACGGGCTTAGCTGCTCCCTGCAGGTGGGATCTTCCCGGACCAGGGCTCGAACCCTGGTCCCCTGCAACCATCCCTGAAGGCTGCTAGACTATTGAATTTCCTCTTATTTAACATATTGTCCTTTTTATTTAAATGAATTGGAGCTGCTGCTGTTTGTTGCCAAATGCATCTATTTCATAAAATTTCTATGGAGCTGTTGTGATCAGAAGCACAAGGATGATGAAAGTACTCCAACAATACAAATATTGTCTGTTTGACTGTTTCTTTTTTAACCACACTACTCAGCCTGGATTCCCAACGTTCTTCTAATCACACCTCTGGTTTGGCTGAATGGCCAGAAGTTGGCTGACATACTCAGGCAGGAGCCATCTTGTGATGAGCAGACAAACCACCACCAAAAAACAAATGCAGAACTTCTGGAAGACATGTAACATTGAATCGCTTTGATTTATCCCAAACTAGAGGACTAGTGTCAGGAAGAATGTACCATGACATCTGCTCTAGGATTCCCAGCATTCTACAAGGCTTCTTAGGTGGTATTTTTCCACTAACATCTACACTAAGTGGTTCCATTTGGAATCTAAAACAAAATGTTATCATCCAGAAAAGAAAAACATTTGGTAAAGAAACTTTCTTGTTCCAAACACCTAAAAGGACTTCCATAAACAATAAAGAAAAATAACAGATTTTAAACAATTGAAAACATTTCTTCCAAAAACTAAAACACATTGGAAACCTGGTGCTGAATCAAATTCCCAAACAGCAGAACAGCTGTAATCACAAAATAACTGCAAAGAAAGAGAAAAACGTCTAAACAAAGTGTCCAGTTTAATATCTAGCCAATCGGCTTCTTTAAAAGCTGTATTTCACTCAAATCACCATATTCATGACAAAAGAAAAAAAAAATGTCTACAAAGTAGGCAAACCCAAGGTAGTAAAATACCAAGGGATCAACAGTTGTTTTTTTAACCCTTAAATTACATATTTTCTAAGAAGTCCAATGGTGAAAATAACTTATACACTTATTCAATATGTTCACTGAATGTGAATGATTAAATACTGACTACAAAACGAATCAAACTTTTAGCTAACTATATTTATGTTCCAGATACTCTGCTAAGACCTGGGGAGTAAAGATTAATAAGACAATGCACTGTCTTTGAAAGTTTACAGTGTAGTAGAGGACCCCATCCTCCCAGCCCCTTCACTCTCACTCTCCAACTGTCCTATCTCAGAAATGCTGTCCTGTCTCAGAAATGTCACCAACTTCCACCCATATGGCACAAGCCAAATACTTAAAAGTCATTCTGGACTTTTCTCTTTCAACACACAATTCATCAGAGTTAAGCCCTATCGGTGTTAGCTACCCCCAGTCTCCAATAACATACAACCAGAAGCCGACCACTTCTCACCAAATCCACTGCTAAGGCCCAAGTCCAGGTCACCATCAGATCACTCCTCCACTATAGCAACAGACTCCTGCCTGGTGTGTCTGCTCCCTCAAGCCTGTTCTCCACACAGCAGACACACTGCTCTTCTCAAGGCATGAACAGAATCACATCATTCTCCTAACTAAATCTTTTCTGTGGCTTCCTACTGCTGCTGTAATAAACCTCATAATCTGCCCTATAACTACCTCTCTAATGCCATGCCCTACCACTGGCCCATCATCATTAACCACTAGCTTCCCTGGCTTTGCTTTTGTCCTTTGAAATTCATTGCCACCTCTGCTACTCCCTGGGCTCTTATCCAGGTCTTCTTCATATGGCTGCACCCTCGTTGTGTAGGTCTCGGTACAACCTGACAGCCCAGCTAGATTGCTAAAGTAGAAACTCATGGCCAAGGCATTTTATCCCACTGTTTGTTCCTTTTTTTTAAGTAAGCTTTTTGTGGAAGTATAATACAACAACAACAAAAAAAAAGAGAAACTGTAAGTGCACAGCTCAATGAATTCTCACAAAGTAAACACAACAGACTCACAAACTAGCACACAAAGAAACAGCACCCCAGAAGTCTGCCCAGGTCCCTACTTCCCCAGTCACTAAGTAACCACAACCCTGATTTATAAATTACCTTTACCAGGTTTTGAACTTTATATAAACAAAATCATACAATACGAATTCATTTGTCTCCAGCTTCTTTCACTCAGTGTTATGTTTCTGAGATTCACCCATGTTGTTAAGCATAGCTGTAATACATTCATTATCATAAAGCTTTATAATCTTCCATTTCATGAATATGCATTTGTACAGTTTGAGACAACTTCCCATGGTGTTGCTATGAAAGTTCTTGTACAAATCTTTTAGTAAATATATGAACGCAATTCTACTAGGAATATGTCTAATGGAATTGCTGTATTGCATCATACGCAGATACTCAGCTCTAGTTTTCCAAAGTGCCTGTACCGATTTAAAAACCCAGCATTCGCATATGAGAGTTTCAGATAATTCTTGTAAATATTTGACATTATCTGTCTTTTCAATTTTAGTCATTCTGGTGACTATATCATGGTTTGCATTTCCAAGATGACCATCTTTTCACAGTTACTGACCATTTAGATAACTTCTTGTGTGAAGTGCCCGTTCAAGTGTTTGGCCCATTTTTTTTTTAATCGATTTGTAGTTTTTAATATATTCTGGATACAAATTCTTTTTGAGACAAATACATTACCAATATCTTCTCCCCCTCAGTTATTTGCTTTTTCATTCCCTTTATGGTATTTACTGTTCTCCAATTTATCATTTTGCCCTTCACACAGTGCTTATTATTTCTTATTTAAGAAACCTCCACCTAACCTAAGATTATGGTATTCAACATTTTCCTCTAAAGGTTTACTGTTTTTACCTGACATATTTACATTTATAATCGTATTAAACTGACCTTTTTATATATGATGTGAGTTAGGGATAAAGTACCTTTTTTCCATAAGAAAATTATTTTGACCTGACACTATTATTGAATATGCCATCCTTTCCCCACCATGTTGTTAATGACATTTTTGTCAAAAGTAATGTCTTTTTGTCTATCCTTGTGCCAGTATAACAGTATTAAACTATAATTCCTTTATAATATGCCTAAGTCCTCCAGTTCTGTTCTTTCACTTTAAGGCTGCCTTGGTAATTCATGACCCCTCGGATTTTCGCATAAATTTTAGAATCAGTTTCCACCAAAAGATGAAAATAAAAATAAAAACGTGCTAGAATTTTTAATGAGATTGCACCTTTTTGTTTTTTGTGGTTTTTTGCGGTACGCGGGCCTCTCACTGTTGTGGCCTCTCCCGTTGCGGAGCACAGGCTCTGGACGCGCAGGCTCAGCGGCCATGAATCACGGGCCCAGCCGCTCCGCGGCATGTGGGATCTTCCCGGACCGCGGCACGAACCCGTGTCCCCTGTATCGGCAGGCGGACTCTCAACCACTGCGCCACCAGGGAAGCCCGAGATTGCACCTTTTGAAATCAATTGACTTGTGCTTTATGACTCAGCATATGGTTAATTTTGGTACGTGTTCCATGTGCATTATTTGATGAACTATCATTGGTTACTATGTTCTGTATATGTCAATTAGACCACGTATGTTAATTATATTGATCAGGTTATCTTTCTATCCTTTCCAGTTTTATCTTCCTGCTTACTCCATCAGCAGTTGAGAAAGATGTGCTTAAGTCTTCCATCTGGATTGCTTTCACAGTTGGAACATGTACATCGTCTAGTGTATAGACCATCTTTATTTTTAGTAATGCCTTTTCCTTAAAGTCCACTTTGTCAAATACTAGTAAGGTTACACCTGATTTCTTTCCATTTGTACTGGCACAATATATCTTTTTCCATCTTCTATTTTCAGGCTTTCTTTGTCTTTATATTTTAAAACAACCCAATCCAAAAATGGGCAGAAGACCTAAATAGACATTTCTCCAAAGAAGATATACAGAGTGCCAACAAACACATGAAAGAATGCTCAACATCACTAATCATTAGAGAAATGCAAATCAAAACTACAATGAGATATCATCTCACACCAGTCAGAATGGCCATCATCAAAAAATCTAGAAACAATAAATGCTGGAGAGGGTGTGGAGAAAAGGGAACCCTCTTACACTGTTGGTGGGAATGTAAATTGATACAGCCACTGTGGAGAACAGTATGGAGGTTCCTTAAAAAGCTACAAATAGAACTACCATATGACCCAGCAATCCCACTACTGGGCATATACCCTGAGAAAACCATAATTCAAAAAGAGTCATGTACCAAAATGTTCATTGCAGCTCTATTTACAATAGCCCAGAGATGGAAACAACCTAAGTGTCCATCATCGGATGAATGGATAAAGAAGATGTGGCACATATATACAATGGAGTATTACTCAGCCATAAAAAGAGACGAAATTGAGCTGTTTGTAATGAGGTGGATAGACCTAGAGTCTGTCATACAGAGTGAAGTAAGTCAGAAAGAGAGAGACAAATACCGTATGCTAACACATATATATGGAATTTAAGAAAAAAAAAATGTCATGAAAAACCTAGGGGTGAAACAGGAATAAAGACACAGACTTACTAGAGAATGGACTTGAGGCTATGGGGAGGGGGAAGGGTAAACGGTGACAAAGCAATAAAGAGGCATGGACATGTATACACTACCAAACGTAAGGTAGATAGCTAGTGGGAAGCAGCCGCATAGCACAGGGAGATCAGCTCGGTGCTGTGTGACCGCCTGGAGGGGTGGGATAGGGAGGGTGGGAGGGAGGGTGACGCAAGCGGGAAGAGATATGGGAACATATGTATATATATAACTGATTCATTTTGTTGTGAAGCTGAAACTAACATACCATTGTAAAGCAATTATGCTCCAATAAAGATGTTTAAAAAAAAAAAAAAAAATAAGGGACATTGGTTGGTTTGGGGATCCAATCCATTAATAACAGTGTTTTAGTGGAAGCACTTAACCCACTTAAATTTTATATAAATATTAATCTAGTTGGATGTATAGATACAATTTTGGTATTTACTTTCTATATGACCCAGTTCTTTTTTCCTCACTTCTTGCCTGGCTTTTTTCATTAATAAAATTATCTTATCAATTATCTCATTTTCCTTTTCTTGTTAGTTACAACAATCTTCTACTATTATTTTAGATAATTTAGTTAGATAAATTTACCTGATAATGCTAGAACCTCGAAACGCCTTAATTCCATTTGCTTCCCTCCTGCCTTTCAAATTGTTCTACCATTATATAAATTGTGTATGTTCTTAAACTCACGAATCATTACTATAATTGTTTAGTACCATCAATGTTTATGTTTACTCACCCATATATTTACCCTTTGTTGAGCTTTGCCCTGTTCTGAATTTCTGAGTTTCCATCAGGATTCATTTTTCTTCTCCCAGAAGAGCTACCTTTACTTTAGTATTTCTTTTGGTGCAGGTCTGCTGGGTTTCGCTTGTCTGAAAACATCTTTAATTTTTTTTTAACAGTATGACTTATTAAACAAATTTGTAAGGTCTGAAATTTATGTTGTCAAAATACACACTTTAATGCCATTATCTTTTCAAATTTGTTTCTGCCCCATTCTCTCTCTCCTCTCCTACCAACACTCAAATGCCCTAACATCTCAAACCCATCCTCTCCTCACTCAATTCCATTTTATTAGATTTTTTTTAACAAAGTGCATGTACATGGTGATAATGTTAAATGCCCATATTACATAGAGTCACAATGTAATCTCTGAGCACTTTAAAAAAGTAAAAATCAAGAATTTTAAGCACAAGGAAGATGAAGCACCCTCCAGCTTCTGGCAGAACAAAGGGAGAAAATTTTCTTCTTCCCCACAGTGCATGGTGATGTGTTAACTCCACATCCCTACTTTCACATTTTTTGAGACAAGAAGGGATAAAAAGGAACTTGAATCAGAAATGTGCAGAGGGACTTCCCTGGAGGTCCAGTGGTTAAGACTTCGCCTTCCAATGCAGGGGGTATGGGTTCAACCCGGGATCTGGGAGCTAAGATCCCACATGCCTCGTGGCCAAAAACCAAAACATAAAACAGCAGCAATATTGTAACAAATTCAATAAAGACTTTAAAAACGGTCCACATCAAAAAACAAAAAACTTAAAAAAAAAAGAAATGTGTAGAGATTTTTCCCCATTGTATTTTGCTCAAGACAGTCTCCCACAAAGTAAGTGGGCAATCTCTTTATTATATGAGACAAAAAAAAATAAAGAAACCTCATTAGGATGAGAGAACTAAGCATAAGAGGGAAAAAACTGGAAATGGCACCTTGCTCAAGAGAATATAAAAAATTTTTAAATAAAAGGAACATTGGAGTCTATTAGTATTCTTTTAGTCATCTTCCTCTTCAACCTTCCTTCTTCTTCCACATCATCACCATCTTCATCTTCTCTTTCACCTTCAGCCTCTTCATCATCAACATGTACCAAGTCTCCTTCATCATTATGAACATCAGCTGCTTCTCCTTCTCCTTCTTTATCATCAATAGGTTCAACAGATATGGCCAAATATCATCTTTGATGAACTCTCTTAATTTGCATGCACCTGCACCCATATCATCAGTGAACAAGGTGAAGAATGTCTGAGATTTTTTTCATGCTACCTCTTCAAGACAGCTTTATTTTGTGTCTGACATAAACATTTCATCAGGTCCTTCCCAGATTCCCATTTGATTTCAGTCAACATTGAAGATGGGTTGCCACTCTTACTGAGATAAAATGAGTTGCAAAGCAGCTTATTTTAAAGCAAGGATTATTAGCAAAATTAAAACATGTTTGTAATATGATTTAATATCTTCAAATTCTGTCACTTCAGTTGAGAAAATAATTCAGCATCTCTTCATTCTCATCCCCAAGCCAGGGAGTCATCAGCACATGGTCAGCAAACATTGCCCATAAATTTGGGATCTGGAGATCAATTATGACCTCCTCTGAAGAGTTTGCAGAGTTTGTTAACACTTTTGTTATATTTGAAAATTTCCTCACTGGTTGTTTGTAAAGTCTGTCAATTTCAATTTATACAATATGTGTGTATCTAAATGCTTCCTATTGTTCTTTCCCCCCCTTCAGCGACTCCAGAGTAGCAAATTTTTCTTCTGGCTGGGATCTGGACATAGTCTTTGTTTCCAAATTTGAAGAGTGAGTGAAGACACGGTTGAGGCTAATGCTGTGAAGCAAATCCAAAGCACAGTCACACAGGGAGATGACCACATCTGAAGAGGCCCAGAGAACTATACCTTCATTTTAAAATATTTTTGCTGGGTATAGAATTCTAGATTGGCAACTATTTTCTATTACCTTAAAGATATATTTCAGTTGTTGACTATCTTTACTACCTTTTTTTTTATCTTTTCTGTTAAAAGGCAGCTATCAGTCTTATTGTTTCATTTTTGAAGGTACTGTCTCTTTTTTTTCTGCCTGCTTTAAAGATTGTCTTGGTTTTCCATAGTTGTACTAAGATATACCTGAGTGTGGCTTTCTTTATAGGAGTGCTGCTTGAGGCTCACAGAGCTTCAATTCATCAGGTAATGTTTTTTAACAGTTCTGGAAAATCTCAGCCATTATTGCATCGAATTTGCTTCTTCCCCATTTTCTCCCTCTTCTCCTTCAAATGCTAAATGATCCTAATGTTACAGATACATTAGATGTATTCACTGTCTCACATATTTATTTTTAGTCTCTGTGCTTCATTTTCAATATTTTCTATTGACTTCTTTTCCTCTTCACTAATCCTGTCTTTTGCTTGTCATATCTAGTATCTAATTCAAACACTGAGCTCTCAATTTCAGTTCATATATTTTTCTTGTCTAGAATCTCCATTTGGCATTTATACCTCCCAATTTTTTAATAAAATTCTCCATCTTTTCATCTGTTTGGTTCATTTTTTTCTTCCATTTGCTAGAACGTATCAATCATGTTCATTTTAGAGTCCTCATCAGCTAACTCCAATCAATACCTGAATCTTAGGTCAGTTTCCGTTGCCCGGCTTTTCTCATGGTTTTAGTCACATGGTCCTATCTCTTAGCATCTAGTCAATTTCTATTAAATGCTGGATGCTGTGTAGTAAAAGAACTTTAGAGGACCCAGATATTATATTTCTCCAGGGTAGGCTCACCCCAACCTCTGCCTGGCAGAGTGGAATCTGTTCACTGCAAGCTAATCAAGCAGTGAGCTGATTCAAAGCTGGCTGCAGCTGTGGCAGGCTTCGGCGGGCCTCAGTTGATCCTACTCCTACAGCACCACCCTACAGTGCTTCCACGTGAAAAGTAGGATGTGCACTGCGAGGCCCTCCACAGCAACATGAGCCTGTAGAACACTCTGCCTTTCAGAAGTTTGTGGTTTAACTTTACGGCCGCCTCTCATGCAGCTTCATAACTCCGCAAATGTCTCGAGTAGGAGACAGCAATGTTTTTGAGTTCCTTTGGGTCTCCAGTATTGTCACTCCAACTTCTCAAGACTGCCAAAAGCTCTACCTGTTTCTCTGTGCTCAAACACTAACCTCTACTTGGACTGAGGTCAAATGTTCAGCCTCTTGCCCGTATCCAGAATCAGCAAAGCTCTGACCACTTCCTCAAGAAAAAAAAAGGCTATAGATGATTGATTCATCTGTTCAAAGTTTTCTCCTCTCTGGAATCACAGTACTCTAGTACTCTGCTTTAACAGCTCTCTGATGGCCTTACACAAATCACTTTTATGTTTAACCTGTCTTTTGTAGCTGCTCTCAGCAGCAGTATCAATGGGTTCAAGTTCTTATCTGAGATAAGTTTTCTTGCCCTGTTTTATTTTCTTTATACCCGTATCACTATCTTTCTTTATAGTACTCATTAAAGGTGTTTTATGTCTATCTTTCCCTGCTGAAACATAAACTCCAAGACAGCAAAAGCTTTACTAGATCCTCACGGCGAAATCAGACTAAAGATGGTCCGACCCTAGTATCCTTCCTCTTTCTATCATGTTTCACTTACCCTGCCTATTTCTGTTTTGTAAAGAATTCCAGGGCTTCCCTGGTGGCGCAGTGGTTGAGTCCGCCTGCCGATGCAAGGGACACGGGTTCGTGCCCTGGTCCAGGAGGATCCCACATGCCGCGGAGCGGCTGCACCCATGAGCCATGGCCGCTGAGCCTGCGCGTCTGGAGCCTGTGCTCCGCAACGGGAGAGCCCACAACAGTGAGAGGCCCGTGCACCGCAAAAAAAAAAAAAAAAAGAAAAAAAGAATTCCAAAGAGCCTCATCATTTCTCAGTATGAGAAACGAGAAAGGCTAATTCTACACATATATATTCTCAGCAAAGAACTATTACTCCACCTTTCCATGTGTCCTCACTTTTTCCTCCATGAGAGAGAGAAATTAGAGTAAATATACTTTGGGTTTCTCTCCTTCATGGTTCCTTCTCTTTATCTAATTGTTAAGACCCTGACAGTCACTCCTTTCCGTGCCCAGCCCCCTGCTGTGCATTAAGCAGACCCGCCATCAGACTCAGGGTGTGCCTTCCACAGCAGACTGCAGACCTGTCTCTCTCTCCCATGCTCTCTGAGATGCTGCAAACTGAACCTGTGAGTCAGGCCACAATTCTCCAATGGCTGATGGACAAATATACTCGGAACTCCTCTGCAGGCCCAACTCCTGCCACAAAGACCAAGATTTAAGAAGCAGAGTATCAAGTACCGACTCTGTACACTTCTGGAACAAAGGGAAAGATTCAAGAAGCGGAGTATAGGCAGCGATCCAGATGGTGGTGTAGTAGGACGTGAAGCTCAACTTCTCCCACAAATACATCAAAGATATGTCTACATGTGGAACAATTCCCACAGAATATCTAACTCAACACTGGCAGAAGACCTCAGACTACTGAAAGGGCAA
The DNA here is from genome assembly GCF_963455315.2 of Globicephala melas. Lineage (NCBI taxonomy): Eukaryota > Metazoa > Chordata > Mammalia > Artiodactyla > Delphinidae > Globicephala > Globicephala melas. Next base: position 20,472,400 of record NC_083318.1, on the reverse strand, counting down.
GAAAATCTCCGTGTAACTGGGCCGGAAAAAAAAAAAAAAAAGAGAGAGCGAGAAAGGAATCAGGACAGGACCTGCACCCTTGGGAGGGAGCTGTGAAAGAGGAAAGGTTCCTTCACCTTGGGAAGCCCCCTCACTGGCAGGTAGATCGGCCGGGACAGAAGGGGAGCATCAGACCCTCGGAGGAGAACTTCAGCAGCCGGTTTGCGGCAGCCAGAGCAGAGGGAGAACTGCACAGACGGTCAGTGCCGCAGTCCTGCACCCCCCAGCCTGACACGTGCTGGCAAGGGCTGGGTGCTGGAACTCGGGCTTCGGAGATCAGAACTGGGGAGAGTACTGGGGATGGCTGTGTGGAAATAGCCACGGGGGTGGGGAATCCAGTGCGACTGCAACGAAGGGTTTATGCGGAGAAAGCCTGGGTCACCTTATCGGCCAGTCGCCATGGTTTGGAGGGTGCAGGAGAGAAGCGGATGAACCCGGGTTGCAGCCTTTCTCCCCGTGCACGTGCTCGCAGCGGGCAGGACACTGCCAACACGGGTTCCAGGGGCAGTCGCGAGCCACCACTGCTGCCCGCCCAGATGCCAGGAGTGGTTACGAGCCCCCCGCCACCGCCCTCGCAGACTCCAGGAGTGTCGGGGAGCCGCCTCGGCTCCCATCGTGTGTTCCAGGGACACGCCCGAGCCTCCACTGCCACCCCCTGCCCACCTCCCCCCCACCCCGGACTGAAAATCACCCGCGCGTCTGCACTTCCCCATCAAGGGGGTATCAACCAGCACACACTGAGGAAAGAGGTGACAGGCATTCCCACTAAGAACAGCCCTTGGGCCAAATATAGTAACCCACACAAGCTACACGGGGACGCCCAGACGTATGAACAGCCCTCCAGGACCACAGGAGACAACTGTTCCTCCTAAACTCACAGAGTAAGACAAATATATAAGTAAAACGAAAAAACAGAGGAACCACTCCCAGTTAAAAGACCAAGATAATTCCCCTGAAGGAACAAACAATGAAACAGACCTCTTCAGTCTAATAGACACTGATTTCCAAAAGGAGAGAATGAAAATACTGAAGGAATTAAGAAAGGCCATTCACGGAAATGCAGAGTTCTGGCAAAAGGAACAACAAACTATAAAGAGGAACCAAGGAAACTTAGAAAAGTCACTTGCAGAGACGGAAACTGAGCTAAAGGCAATGAATAGCAGAATGAATAATGCCGAAGAGTGAATAAGCGACCTGGAAGATAGAATAACAGAAATCACCCAATCAGGACAGCAGACAGAAAGCCAAATTAAAAAATAATAAAAAAAAAAAAATGAAAGCAATATAAGAGACTTGTGGGATAATATAAAGTATGCTAATCTATGCAAAATAGGGATCCAGAAGGGGAAAAAAGAGAAAAGGGGATCAAAAATGTATTGGAAGAAATTATGGCTGAAAACTTCCCAAACCTGAAGAAGGAAACAGATATCCAGGTACAGGAAGCACAGAGGGTCCCAAACAAGATAAACCCAAACAGACCTACACCAAGACATATTATAGTAAAAATGATGAAGGTTAAAGATAAAGAGAAGACGCTAAAGGCAGCAAGAGAAAAACAAAGAGTTAGTTACAAAGGAACCCCCAGAAGGCTATTAGCTGACTTCTCTACAGAAATGTTGCAGGCCAGAATGGACTGGCAAGATACTGTCAAAGTCCTGAAAGAGAAAAATCTGCAACCTAGGATACTCTACCCAGTAAGATCATCATTTAGAATAGAAGGAGATATAAAGAATTTCTCAGACAAGCAAAAACCAAAAGAATACAGCAGGACTTCCCCGGTGGTCCAGTGGTTAAGACTCTGCGCTCCCAATGCAGGGGGCCTGGGTTTGATCCCTGGTCAGGGAACTAGATCCCACCTGCAGCAATGAAGATCCCGTGTGCCGCAACTAAAGATCCTGCATGCCACAACAAAGATCACACATGAGGCAATGAAGATCCTGCGTGCTGCAACTAAGACCTGGCACAGCCAAATAATAAATATTTCTTTAAAAATAAAAAACATAAAGAAAAGAATATAGCGATACTAAACCTATCCTAAAGGAAATGGTGAAAGGTCTTCTCTAAACAGAGAAGAAGAATCTATAGGAAAGAGAAAATCACAATTGCAAAGTAAATCACTTAAGTAAGCTAGTACACAGATTATAAAAGAAAAATAGAAATTAAAAAATTTCTGTGAAAGTTATGACAACCACAGTGAACAGCAAAAGGATGAAACTGAAGATGTAAAAAAGGACATCAAAATCATAAATGTGGGGGAGGAGAGTAAGAAAATGTAGACTTTTTTTTTTCCCTAGAATATATTTGAGCCTATATGACCACCAGTCTAAGGCAAATAGAGATAGGAAGGGGTTAAACATACTTGAAAAACAGGGTAACCACAAATCAAAAACATAAAATAGATTCACAAAAACCAAAAAGAAGAGAACATAAGTATAATACAAAAGAAAATCATCAAACCACAAAAGGAAAAACAAAGAGAAAAAGAAAGGGACAAAGAAGAAATATAAAATCAACAGGAAAACAAGGTTTAAAATGGCAATAAATACGTATCTATCAATAATTACTTTAAATGTCAATGGACTAAATGCTCCAATCAAAAGACACAGAGTGGCAGACTCTGTGTCTTTTGATTGGATAAAAGAACAAGATAAAATACAAGAGATATTTGATAGATATACAAAAGTGGATTAAAAAAACAAGAGCTTACACAATATGCTGCCTACAAGAGACCCACTTTAGGGCAAAGGACACACACAGACTGAAAGTGAGGGGAGGGAAAAAGATATTTCATGCTACCGGAAATAACAAGAAAGCAGGGGTAGCAATACTCATATCAGACAAAATAGCCTTTAAAACAAAGGCCATAAAGAAAGATAAAGAAGGACACTACATAATGATAAAGGGATCAATACAAGGATTTTACACTCAGCACCCAAATACATAAAACAAATACTAACAGACGTACAGGAGAAATCAACAGGAATACAATAACAGTAGTAGGAGACTATAACACCCCACTCACATAGATGGACACAGCTTCCGGACAAAGAATTAATAAGGCAACAGAGATCCTAAATGATACAACAGAACAGTTAGATCTGATTTTTTCATGACATTACATCCAAAAAGAAACAGAATACATATACTCTTCAAGTACACATGGAACATTCTCTAGGACTGATGACATACTCGGGCACAAAACAAGCCTCAACAAATTTAAGAGTATAGAAATTATCTCAAGCATCTTTTCTGACCACAACAGCATGAAACTAGAAAGGCCAAGTTCTGAGAACTTACCAGGCCAGTTTCCACACAAAAACCTCTTGCAGACAATGCAAGAGGATGCTCTGGGAAAAGAAGGGAAGAGGCACTGCCAACAGAGCAGAGCCATTTGGAGCGTTCAAGAAAACACTGGATTCGTCAACAGCCCCTTTGGAATACTTGAATAATAGGCTGAGCAGGTGGCGATGAAAATGTACAATCTGTGCTGCAATCTACAGGTACCAAAACGTAAAGGTATGTGCTAGAATAAGAGCCCGTGCCTGCAGAGGTGGTATTTGAACTGTGCTTTGAAATACTGAAGAAAATATTATAGAAAGAGAAGATGTTGGAGATTTAAAAACAAAGGGTTGTTGAGAGCTTTAGCAACATTACGTGAACGGATTTTGGTCTTAGAGCAAGTCTGAGCAGGTAGACAGTGCAAGGAAATGTATCTCAAGCTCCAAACCATCTGGGAAAATACGCAAAAAGACTTCTAACTAAGGGAAGAATAGGCTACGATACAAACAACTGGGCACGTTCCATCAAATTATCAATGGGAAGCATTTACAGTGGAGCAGTGGTTTCCAAACTCAAGCTCTATAACTGGCCTGAGGCCTGAGAAATCCAGAAGTCTTTTGCTAATGCAGTTTATTTTAAAATAAAAGTAAAAATCTGAAGTATCAAGAAGGCTTAAGGACAGAGGAGACTGAGTCTCTTCAGACCCCAATCTCAAATCCTGGTGGCCAACACAGAACGAGGCTGAGGTGCTGTTTAATGCTCTGAACCAGTGGGCATCGGTGAGTGCCAAGCTGCACCTCTGGGGGGACGGGGGAGGATGCAACAGACGATGATAGCGCTCCCTGATGAAACCCTCAGGTGCCTCTATACCCCGTCCCAAACTAACAGGGGCTCACACACACCAATAGGTGCAATCCTCACTGTTACCTCCAAGTTCTTTGGTGTTAAATGGCCACCTAGGGGCCCTTGGCCTTGTCCACCAGGACTACTGGCACCACAAGTGCAAATATAAACTGAGAAAGAGCTATGCCATGTGCTCTCTCACAGGCATCATTTTCCAAACACTACCCCCAGTACCCAGCTTATGTTCCATAACCATAAACACAGGTAACCACTGGCTTGAGGAGAAGGACCACACATTTGAGAGCTGCAGGTAGTTCGCTCTGGAGCTATGGGGCATATTAGAAATGACTTAACTAACCGGTCCCAATTTACCCACAGAGGAGGGAAGGCTCGTTATCTCCATTTGAGAAGGCTCAAAAGTTTCCAAGAAGAGAAGACTGTGGTAAGACCAGTCAACCTCCTTTCTCTGTGCACCTTCTGAATCCTGGCACCTCCAAAGTTAAAATAATAAAAAGGGACTTTAAGAATATAATTCAAGGCTGGGAAGCAGCTCTCCCAGTTTAACATAATAAGGAACAGGACTAAAGCCAGCAAGCGGTAAATCTTTGCCATTCGAAAGGTATTGACTGTTTTTCAAGTGCTCCCCCAGGAAGATATACCACTGAGAGTGTCTTCCCCTGCCCTGCCCGGCAGCACAACTGGACAGAGCAGAGACCGGCCGACAATCCACCCTGAAGACCAGACTCAGAGAAGGAAGAACTACAGGAGGGAGGGAAAAGGTGCATGAACTAAGGGGTCAAAGGGATCAAAGGTCTTAGGCGAAAAGAGCAGGCTTATAGGGGACAAGGAGACCTTCATCAAGACCCTTCTGAATTGTGTCAAAAGTACAACTATTACTTATTCAAAACACAAGCATAACATAAGAAGTAAAAGAAAATAAAGAATGGCAATCATTATGTGAATGTAACATTACCTGAACATAAAATGTATAAAATCAATAGCTCTTTGGGTGGTAAAGTGAGAGGACTAGGTATACCGGTATGTAAAAACAAATAATAATGTAAAGACATCAAAGAACCACAGGAATACATAATGCAAAACTGGATGAGCTACGGTAGCACTGTCAGCCTCTTTACGTTTCCTATATGCAAGTCTTTTTTTCAAAATAAAAATTATAATCATCATCTGCTTAGCAATGCATCATAAGCAGCTGTGCAAGACATTAACCTGACCACTACACTAAAATTCTCAGAGATAACAAAACAAATATCAAAAGTCATTAACAACCCCTTAAAATTGTTATTTTTATCATTTTCAACTTATTTAGGTTATCTTTTTTGTCACATAAATATTTGGCTTTTGAAAACCTTCACGGTAAAAAAAAAAATAACTGCTGAGAAAATTAAGATCTTACAGAAAAATAGTAAAAGCCGTTAAAAATATTTTCAGGTTTATAAAAATAAACAAAACAGCATACTAAAAGAAGGCAAATCAATAACATTTTCCACTTAAACTGTAGTGAAGACTATATTATGAATTTCCATTTTCCATCACCTGCACTTCAGAAATCTTTCAAGAACCTCAAGCAACCCCACTCCCTACATCAAGCAGTTTCAGCAATATGGTGATGCTTAAAAATGTATTTTCCTTGCAGATAATACATTATATGTTTCACGTGTCAATCTGGCTCGATGGTAGTACCCAGCTATTTAATCAAATAGTAATCTAGGTGTTGCTGTGACGGTGTTTTATAGACGTGGGTAACATCTACATTCAGTTGACTTTAAATAAAGGAGATTACTGTCAAAGCTGTGTGTGGCCTTCATCCAAACAAAGGCCTTAACGGCAAAAACTGAGGTTTGCCTGAGCAGTTCTGCCTCAAGACTGAAGCATCATCAACTCCTGTCTGAGTTTCCAGCCTACAGATTCCAACCCGCCACCCACACAATCCTGTGAGCCAATTCCTTGAAAACACACACACACACACACACACACACACACACACACACACACACACACACACACACACACACACACACACACACACACACACACACACACACACACACACACACACACACACACACACACACACCCATCCACTGGTTCTGTTTCTCTGGAGATCCTAACCGATAAATGCACATTCAGAGAGACATTTTATGTGTAGTTCTCCGTTTCAGTATTCTTTATCTTTCTGATTTTATGATCCTACTTCCCTTAGGCCCACCTATACCATCTCAGCTCCCACCCTCCTCATGGAACCCACCAAATAAAATTCTTGGGACTGAGTTTCCTTTTCCAAGTTTTTGTTTAACAATATCTACACCTCTGCTTTTCTATTTCCATCCCTCGGGCCCTTCTTTTTCTAAAGATTATGAAAGAACAGTAATGAAAACAACTGGCATAAACTAGGATGAAAATTCTCATAATATATAGATATACATTTGCATATACAAATTCCTGCAGCAAAGAGACTTCAGATTGCAAAAGACTATCTACAGTGTCATAGCTCCTTAACTATATGTTTTTAAAGGTAAGGTACATTTTAAGCTGGGATTTTCATTCCAACACAGAGCTCAGAAATGTTTCTGTGTGGGAGATCAGTTCAGTGCTTTGTGACCACCTAGAGCGGTGGGATAGGGAGGGTAAGATGGAGATGCAAGAGGAAGAGGATATGGGGATATATGTATACACACAGCTGATTCACGTTGTACAGCAGCAACTAACACACCATTGTAAAGCAATTATACTCCAATAAAGGTGTTAAAAAAAAAAAGAAATGTTTCTGGGCAATTAGCACTGCAATTGGAAAATAAAAGTTAAAGTATAATTTCATTTACAGAAATCAAATTCTAAATCCATAAAAAGAATGTGCTGATTTTGAAATCCAAACATCCTTGTTCATGGATAACTTCTTTTTTAATGATGAAGTATATAAACTTCAGAGTTACAGAAGAATTGTCTAGTTAGATATTTCAACAGTATTTTAATGCTAAACTTTCAAGGTATTCAGGTTCCTTAAAATTCAAACATTTCAATGCTTTGTCAACTGGAATCAATATCTATTAACTTAGCTTTATACATGCCTTAAATAGTACAAAGAAAAACATATTTTAAATATTTAAAACAACAATCACATGCTCACCTCCCACATCAACCTGTAATCCATATTTTCGTCCAAGTCTTCGGGCATTCTCTTCTCTCCAGCAAACGGTCCAAACTTTTCACCCTGAGTAGTAATGATTACATTGAAAAAGGATTAGTACAATAATCAATAATCAAGTTACTAAAATAAACTATTATTTCTCTTCTGGAAAAATTTTTTTCTCGAAAGCCTTATGCCCAATGATTGAGACGCATTTAAAATATTAATTTACCCAACACAAGATATTTACATATTTAAAATCTAACTTAATCTATTTTAGCCGAAGAGCCTAAATCCACAACACAGGAGCCAACAAGAAAGGGTTAAATCGCTCAACGTTTAAATTCGGACAAGGCTTGAACACTATACTTACATGTTTCAAACCTCTGTAGCCACTGGCAAGGGGTCTTAAAATGAGAAGCACTGAGTCTTGCCTGACTTCAGACAAGCCCACCAGGCAGAAAACCACCTGGTTTCCATAAAAATCATAAATTCGTCCCAATCATGAACAAGAAAGAAGTAGACTTGCCATCCTCAGAGGAAGACTGTTCATAAACAAAGTTTAAATTCTCCCGCCAATCTTTCAAACCACCAAGGGGGCACTCTACAAACCAGGGCTTCTCAAAGTGCGTACTTGAATCACCAGCATGAGAGTCACCAGCGTCGCTTATTACAAATTCAGAATCCTGTGCTTATTAAAATCAGAATCTCTGGGAGTGGGATGTGTGGAGCTGCATTTGGACAAGTTCCCAGGTGAGAGCTGCTGGCGGACACCAGTAGTGGCCCCGGCAGGGAGGGACCCGTGAGGCAGGGTGAAAGGGTAAGCAAAACTGTTCTCACAACTAAGGCAACCAAAGCAGGACTGGAGAGACAGAGAGGGTGGGATCACGCTTGTCCAGGCAGACGATCCACAGACGTGTGTGCAGAGAGGGTATGGGGTCACGCGTGCCCTCGCGAGCCTCCTCCAAACCTGCCTGTGACTATTCTACAGAAGAACCCTTCTCTTCGTTGGGAGGCGGACGAACTTTTTTTTTTTAATTTTTTTTTACATCTTTATTAGAGTATAATTGCTTTACAATGGTGTGTTAGTTTCTGCTTTATAACAAAGTGAATCAGTTATACATATACCTATGTTCCCATATCTCCTCCCTCTTGCATCTCCCTCCCTCCCATCCTCCCTATCCCACCCCTCTAGGTGGTCACAAAGCACCAAGCTGATCTCCCTGTGCTATGCGGCTGCTTCCCACTAGCTATCTATTTTACGTTTGGTAGTGTATATATGTCCATGCCACTCTCTCACTTTGTCCCAGCTTACCCTTCCCCCTCCCCATATCCTCAAGTCCATTCTCTAGTAGGTCTGTGTCTTTATTCCCGTCTTACCCCTAGGTTCTTCATGACCTTTTTTTTCTTAGATTCCATATATATGTGTTAGCATACGGTATTTTGATGAACGTTGTTAGGGGGAAAAATAACCACCAAAACAATGTTTCAAGGCATATAAATGACTTAATGAACAACAGAAAACCCAACTCCAGGCAACAGTCAAATGTTAAAACTTACAGGAATTACAACTAGCCCCTCATGTTACAGACAAAGAAAAGAGGTTCTGAAAAGCCACAAGTAATGGCAAAGCTTTGAAGACCTACTGTTTAATGTTAACTTGGAGGCAGAAAATGCTACAGAGATCCCTGAAATCAAGACGATAATCCTAAATAAACCAAAAACAAGTACACCAAAGAGACAGGGAGACCGCTTGGCTATTTCAGGCAACCTGGAAGACAGACCAGATATTAAGGTGTGTTTTTGGTAATACATTTGAGGATTTGGTATTAATGCATATATAGTCCAACTTTTCACTCCACTTTGTCATGTATTTAGCCTTTACCGACTACTGCAGAAGGAAATCATCTGAGTACACGCTTTCCAATGCAAGAGATCTACCCATGCCAGTCAGTTCCTCTTTGCAGTACAAATTTGGAGGAAATATAAAATTGTATCAATCAATTCAGCAGCATTCAAAGGACTGAAAAGAAAGGGATGGAAACCCAAGTAAATGCACTGGGCTTAGGGAAAAAAGCCTGCTTGTATGCAGGCCTAGGAAGATTATTAAAGGACTTACAGCTTTGAAAATTCAAAACAAGAATCAGGACTGTGAGTTTAAAGCCTTGCTATTAATAGTGAGCAATCACTCTATCATAAACTCTAACTATAATAAATACGGCTTTCAATTTTTTTTTTTCCTCAGCCAAGAAATCCATTTTGCATCTCAGCCCAGCATCTTCACATCTATGCAGCTGACAACACGGTGTGAACTGTGTGGGTCCACTTAAATGCAGGTATCTTAGTTACACCATCCTGGTGGGCTGAATGCACCAGAGTGGAAGAACCACAGGTGTGGAGCCAACCATAAATTCTGTGTGCATTTACCCCCATGTTGTTCAAAGGTCAAGTGTACCCAGAAACACACATAAAACGAACACGTAAATTTTTAAAAATAATACTACCCTTCCTCTGTACAATGTATTCCATACCGTCTACTCTATTTTACTTCACTTTTGAAAAAATACTAGTTTTGACCAATAAAGTTAATTTCATAACTCACCAATGGGTTGCAATCCAATATGAAAAACACTGACATAAAAACACAGATGGAGGAGATAAATTTCTAAGTATATTTGGCTTTCTCGATTTGGTAAAATTGCCTTCAAAGTACAACTAGTGAGTATACTGGGATGATGAGGCCAAATAAACTTGAGCTTCTGTGGCTGCAAGATTACAACAATATAAATAGTCAACTCTTAGTTATCCATACACTTGTGGTAAGAAACGCTGCAGATAATTAAAACAATTTATATTTGGTTTTTGATGAGGATTTTATAATTACTTGACCCACTCCAGGCCTTCCCCTAAAGATCCCAGCACTACTACCCACCCCCTTCTCTCTTTGTTCACTGTCATTTCTACTATACAAACAGCACTTTCTTATCATCACAGCTTTAATGTATACACTGCTTTGTTCACTAACCGCTTCCTATGATATTTCTAACCTAAGAGTAAGCCTCTGCTCTGCTGCCTCGGTAGGCTTCAAACCTGCTCGAGTAACATACCCACGAAAGGAAGATTTAGGGCACTCACCCATGGGTAATTTTTTTCTTTTAGATGAACCATATGATATTGCCAGTATTTGACCATTTTTGAGCTATAAAAATTTAAATTTTTCATAGGATTCATTATAAGTTACATATACATGTGCATGAGCATATTAAATACCTAAAGTGAGGTTCATAATTAATGGTAGGAAGGAAACTAACGTTTCAAACTATCTTCTTGAAAATTTCTAGTTGACTTCCTATCATCATTGGTTTTATTTTTTGTGATTTAGCTGAAGATCTCATACTAGCAGCAGAAAAACTATCAACTCTACCATTTCCTTGCTGTTAATGTGCTTCAGCATCATTATTACCTTCAACCTGTGACTATGTTACAAAACACCTTCCAAGAATTCTTCACTTCTAACAATCTGAACAGTCACTATCTCAAATGCTTACAAGGTGAGGCAGGAAAGCAGCACATTAGACAACAAACATGTGAAGGACACATTAGGGAGTGGCCAGGAGGCGAGCTGGAGGGGCATGCCCTTTTGAAAAGCTTTTTAACTCCAACTGCCTGTTGCTGTATCACAGGGGGAGCCCAATGTTGCCAGATACCTGCAAATATTTTAGTGAGGCTGACAACTCAAAAATTTGTTTGTGAAATCACTACTATTCTACATTGGCAATGAATTTCAAGTTTTCAAAATTCTGCGCAGATCCAATAAAAGGCGATTGTAAGATAAATTCAACCTGTAGATACCAAATGTCCAAGTCAAACTCACTTCTCAGACTGGCCCAATGCCGAGCCTACAGTGGTGCTTCTTTGCTGTTTCTAAAAAATGCAGATAAACATCCATTCAATTTGGGACCCACTGGACTAGACAATAACTTTTAATGAAAAATGTACGATTGCAAACATGTGGGCCATTTTCTCTCATTTTGATTAATATTATTAGCAGGAATTTGAAACCAAGAGTTACTGCAGATATCTCTCTTAGAATAATGGGAAAAGCACTACCTGAGCACTCCAGGGATCTGGATCCTAATCCTGGCTCTGCCACTAATTATCTGTGACACATTAGGATGTCACAAACTTGTGAGCTTCAGTTTCCTCACCTATAGAACTGAGAAATTTGGATTAGCTGTTTTCTAAGATTCCTTCTAGCTCTCAAATCCTATCAGAGAGAGCTTCCACAGACCAAATTTAGAACAATTTGGGGATCAAAGAGAACAAGAGTATAATTGATTGAAACACATTAACAAATTCTTAAGGCCACAATGATTGCTAGAGAGAGGGAAAAAAAGAATTTTTTAAATGTCTCATTTGCTGGCATAACAGCTTACTGAAATTAATAAAGAGGAAGAACTAAGCATCTTGTCCTATCTTTCAACAATTACGCTACTTCGGGATAAGCAGACAGCAGCAAACGATGAAGGACAGCTCTTCTTTACAGAGGAATGCTAACTTATAAATAAAGGAGGAACATTCAAGTGAAATCCCCATTTTGAAATCCCTAATAATGTAAGTGATTCAGGGAAGGATTATCAATGGATGCTAAAACCATCAGGTAAAAGGTTGATAGTAAAATAAGTATTCATACACTATCAGCTCACAGATTACCAGTTAAGCACAAATTATCTTTACAATGGAAAAGTTACGTTAACCCGGTGCTGGTATTACTCAGGGAAAAACCAGATATTATATGCCCTCTGCTAAAACGCAGTATGAAGTAAATCATTCTAGCCCTTCATTCCCCAGCGTCTGCCATAGGGAAGTGACAGGAGTGTTTGCTAAACTCTCCAGGCACCTCCAGAGGCCAAAGGGCGAGTGAACATGCACAGAACTCTTCCCGCTTGTCCTGCCTCTCACCCAGCGCCTGGGGAGATCCTGCTACCTAGGAAGAGCGCACATGGATAAAACACATCGAGAGAGGGAGGGGAGGCTTCCTATGTTCCCTCCTGTCTCCCACTGCCAAAACTGCACTATCTTCTGCAACATAAAGAGTATCCAGAGGGTAGAGAGAAGCGTTTAATACACAATGTCAGTGTGTTTCAAAAAAAAAAAAAAGTAAAATAATCTATATCTAACTCTTCAGATGACAAGAAATACATAAGATAGAGGAACATTAAATAATGTGCCTTGGAAAACCATCAGATAAATCCAGATTGTGAGATACACCACAAACAATTAGCTTGATCTCTTCAGAAAGTAACTGTTATTTTTTTAAAAAAACGGTATGGAAACAGGGAAACTGTTAAACAGAGATTTAATAGACATAACCAAGTATAATAGGTGGTCCTTGAGGATCCTGGTTCGAAAATAAACAGCTATGAAAGCATTCTGGGGCTTCCCTCGTGGCGCAGTGGTTGAGAGTCCGCCTGCCGATGCAGGGGACATGGGTTCGTGCCCCGGTCCGGGAAGATCCCACGTGCCGCGGAGCGGCTGGGCCCGTGAGCCATGGCCGCTGGGCCTGCGCGTCCGGAGCCTGTGCTCCGCGGCGGGGGAGGCCACGGCGGTGAGAGGCCCACGTACCGCAAAAAAAAAAAAAAAAAAACATTCTGGAGGCACGTGGAGTAATTTGAATATGGGCTGGAATTAAAAGACATTAGGAAATCACTATTATTTTTGTTGGATGTTAAAATGACAGTATGGCTACTTAAGAAAATGTCCTTATGCTAAAATATGGAGGAATGAATTGTCATAATATCTATAATTTACTTTGACATGGTTCAGCAAATAAAAAATATATACATATAGATGAAATAAGTTATATTCAAGTGAATCAATCTGCAGTTGAATCATTTATATGTAAAATAATGATGTTTTTCACAGAAGGAGTCTAGAGTCCTCACTTAGAACGTAATTATATTTCAGTGCTAAGGTACTATGCTTGTGTGTGCTCTTGCAATACAAGTAGGCCATCAATAAAGTACATTTCCAAAAAGTTCAATATGAAAAATATCCAATCTTCTTTCCCTACTAAGACTGCCCAGGTAGAGACAAGTTGCTTCCCTATATCCATCCTCCTTAGTACTAGAATGCTGACCTTGTTGCGGGTACTAATGTATCCAGGTAGAAAAACGACGTTACCAGTTCCCCATTTAGACAGAGAAGACAGCTAACAACATGGAAGCAGAAATCACTGTATGAACTTACTACAAAAGCTCTTAAATGAGAGCTAAGTCAGGAGGTACACCCTAATGCCTTGGTTACTTCCTCTTTCTCCTCACCGGGAATCAAAGCATGATAGCTGGGGCTAAAGGAGCCATTTTGAGGCCGAGAGAACTGCAAAGACTTCCACCCTGACATTTTGAGCCACTGAACTGATAGCAGCAAATGCCCACTTTGTTACAGAGAGAACATAACCCCCAAGCTTTAGGTTACTACAGTAGCCTCTGTTACTCTGAGCTGATACAACAAATATCAGGCAAAAGAAATGCACTAGTGCCCAGGATATAGCAGAATTATTCTTTATGAAATTCATCAGTTATAATATGAATATGAAATGGGAAATGCAGGAGAGTTGTGAAGGAGAAGTGATTCTGGAATATGGTGACCTGAATGCAGCACCTTTTCCTTTAACCCCAACTCTAAGCCACTTGCTTCTCTTGAGCAAAACGACTTCTACTAGCATGTATGGGTAACTGTGTATAAGCGAAGCCTTAGGTTCTGGCACAGAACTGGTGTGAGGCATTCTCTAAAGTGGGCTGAGTAATTAACTGAAAAACAGCAGAAGAGTGCTGAGGACGGGCAACTAGGGGATCCTGAGAAGAACCTGAAAGGCAGAGAAGGCTGGGGCCATAGCCCACAGTCCTTCCCATCCTTGCCGCCCAGGAAAGTGCAAGCAGACCAGAAAGCCAACAGGGAATTGACAGTCTATCTGTCAATGCAGGCCTATGACAATAGAGACCCCTTTGCCTACGGGGAAGGACTGATACCACAGAGTGTTCTTCAATAACCAGTCTTGAGCTTCGATAAAACAACCAAGGCAAATTGCCTGTAAAAGGGGGCCCAGCTGCCTATGAAGGAGACCAAGCAGAAAAATAATATCCATACTCTGTAAAACAGAACATCTGTAGGAGACAGAGTACTTTAATTAAAAGGAATTACGTCGGGAATTCCCTGGCGGTCCATTGGTTAGGACTCCGCGATCTCACTGCCGAGGGCCCAGGTTCAATCCCTGGTCGGGGAACTAAAATCCCACAAGCCATGCAGTGTGGCCAAAAAAAAAAATTAATTAATTAATTAATTGGAATATGTCAATTACATATGAGAATTTAAGGAGATTCAAGTACAGCACTCAAAAAAAAAAACCTTTTAAAAGTGAAAAAAACATAATTTCCTAGTTAAATATTTTTAGAGAATAAATTGAAAGAGAAATACAACAACCTGAGAGTCACTTACCCAGTCAGGAAATCCTTTACAGTCAGATGGGAAGGAGAGCTATTTGATGATATACACAGAATCAGAGAGAATATTATCCACATGATTTAATGAGAAAAAGAACCATAAAAAGTCTCTAACTAAACAAATTAACCAGAACAAAGGACAAAAATTAGAAGAAAATGAATAGCTGGTGTACATACACACCTGGGTATGCAGAATATACAAGTTAAGTAACAACTCTTGGGGCCTCCCTGGTGGCACAGTGGCTGAGAGTCTGCCTGCCGATGCAGGGGACACAGGTTCGTGCCCGCGTCCGGGAAGATGCCACATGCCACGGAGTGGCTGGGCCCGTGAGCCATGGCCACTGAGCCTGCGCGTCCAGAGCCTGTGCTCCGCAATGGGAGAGGCCACATCAGTGAGAGGCCCGCGTACCGCAAAAAAAAAATAAAATAAAAAAAAAAACAACTCTTGAAACAAGGGATATATTTTTAAAAGAAATTCTATTAAGTAACACACCATTTCATCAAAACTTAGGAATCTGGGGGGAAGAAAGGCAGGAACATAAAAGCATCCCCAAAGTTGCAGGGCAGGCAGAGGTTGGGGGGAGCGCTGAGTGGTGGCAGGAAGAAAGGAGAAGAGGGAACTAATAGAGAAATAAACATCTTGTGGAAGAAATCATATTTTTTGTGGAGAAAATGGTTGAGGCTCTAGCTATCAAATAAAAAAATCATGTGCATCTGATTATGAAAGAGGGGAAGAAGAAGTAAATCACTAAAGAAAAAGAAGAGTAGAACTAATAAATTAAGAAGAGGGGGGAAAAAATGAACAGTGACTTGAACAGACAGCAAAAATAAGGAAAATTCAAAATAAGTTATAACAATATAAAATAAGTAATGAGTGTAAAGATGACAAGAATAAAAATCAATTATATCAGTCATTACACTACATATGAAAAGGCTAAATTCTCTTATTAAATGAGATTGTAATACTGCATTATGAAATATAACCTAGCTAACATGATTACAAAAAGATAAAACAAAATGATAAACAGTAAATTAAAATGAGTAGACAAAGATATACAGATAAAAGCAAAGAAAAGAAAGGCAATAGTGTACCACACAAGGTTAAATTAACAGCTGAATGCACTAAACAGAATAAAGCATAACGTTATGTAATGATATAAAGCATATTTATGAAGAACATAGAACAGTGAGAAACCAGTAGCACAGAAATCTTAAAAACGCAAGAAGAACTAGAGAGGGAGATTTTAAAATACCTTTCAAAATTGGACAGATAGGTTAAGTAATAAAAAATAATAAATAAAAATATACAGAAAATGCCATTAATCTTAAAACTTTCAAAGTTCAATATCCATCAAAGATTTAGAAAGACTATCTAATAATAGATAATAATAAGAAGAAAGTCTAATAATAAGAAAGTCTGATAAACTATAAAATCATAACTTTTCTTGAAGAGTGCACTGGCTTACCTATGGTGGATCACAGAAGGAGGAGCTGCCGGCCACCACACAAGCAAGTAAGAAATCAATTAACATTTTAATAGTTTGCTAAGGAATGCATGTGAGACAGCTTGACTGTATAGAACCACCAGAAGCCCCAGACCCAAGGGGAGTTCACACACACTTACAGACTCTTTTCCAAGGGCCTCCCCATATAAGAAAGATTGGGGGACAGAAAGAAGGACAGAGACTTCTTCAGTAGTGCAGAAGGAGAACAGCAGCCGCTGCAAGAATGCACAACACCCCATACCTCCTGCCCTTATCTTTCTCTCATATTAGGAGAAGCCTTTAGCTACTACAAGAACGTAGCAAACTCTGTCATCTCCAGGATACAAATAAAGATCAACTGCTGCTGAAGGAAGCAGTACAGGCTCAGGAATTTATACCACAACCTCAAAGGATTCTTACCATTGGGTGAGGGACAGGAAACACTCTCCCACAAAAAAACCAATCACTGATACAAGACACAAGTTTGGCTCCTACGGGAAAGAGAGGTAGGAATGCTATGGAAACTCAACTCCCAGAGCTCAGGCTCATAAACCCCAGATAAGAGTGAAGCTGGACCAAGACAGAGAACAGAAAGAACACAGACCTCAAATAACACAGCGGTCTACTGTGGGGGAAGGACAAGGGCGTGGCAACTTGGTGAGAGAACCCCACTATGATGCAGGCACTCAGGGACAGGAGAAAGCTGAGAGTAGAACAGAGACACTGAGAAAAACCTGGAGCACCCCGGCCACCACCCTAATCACAAGGCAACTCTAGAAGAATCTGAAGCCTGGGGTGCACTGAAAGTAACAAAAA
Source organism: Globicephala melas (assembly GCF_963455315.2). Taxonomy (NCBI): domain Eukaryota; kingdom Metazoa; phylum Chordata; class Mammalia; order Artiodactyla; family Delphinidae; genus Globicephala; species Globicephala melas. Next base: position 20,455,292 of record NC_083318.1, on the reverse strand, counting down.
CAACAACATAATGCAAACCCACCTCATCTCCTAACTAGGTTGACCCAAACTCCCACACTAAACAGGATGACAAAATAAAACACGTGCGTACTTCCAAACATAAATACTATTTACCACACTCTGATTGTTTCACACCTGACACTGGCATTACAATACTGACATTGTATTACTGGCAATACAAAAATAAAAACATACAAGGAAACAAGGGAAAAAACAGCAAATTCTGAAGAAACAGAGCAATCAGCAGAATCAGATGCAGAAATGACACAGACATTAGAACTATCAGACAAGGACTTTAACAATAACTATGGTTAATTTGTTAAAGAATGTACTAGAAAAGGCAGATAACATGCAAGAACATAGGGGAAATATCAGCTAAGACATGGAACCTATAAGAGAGAATCCAGTGAAAATGCTAGATATAAAATCATGGTTTCAAAATTGAATTCCTTTGACAGACTCACCAGGTAACTTAACACAGCTGAGAAAAGCAGCAGTAAACTTGAAGGCAACAGAAATTACCTAAACAAACACAAAGTGGAAAAAGAAAAAAAAGAGAAAGAAAGCAGAACAAAGAATGTAAGAGCTGTGAGACAATATCACATCAACTGGTCTGACATACATGTAATTGGAGTCCCAGAAGAGAGAAAGCTTATGCCAGAAGTAATATTTGAAGAGAAAATGGCTAAGGATTTTCCAAAAATGATAAAAGACATCAAACCACATATAAAATAAAAAAGCAAGTTTTAAAAAAAATTTTAAAGACATCATATTCAAACTGTTAGAATGCAAAGAAAACGAGAAAAACCTTGAAAGTAGAGGAAAAAAGATTATGCGTGACGAATGTAACTTATAGCAGACTTCTTGTCAGAAACTTTGTAAACTAAAAAAAGAACAAGTGATATCTTCAATGTAATGAGAAAAAAAAAAACCTGTCAACCTAGAGAAGATATCTTTCAAACAATAAAGCAAAATATTTTTTTTTAGAAAAACAAAAGCTGAGAAAATTCACTGCCAGCAGACTTGTGATACAAGAACTGCTCAAAGAATATGATAGCAGACAGAAATATAACTCAAAACAGAGAAATGAAGAGCTCCAGAAATGGAAACAAAGGTAAAGGACGCAATTTGCCTTATTTTTTAATTGTTCTAGAAGATAACTGATAGTATAAAGGGCAAAGAGTAAAATGTACTGTAAGGTTTATAACACACAAAATCGATGAAAATGATGGCATAAAGGATGGGAAGGAGGAATTGCCAGTATAACAACTATATCTCACTGCCTTTTTGATATCTGTTGTCTAACAGACCTGTCAAAATCAACATGCCTTAAACCAAACTGCAGATCTTCCCCATTTAGACCTGTTGCACCAAAATCTTCCCCTATCTCAGCCGCTGGCTGACAAACCAATCCTCCCAATTTCTCAGGCTGAAACCCTTGGAATCATGTTCCCTTTCTTCCACTTATCTCATCAGCATATTCTATCTTCAAACTACACTTCCAACACTGCCACTATCTTGGTCTAAGACACCATCACCTCTCACGTGGATTACTGCAAAAGAATCCTAATAAGTCTCCCAGTTTACACATTCACCCTTTGGTCAACTATTCTCCACACAGCAATCAGGGTGATCCTGATAAACTCAAGTCAGATCACGTAACTCCTCTGCTCAAAACCCTGCAGTGGCTCCCCATTTCACTCAAAGTAAAGCCAATGGCTTCACAATGCCCCAAAAGGCCCTAAGAAATGTAGGTCTGGTACCCTTCTCTTCACTCTCTCTCTGACCTCCTCCCCTAGTACTCGGCCCCTCGGTTAAGTCCATTCCAGCCTCACCAGCCTCCTTACTCCTGGAACACAACAGGCAAACGCCCATCTTAGGGCCTTTACTCTAACTGCTGCCTAGAATGTTCTTGCCCTAGAAATGTTTGGCTACTTTCCTCCCATCCTTTAAGTCACTGCCCAAATTTTCCGGCTAGTGAGGATTAACTGGACCAACCACCGATGTAGGAAAACATCCTCCCACAAACACACACAGTCTGCCAAGTCAACAACACCCAGCTCTACTTTTTCTTTTCTACAGCACTTATCACATTTTAACACAGTGTAAGACTTTTCTAATCGTTCCTTGTTAATTTTCTTCTCCTCTCACGAAAATGCAAGCTCTGCAAGAAGCAGAATTTCTATTTTGTTCACTACCGTATTCCAAACAGCTGGTACCAATCTTGGTAATAAACATTTACTTAATAACTGTGTAAAACAAGATCCAAAGAAATGAAAATAATGTCCTATCCTCCGCATAGAATATGTTCAGTTATTAAAAATAACAAATTAGAGCCAAAGCAGATTACCTAGAGGGATTTCTACGAGATACTGCTGAATGATACTCTTTTCTCCTTTTTGTAAAATAACTTTTTAAAAGTGTGTGACTAGGTATGCGTCTGTACTCATGGAAATGAGCATGGATGAAGCATCTTATCAGTATATTGAAAAATAATTTTTGGTTTTCTTTTTTAAGTGAAAGGGATGTACGGAAGAATCTGCGTTCCAATTCTGACTAATCCCCTTGTGATAGAACCTTCTTCACAGTGTCCTCATCTATAAAACAAGGACAACAACGGCCACCTCGCAGACTTGTTGTAGGGCTTAAATACAAACTGTGTAACACATCCAGTAACTATTCTGTCACTAGCAACTAGCCCAGTGCCTAACAACTGCAATTGCTCAATAAATATTTGTTGAAAGGATTAACTGTAGCTGTTATAATCACACACAAAAACCAAAATCTGAATCTGTAATAACACCAGGAAATACAAAGCTGCATCGAGTCACTCTTGTAGAGTGTAGATGTGTGGACACAGAAAAGAGAGAGCACGTATGGCAGGCATCGACGGTGACTATTTTCCCTCTGATTACGTTTCCAGATTCGCTATCACCAGCCACCAGGAACCGTAAACAAACATCTACTGGCAGAATTGTAGCCAGAGCATAAAGACCCATTATTTCTCCAGGAGAGTCACCTTCTGAGTGGATCAACAAAACACCTTCTTCCACAAAAGCTAGTCTTCTTGCATTAAAATGTATGCATGGTGATTCTTCCTCCATGCTTTTACTTACTTCTCTTTGGGGGTTTTCTCTTTCCCATATGTTTTTCTAACCCTATACAACTTGCCTCATTTTTTTAGCTTCTTGTATTTTCACGAACTCAGATTCAAACCCTTATTTCAGTTATTTTTCTCTTGGGATTTTACCTCATCAAATGTCTTTGCTACAAATCCCTCAAAGAGAACCAAGGTGCCTGCCTTGGTGTGAAGGAGAGGGAGAGGGAGATGGTGCTGTGGAAGGAAGAGGAGCTTGCAATACAGCTGTGAGCAGCAAGGTTCCCAGCAAAGGTTCTCTGGGCTTCAGTGTCATCATCTGTAAGATGAGAAGGTGTAAGATGAGAAGGTGCAAGCTGGATTCCCTCTGAAGTTCTTTTAAACGCCATCATTCCGAACACCATCAGAATCTATTATTTCCTATTCTACTTCTCCTGTACATATTTTCTCTTCCTCTTTATAAGGAAACCACTCACCCAGGCTTTACTGCATGAATGCCAACCTTGTTGATCTCTGCTAGAATCAACACTGAAAACAAGGCAGAAGAGTCATCAACATGGTAGATCTGCAATGCGTACATTTTATTGGGACCAGTATGTGAGGAAGGATGCACTGTAAAATGTTCCACGTAATGTAGACAAGGAAGAATTATACTTTGGAGCTGTGGTAGGATGTATAATGGCCCACGGAAAACGTTTACATCCTAACCCCTAGAATCTGTATGTTACCTTACATGGTAAAAGGGACTCTGCAGATGGGATTACATTAGGGACCTTGAGCTGGGGAGATTACTCTGCGTTATATGGGTGGACCCAATCTAATCACAAGGGACCTTGTAAGAGGAAGCAGGAGAGTCGGAGTCAGAGAAGGAGATGTGATGACAAAAGCTGAGGTCAGATTGATGTGGGGTCATGAGCCAGGGAACGTGGGCAGCCTGTAGAAAACTATAAGCCAAGAAACTAAACTCTCTTTAGAGCCTCCTGAAGGAACCAGCCCTGCCTGCCCATCTTAGATTAATATTCTCCAGAACCATAAAATAATAAATCTGTATTGTTGTTGTTTTTCGTTTTTCTTGTTTGTTTTTGTTTTTTTTTTTTTTTTTTGCGGTACGCGGGCCTCTCACTGCTGTGGCTTCTCCCGTTGCGGAGCACAGGCTCCGGACGCGCAGGCTCAGTGGCCATGGCTCACGGGCCCAGCCGCTCTGCGGCATGTGGGACGTTCCCGGACCGGGGCACGAATCCGTGTCTCCTGCATCGGTAGGCAGACTCTCAACCACTGCACTACCAGGGAAGCCCAAATCTATATTGTTTTAAGCCACTAACTGTGTGATAGTTTGGAATCAGCAATAGGAAACTAATGCCTCCATGCGGCCAATAAGTTGTGTCCTGAAAAGAAGCTGTGGATAAGATCCTAGGGTATTTGGCAAGTTTGAACTAGGAACCTGCATTTGTTCAAGAGAAGAGCAAAGTGTAATGGGAGACTGCCCTAGGGTTCAAGGGCACAGGATGCCACTCAGGAGTCCCTAAGGCAAAAAGGCACAGGGATGAGAGGGAGAGAAGCCAGGAACTGAGCTACCCCAGTGGGGTCAATTCACTTGGCTGGTGTGTATCAAGGGACCTGAGCCTCAACAATGCTCCACCAGGAGGCTCCACCTCCATTCACTCTCTAATGCATCACCCCGTTTCTTTCTTTCACTTAACACATGCTGCAACTGTCTTGGAAATCTTCCCTTCCTTTACCTGTTTGCTACGTCTCTCCCCACACAAGAACACAAGCTCCATGTGGACGAAGACCTTGTCTGTTTTGCACCCGTCTGTATCCCCAAGGCCTAGCACGGTACTGCCACACCTGAAAGACTAAAAGTCAGAGGGAAAGAAAAACCAACAGCCTACAACAAACCTCAAGGAAACGAAGAGTGGTAGTGGTATATCTGCCACCTTAACCCTTTCCATAAAATCACAGAATCTGAGAGCTCAAAGAAATCTTATGGTTTACCTCTCCACTTTCTGAGTTCAAACACAATGTCAAACACACCACCGCCTCGTTAATCATATAAGCCGGCAATGAAAAATATGGTCATGATATAAAAAAATGTAATGTAGTGAGATGTTTACATAACTTTTCATCGTATGTATACTTCCTATATTAGCTTTGAGTACCTAACATTAATTTTAATCTGCATAGTAACCTAGAATTCCACATCTTTTTTACAACATTAAACTGTGCTCATGAGATAACACATGGCAAGCACTTAGAACAGGGTCTGGCATGCTCAAGTGTTAAATCTACTATTTTGTATTATTTTTTATCTTATCCTTAGCAAATTGCAATGCGTATAAATGTGAATGAACTCAGGCCTCCTTTTTCTACTCTAGGGCTTTCCAGCAGACTCTCATCCATTCTTTCTCCAAGAATAATGGCTCACACAGAAATATCTACCAGATGACCCTCGCTTCGTGCAATCTCTAAATTTCCATAATGGCAAGAAAAGGAAAGGACTTTCCATAATGGCAAGAAAAGAAAAAGAAGTCTTTCCCATTTCTTCTTCTTGTCATTTTGTAGATTTTATACAAGGGAAAAAAAAAAAAAAGCAGCGGCGGCACCAGGCCTACAAAAAAGGACAACTGCCAAGGAAACACCGAGTGGGACTAAGGTGGAGCCAGGGAATTAGGTGACTCTGCTGCAGGGACTCCACGCTAGGAGACTCCACACAAAAAGGGGTGGGTCTAGAATGGGATTAGGGATCCCATTGGTAAGGGAATCCCCAATCAATATGGTGAATGTAGCGCGGGTAGAGGGTCTAGCAAAATCCCCCAACCTCAGTACAGCTCTGGATTAGATTCTCTGAACTGAAATCAACAGATGACGTGAATTGCAACTGTTTTTGAAAAACAGAATTGTTAGACAAGCATACGTGTTTTTTTATCATAAAAGTGTGATAAAACTTCTGTGATACATTCCAAAATTTGTTTAGAATAGAGAACATAAAAACTTTTAAGTAAGGTCCTTAATAGAGCTGCTGAAATACTTTTTCGCAGACCCTCTGATTAATGGCCAGAGTTAAAGCTAGTACAAGGTAACTTCAAAACTATTTAAGCATCGAGAAACTATATGCAAACTGGTAAGGGATGCACTGATATTCATATTAGCTTTACAGTACAGCTAAAATCTGCTGGAATAGCTAAAATCAGCTTCAGCTTTGTCCTCAGCTTCTGGAAGGCAAAGGAGCTGAAGCCTACTTCAAGGTCAGTTCTGGCATCAATGAACCTGTCAATGATCAATGACCTTATGATTATCTTGTGATCACCACTAACCTATATCACCAATAGTATGTCATTTGGATTTATTGCAAACATCTGCATATTCACTTGAACTATAGGTAAGCATTCTAGATGTGACCTGGATGAAACCATGCGTTTTACGTGTTGAAGTTACACAAACCAGGAAACGATAAGTATCTGTAAGTACTGCAATGATAAAATGCAATAATATATGATTTTGGAAGCTGTTCATTCTACACCCCAAAATAATTTAAAACTTCCAAGTAACTTATTTCATGGAAAAAGAATGTGGAATTAATAAAAATATCAAAAGAACATACATCGGCCAGCTGTTTCTAAAAACCTAAATAATATAAGGCAAAAAATAAGGATAATTTAATAATTCTAATATTTGTACCATTTTTACTATATTACTATTAAAAACATAAAACAAAATAATGTTTAAGAACTGTGTTTAACTTTTAAGTACTTATATTCAGTCCTGAGACCTTCAAGAAAAATCCATTTGGGAATTTTCATAGCTTGTGAGAAAATTAAAAAGCAGAATCTCAACTTCTGCTTTGAAAGAACGTTGAATTTAACATTTACCCTTTTGGCAAAAACATCTATTCAGATCAAGTGTTTACACCTGCTTTTCTCCTTTGCGCATTCTCCCAAACTCCCATTTGAAGGAGTAAATACGGGGTTTATTGTTTCCAGTTTTACCCTGGGAGATACTTACAGACCCTGCTGTCAGTGAAGGCCTTCTGAAGCACCTGTGCACCGTTCTTCACCTGCTCCTTAGGTGAGGGGGTGGAGAAAGACTCACACTCAGATGAAAGACATCCTGGTGTCTCCGGTGCATCTTGTGAACCTCTTGTTAGCTCACCTTAACTGAACAAGCCTGCTCCTGCCCAAACCTCACCCCTACACAGTGGGGGTGAGGGGTGCTGGGAAGCTGGCAGAAACAGATCTGGGAAGGACATGAGCTTTGGACTAAGAAGCGATGGGTCTGAAGCCTAACTCACTAACTCAGCAGGAAATTTAACCTCCAAGTACTTCTGCTTTCTCCTCTCCTACAAGAGGATTAAGGCTGTTCTCACGGGAGTGCTGTGCCAGTGAAGTTACTAACAGAGGTAACGCAGCAATGGGCCCTAGCACCAAGTATCTGCTCAGTAAACGCTGGCTCTCATGACCCTGGGCATTTCACCACTGCCTCCGTGATTTCTGATTTCACACATCCTTTGAAACGGCTATAACACAGGTCTCATCGAATCCAAAGACTTGGTATTGTCCAGTAATCTTTCTTCCTAGGCCTTTGCTTTCAACATCCAACATTCCCAGGCCGTTCCCTTAGGGCCACTGCCATGTGCTGGTCCTACTCACGTGTCTCTAAATCTCTGGAAGGAAAGATCCGAGGAAAATCCAGAAAAACTGAGAAAAAAGTTCAACGATTCATGCATTATCTAGCTGGCACCTCCCAGGATTCACATTACACATTTTGGAAGGAAGGAAAGAACTGCGGGGTGTCTGAATGACATGCTAAGGCCTGCGTTGAGCTGCGCTCTGGGCAGCTCCCCGCAATCCCCACAGGGAAAGTGAGGCATTCCCTACAGGAAGAAAGGCGGCGATGGAGCTCGTGCGCGCCTGGGAAGACACCCGCCCACGCGTGCCTCTGCCCACTCCCGGAGCCGACGAAGAGGGAGGCTCCATCCCGACTCACTTCCTGCAGGGGAGGAAAGACATATTGCCGCAGGGCGGCCGGCGGCAGTTCCGCCTCTGGACCGGCCGGCTACAGAGCGCGCCCCGCCGACACCTACGTGGCGCTGCCCGCTCGCGAGGCGCGGCGGGCGAAGGCCACCCCCGCCGCCCTAGCCTCCCCGCGGGGCTCCCGGCCGGCCCGGCGAGGGACGACGCGAGTGAAGCCCGCGGAGCCCCCGGCCCGGCGGAGGGGCGAGCCCGGGAGGCGCAGAGCGCGCGGCGGGAGCAGAGGCGCGCAGGCCGCCGCCGGGTCACCCACCTTTCTTACTCTGCGGGCCGTGTAGAGCCCCATCCCGTCCTGAACCCGGGAGGACTTCAGGGAGAACCTGTCCGGCACGTACATGCCCAGCATTTTCCCAGCCGCTGCCGCCGCCTCGCTTAACACCGGCGGTCTGCGCCCGGGAGACGACACATGGAAATTTGGGGTGCCGGGGTGGAGGGGAGAGGCCGGCGGGGAAGGAGGAAATGGAGTTTTCCTCCCAGAATCCCCACCTCCCCGCCGATTCCAGGATCCCCCGCGGCTCAGCCCCTCCTTGTCCCGGGTCTAGCTCGGTCCGGAGCCGCCGAGGCCGCAGCTGCCATTGCTGGCGCGGGGGCGTGGGGGGCGCGGGCCCGGGCGCTGCGGGCGCCGGGACGCTGCGGGCGCGGGGACGCCGCGCGCTGATTGGCCCGAAGTTAGCGGCTCGGACCCGCTCCCGGGCGTGGAGCCCGGGGCAGGGCTGACCCCGGAGCTTCGAACCCGGAGGCCGGGGAGCCGAAGCGACCCTCCCGCACCGTGCGCCCCGCGCAGCCGCGTGCGGACCCGCCCTTGACCAGCTCTGGGTTTTGAGTCTCTGAGCTTGTACTCCCAGTCGGCGAATTTTGCACTCTTCAGATGCAAAACGAAATGGGCCTTGACCGAGCTGGGGCCATCCTCCAAAACAACTTTAGAAGTTCTAGTCCGAAGGCATACTTACTGCCTAACTACTGAGAGCAGTCCCCGGGGTCTAGGAAATTTTAGTCCTTTTACATCTGAGTTATGCATCTTTGGTTTATTTCATGCTTGTTTCAGAGGTTTGAACACATAGGGGACCAATAAATATGTAGATTAACGTTCAGAGAAAGCGGGTATAAGCAGCCTGCAGCTAATCCATTTCAAGTTAACTCAAAATTTGTCATGAACAATTGAAGTAATATTTAAATCCAGCAGAACCTAGTTCTGTTCTGGTGTCCTAATCCCTGGGAAATTCTTACACTTCCAAAGATGAGCTATTCCTGAGTCCTCTCTACCTTGAAAATCACCAGACCAATTCCAGATTTTCAGACATAGAGCAGTGGAGATGGGGGAGATGAGAGGGAATGACCGAACGAATAGTGGAATCTGGAATCACGGCCTTGAAATAACACCATAAGTCTTCTTTTAGTGTTGTTGCGGTATACGGGCCTCCCTCTCACTGTTTTGGCCTCTCCCGCTGCGGAGCACAGGCTCCGGACGCGCAGGCTCAGCGGCCATGGCTCACGGGCCCAGCCGCTCCGCGGCATATGGGATCCTCCCAGACCGGGGCACGAACCCGTGTCCTCCTGCATCGGCAGGCAGACTCTCAACCACTGCGCCACCAGGGAAGCCCCTTCTTTTAGTGTTTTTAATGAAGTTAGTAGGTATCGATCGCAGTGGCGCTCAGAAAGAACTTTAGAAGGATGTTTCATCTTTCAAGAAGAACTGGGTGCTCTCTACTCATTTCTCTTGATATTCTTGATAATTTTCTACTCTGGGTTCTTTTCTCAGGAACTATTTGATGTTTCCAATAAATATTTGATGTTTCTTATAAACTAATAGTAATAATAATAATTTTGACAAAATTAAAGGCCACACTGTTAAAAAAACTCAACTGAATACATTTTAAAGATCTTATTGGCTTTATGCAACAATTCGTGGTTTAGACAACATACAATCTGGCAGATAGGAGCTCTGAGGAGCTATACAAAGTGAAAGGCTTTCACGGGTAGAAAGAAGCAGGAACGAGGAAGTTATACCAGGCAAAAAGTGGATTGGCTATTGCAAGGTACCTTTCTCTTAGGGGATGGTGGAAGTCTGTTAGGCACATTACCTAACTAATGCTGAACAGGCACCTCCCAATTGGCTGGCTTAAGCTTCCATTTCTAGAAGAGCCGAAATTGTAATTAAGTCTCAGTTTGGTGATGGAGAGTTTAGCATAAGGGATTCCATTTGGGGCCTGTTGTCTTGGTTTCAGCAACACACATGGAAATGATTCCTTAGTCTTCTGGACTAAGAAAAGCTTTGGAACACAAACAGTTCCTAATCTCCTAAGTAGGAGAATTTTATTAAAGTTTAGAAAAAGGTTTTTGAAAAAGCATTATGAAGAAAATCATGTAATAGCAATATTTGGAGATTTTAAAGAACAGAATAAATAAATGATCTTCTTCTTTTTTTTTTAAAAACTGAAGGATAGGTAGCTTTGCCAGGGGTGAGAGGAACAATGCCTTAATCATTCTTTGAGTTTTGATCTCTTTGACCTAGCATTAAAGATATCTAACTTCCTGTAGGTGGATATGAATTAATAAATACAAAGTTTGTTTGGGGGAAATTTGAAATTAGATGGCCTTGAAACATGTAATAGGGATTCAATAAATATGTCTTGATTAGAAGTCTATTCTGAGGCTAATCCGAGATTTTCAAATTAGTCAACAGTGAGCCTACACTCCAACTGTTGTTCCTCAGACAACCTGGACTAAGTAGGTTTTCCTGGAATCCTTTAAGCCAGTGCTAAAATAAGGCCAGACCAGGTCCACTGGGCCCAGCTGGAACCAGACCACCATCCAGAGGGTGGCCGTGGCACTTTCCCCAGGGCGCTCAGTCCTTTGTCACACACAGCTTTTCAGCCCTGGCCCTCAAGCCACCCTGGCTCCTCAGTAAAATGCTCTGCCATGTCTCTTTGGGCACAAAAGTTTCCACAGTTTTTGATCACTAGAGAGAAGAAGAAGTGCTTTCTGGACTTGGTCTGACGCAAGCCTCATTCGCTGATGACCTTGCTTTGGCATAGCTCCCTTTTCATTGCTGCTGTGTGTCTGGGGAACAAAGCTGTCAGCTCGAGAATGCTCATCTCTCTGAATGTAGGCATCTTTACTAATTAGGAAGCAGTAATAAAAATAAATTAGTTCGTGATGATAAATCTGAGATTAATAAAATGAAAAACTTTCTAGATCTTTTATGAATCTCTGTCAGAGATTTTGTTACAACTAATGCAAACAGTGTATTTCATTAAAGCATGCAATGTTCTGTTTATTTGTTGGAGTTTTCTGAAGATCTACAACCTAAAACATAGAGAACAGCAACAAAAAGCTCTTAATAATAATCTCTCTTACAACACATAAAAAAGGATATGTGCTTGCCTGATGAAAATGCACCATACTGACCGGAAATTTGATTTTGAAGCCTATAAGGCAGTAGTGGTACGATGAGTCATTTCTTAAAACTTTTAAAGCTAGAAAGTGACCTTTCAACATTGTCTTTGAAAACAGGGAAATTAAAATTCTGCTTTATATCAAGAGTTTAAATCCAGTCTTAAAAAAATAAGAAAATCAAAATATTGACATTAAAGTACTACCATGCACCTGATTTACTTATTATAGAAAACGTTGTACTATCTTGAGACAAGAGAAATGACTCCAAATACATTTCTCCTTATTTTCAAATTTGCTTTTGGAGGAAACTTTTTTCATTGATATGCCTAAAGCAAGCTCTAGTTATTGAATTCAAACTTGTGTACTGGTGCAGTCCTTGTTTTTCATTACAGGGGAAGATTTCATTCTATAATTCTGTAATAAATAATTATTTTACCACACACACTGTAAAATCTTTTGATTGTGTCTCAATTATTAATGACTGTTTCCAACTGTCATGGTGGAGTAAAAGCCTGATAGGAAAAAAATACTGAGGTTTATTTATCTTTAGTTTCCTGAGAGTCAGAAGGACTTGTAGTGAATGAATATAAAACCAAATTTCCCCAGCAGAAAAGAATAAAGATATATTGGTTTGGCCAAAAAGTGCCTTCAGTTTTTAAGTAAAATAAAAGACCCATTTTTCATTTTCACCAAGAACTTTATTGAACAACATATTCACCGTTTTGTTCCACTACCTTCTGCCATTTTTCAGGCAACTTCATAATTCCATTTTCCCAAAACTTTTTGAGCAAAGAACTGTTCCAGGTGGGTGCCTTTTACAAGTCTTCCAGGGAATTGAAATTTTTTGCATTAAGAGAATTTTGTAAGGACCTAAATAAATGGAAATCCGAAGGTGCAATGTCTGGTGAATACGGTGAATGAATCAGAACTTCCCAGCCAAGCTGTAACAGCTTTTGCCTGGTCATCAAAGAAACATGCGGTCTTGCGTTATCCTGACGGAAGATTATGCGTTTTCTGTTGACTAATTCTGGATGCTTTTCGTCGAGTGCTGCTTTCAGTTGGTCTCATTGGGAGCAGTAGTGGTTGGAATTAATCGTTCGGTTTTCCGGAAGGAGCTCATAATAGAGGACTCCCTTCCAACCCCACCATATACACAACATCACCTTCTTTGGATGAAGACCGGCCTTTAGTGTGGTTGGTGGTTGTTCATTTCACTTGCCCCGCGATCTCTTCCATTCCACATTGTTGTACAGTATCCACTTTTCATTGCCGGTCACAATTTGTTTTAAAAACAGAACGTTTTCATTTCATTTTAGTAGAGAATCGCATGCGGAAATACGGTCAAGAAGGTTTTTTTTGCTTAACGTATGTGGAACCCAAACATCAAAGCGATGAACATAACCAAGCTGGTGCAAATGATTTTCAATGCTTGATTTGGATATTTTGAGTATGTCGGCTATCTCTCGTGTGGTATAACGTTGATTGTTCTCAATTAATGTCTCGATTGATCGCTATCAACTTTAACTGGTCTATCCAACAGTGGAGCATCGTCCAGCAAGAAATCTCCAGCACGAAACTTCGCAAACCACTTTGGACACGTTTGATCAGTCACAGCACCTTCTCCACATACTGCACACATCTTTTTGTGTGTTTCGGTTGTGTTTTTACCTTTCTTGAAATAATAAGGCATAATATGCTGAAAATGTTGCTTTTATTCTTCCATCTTCAATATTAAAATGGCTACACGAAAATTCATCAATTTTGATGTCTTTTTTTAAATGCACGCTGATATGACAGCTGTCTCATACAATTTAAGAAAACTGTTTTGAATGAAGTGAAAGACAACTAGGTGCTACTAGAGCCATCTTATGGAAAAAAAAGAATGAATCTTTTGGCCAACCCAATGTTTTCTGTGACTCAAAGAAAAAAGAAAAGAAAAAAATCCTTAAAAATAAAATCTGGGGTGGGGTTGTTGAAGTCTTGCACTGAAACCATCCTCTCCATAGCATTGATTCCACAGTAGCAATAGTGCCATGAAAGATGACGCTGAAACCTGAAAAAGTCTGCACATTAAATTTTCCTTAGTCTCTTTGTTTTGAATGACAACACCAAAGACTTGTATGCAGTACCAGAGAAAAATCATAAAATTCTTTAATTAGAAGAAAGCTGGAAGTTGTTGGGACTACAGTGAGTGATGTTATAAAAAGAAAAGCCAAAGAGTTAATCAGTGGTCCTCTCACCCCAAAAGTCAGATGCTGTTCATGGAGCAGTTATGGAAAAGTAACATGAAGCTGAAGTAAAGTGAGAGGAAGAAACAAAGAAGGATAATTATTTCTATGTATTGAGCCTAGTATATGCCAGAAACTGGACTGGATAGGTTCTTCCTATGCATTACCTTAAAGCCCTAACAGCCCTACCATAACAGCCCTGCAAAGTAAATGTCACTAACCCCACTTTACACACAAGAGAGAAGTGATTGATCTTAATCAATTTCATGAATCCATGAAGCGGTGGAGGTAAAAAAATTCAGGACTTTGTTTCCAATGTCCTTGATTCTACCTACAGCTGACTCAGTCAGGCTCACTCTCTAGTTCCACTTCCCATTAGGCTTAGCAGCACCTCCAGAACAAGCAGAACTCTCCGTCTTTCTCTCTCCTTCCCCTTCCCCTTCCCCTTCTTCTTCTCTTTCTCCTTCTACTTTTCTTTCATGTTCCCTCCCAATCCACCTCCACCTCCTCTAGAACTGGGCAGAAAATTTGACTGGCCAAGGTCAAGTAAATAGTTATCCCGAGGTCAGATGCTCCAGTTTGATCCCAATGACTGTGGAGTTATATGATTCTCCAAAGATATCCCCTCTGCAGAGAGGGCTGTAAGATAAGACCCTGCTTTTACAGAACGTTTCTCTGAACCTGGCAGATATTTTGAGGCTTAGCCTATTTATAACCACAGCCTAGCTCATCGACAAATTTTTAATCCACAGAAATGATAATATTTAAAAGATTCAGTAATTAACCAAAAAGCAATACCAATGCTCTTGTTTGTCAGAACCACTCAATTTGTTCTACTGGTTTCCCTTTTCCCTCACTAAAATAAAATAGTTACTGAACTATTATTAAAAGGGGGGGAGGGGATCACCTTCTTAATATACCATTCCAAATGAGTAAGGAGGAACTTAGTTTAAGTGATCATTTTCTATAAACTCTCTGATACTATGCAGAGAGTAAAAATCATGATAATAATAATAATAATTGTAATGTCTTACCAATTACTTAGCACAGAGGCAAGAACCAACTTTTTCCATAGAAAATGTTATTTCAAATAAACATCACAGTTGAGTGCTGATGTCTTGGTGACCTCTCAGTACAAAGGGAAGCATACACAACCAATGATGTAATTCCCTACTGAATTGGGGTCTCCATAAGGCCTCCGCTCTGCTGACTGTTTCTTTCTTCTTACATTTGGCAGATTGAAGTTTCACATAGTATTTCATCATCAGAAAGGTAAGTTTCTAACTGAGTATTAATGCAATCATAGCAAATTAATACTGTTTGAAGATCATTCATTTTAAAATTTCCTCTGTAGTTTCCAATTGCAACCAAGTACCATATTAACATATGTTTACATATGAATGAAGAACATTACTTTTTACTTAGCCTTTTAGGTGAGTTCAGGAAAATAATGTACATCAACATTGGTTTACCTAGTTTCAAAGTCTTTGTAACTGGCAATGGTATATGGATGTCACTTATTTCTAACACATCAACAAAATTTTCTGTTGCTGAAACAGGTCTGCAGATCTTAAGCTTTTATATCCAAACCTAACTTGTGAAGTATAGTATTTAAATAGAATACGTGACTGAAATAAGAAACAATATATTATTCTGAAAGTTACTAATACTGCTTGCCCTGAAGGTAACTCAAATCCTGTGTTATAAGAAACTTGTCAACATATGGAAAACCAAATTGGAAGGCTTCTGGCTGTGTGACAGGTGTATTCTCTGGAGAAAAGATACCCCCCAAATTTTAAATAATCAAATATGGCAAAAATAACAGATTCTCTTATATCCTTGGGTCAAATGTTTCCTCTGTGAATTATAATCCAGCCAGCCTTTGCACTGCTGTTCTCTTTGCTTGAGGAATTCAGTTATTATGAGTCTCTCTTTATAAAAGGCCACTATGCAGCTGTGAAGAAAAAACTGGCATCACGCTGATTCCTCAAGTCATCATTTCTGAATGTTTCTGCAAAAATTTACCGCAAAGAACCTTAGGCCAGAAGGAAGCAAAAAGACTTTGTAAAAAATCATACATATCGTGCCAGAGTCTGTGCTAAATTATACAGGCTACCCACAAAAATAGCTTCTGGAAACCTCTTCCTCCAGACATAACTGCCAGAAGAGTGTCCCTCCATTGCTCCTACCATGGGGAACTCCTTTCTATTAGGAGAGCTTCCCAGTCTCTCTGTTGGAGTGGCGAGGAGCCATGGAAACAGCAAGAATTTTGGAATCAGGAAATATGGAGTTCGAATCAAGTATTCAAGAAAAGTATTAACATGAGACCATAGGAAAGGTTAATAACCACTTGAGAACGCTATTTCCTTGTCTGTACAATGAGGATGATAATGCCTATTTTGCAGAGCCCCAGGCACAAAATAGGTTCAAAATAAATGGAAGTTATTATTATTATTACAATGGACCAGATCTAAGTTTCATAGCTACATTGCAGCGTTCTTCACCAAGCCATCTGGAGTTTGCTATAATGACACAGAAGTGAATCCATTAACTTGTACTGAGGCACAGGGCAGCCCCCAGTCATCCTTCCAGGGCAAGAATGATGTCTTTAATATCTGTATAATGCGGGCTATAAGACAATGCTACTTCTGCAGAGACAAGCCATACCCTAAAAATTCCCAGTGAGAGTTTGTAGGAAACTCTTTTCTTCCCTGGGCTCATAGATCATTTGTGTCTCTCAAAGGGGAAGAAAAGAAACCTACCAGTAGTTAAATTCTGTTAAACATATTTTGTTAGTTTGGAGTCCTTGATAATATTCCCAATTTATTTAAAACTTCGTAAGTTCTTCAATTTTTAACTCAAATTATGTGGCATACATTTAAAAAGTATATCCTTAAGACCATTATATATTCCTGCAGCAAGTATTTCTAGAACTCCTAACTATGTGCCAAGCATAAGGAACAAGCAATACAAGTTCTCAGACTTTGCAAACTTAAGAGCACATGAAAATTTCACTGTAACGCACACTACTTCAGGTTGGGATGAGGAAAGAAGGAGCCTCTTTAACGTGCTACAAGGGATGTCCCATGCAGTCCTTGTTGCTGTCCAGTTGGAGACAGAGAATTTGTGGGGAAATAAAGTCTTGCTGACAAGGAGGCTTCAACAGCATTTCTGTCACTATAGCCTTTATTCTACTAATAGAAAGGGAAAGAAATGGAGAAATGGAGCAGTCACATTAGAGACAGAGCACTGTAGTCTTGCAGGGACACAGCAAGCATCCGGCAGAGTTCACAGAACAGAAGAAAGCCTTTCCTAAGCATCAACTGATAACAACAGCATTAATACCTTGTATTTGAGCAAGTGCCCAAGCAAAGAGGAGACTCGGCTGCAAAATTCCTGAAGGTGAAAGTTGATAGGACATTTTAACTGGAAAGAACAATTATGAGGTACATATTAGACATGATTGACACAGAAGAGGATTCACAAGGGCCAGAACTGATTCTTTACACACTGGGAAATGGGAAGACATGGAACAAATACTAGAACCCAACAGGTACATAGCATATGTAGTAAATTGTACACATAGCACATGATATACTGGTGTGAGGAATAAACTGAAGATTGTTCTCATTGAGAGAATGAGCCCTATCACCTTAAATAGATCTTTCATTAGGTACTAAAAAATTCCTCCAAAATTAATTAACCATCAACACAGAACTGAATGACCTTTACCCATGCTTTGCCATAAAACTATGATGCCCAGAGTAAACAACACATGATCAGCAACACGCCTCGAAAAATTCTGTCTACATAGGACTTAGATTTTTCTGGATATGCTGTTACTTTGAGATTTAGAAAAGATAATTAAAGTCAACACCAAAGAAATGGAACCATTTGGAATCTTTGTAATAGTTTTCACACAATGAGAATGTGGAGATGAAATAATATGAGTTAATCTTAAAACTATTTGGTTCATTTATTTTGAATTCCTGGGTCCAGTTATCTCACATACATTCCCCTCTTCCAGCCTCTATTTCCTTTCGCTTTTCCTGCCAGTCTCCTGGAGCTCCACTGTTATTATATGCTATAAAAAATATTTTACTCATGCAATTGAAATGCTCTTTAACTTTCAAGCTCAGTAGGAGAAAATGTAGAGGTGTTTAATTCTCCAATTTTTTAATTTTTTCATGGGAAATGAAAGTCAAAATCCGAAAAGTAGCAACCTGCAGTAAAACATTATTTTTCTTATTTTCCCAATATGTCAAAATGGCATCAAGTTCAAATGCTTTATTACACTTAATCCTAGCTAATTTAAATGTCCAATTTCTCAATAAAACACGAATCAGGAAAGGTCAGTATCTTTGCAAATGTGATTCCAAATTTTGCCCTCAGATAGTGTAACTAAATTTCCACTCACTTCACTGGGAGTTATAAAAAGTACATCTGAGGGGAGAATTTGGCCCATGAAATTTAAAATGATTGTAGAGTAAGTAAAATATTTCTTATGCTTACGATTATATAGTAGCTGTGGAAATTTCAAAAGGAAAACATTAAAAGCCTATAATATAGTAAAATTCAACTAAAAAGAACTTGTTAATTTATCTAGCTTTGAAGAGTTTTAACTCATTTTAAAGAAAACATCTAATAAAGAATGCTTTATTCATTCATTCAAAAATATTTATTCATACCAACATCAATTTTTCCAAAGGATAAGTATTTCCTAGCCCAATAACATTCCATATGGCAATTAGCTCTAACGTAAAATCTGAAAAAGCTCCAACTATTGTCTATATTAAGAAAGAAAAATTTGGTCCATGTAAGATATTTAGTTACAATCATATGATCCTCACACTTGTTCTAAGAAGACTAGAGATAAATATTGAATAACTAAAATAATTTTAAAATTACCAAAAGACTGGCTTTCATGATTTTTAATCATTTTCTTTACTGGATTCATAAGCCAAAGTTTATTTTAGACCTCTAGTGGTACAATCTCACTCTGTTTAATCACTCCAATTTTCCTACTTTAGAAATAGTCTGCCAGAAGGAAAGAAATCATAAAAATCAGATCAGAAATAAATGAAAAAGAAATGAAGGAAACGATAGTAAAGATCAATAAAACTAAAAGCTGGTTCTTTGAGAACATAAACAAAATTGATAAACCATTAGCCAGACTCATCAAGAAAAAAAGGTAGAAGACTCAAATCAATAGAATTAGAAATGAAAAAGAAGTAACAACTGACACTGTAGAAATACAAAAGATCATGAGAGATTACTACAAGGAACTCTATGCCAATAAAATGGACAACCTGAAGAAATGGACAAATTCTTAGAAATGCACAACCTGCCAAGACTGAATCAGGAAGAAATAGAAAATATGAACAGACCAATCACAAGCACTGAAATTGAAACTGAGATTTAAAATATTCCAACAAACAAAAACCCAGGACCAGATGGCTTCACAGGCGAATTCTATCAAACATTTAGAGAAGAGCTAACACCTACCCTTCTCAAACTCTTCCAAAATATAGCAGAGGGAGGAACACTCCCAAACTCATTCTACGAGGTCACCATCACCTTGATACCAAAACCAGACAAGGATGTCACAAAGAAAGAAAACTACAGGCCAATATCACTGATGAACATAGATGCAAAAATCCTCAACAAAATACTAGCAAACAGAATCCAACAGCACATTAAAAGGATCATACACCATGATCAAGTGGGGTTTATTCCAAGTATGCAAGGATTCTTCAATATATGCAAATCAATCAAAATGATACACCATATTAACAAACTGAAGGAGAAAAAACCATATGATCATCTCCATAGATGCACAGAAAGCTTTCGACAAAATTCAACCCCATTTATGATAAAAACCCTGCAGAAAGTAGGCATAGAGGGAACTTTCCCCAACATAATAAAGGCCATATATGACAAACCAACAGCCAACATCGTCCTCAATGGTGAAAAACTGAAAGCATTTCCACTAAGATCAGGAACAAGACAAGGTTGCCCACTCTCACCACTCATTCAACATAGTTTTGGAAGTTTTAGGCACAGCAATCAGAGAAGAAAAGGAAATAAAAGGAATCCAAATCAGAAAAGAAGTAAAGCTGTCACTGTTTGCAGATGACATGATACTATACATAGAGAATCCTAAAGATGCTACCAAAAAACTACTAGAGCTAATCAACGAATTTGGTAAAGTAGCAGGATACAAAATTAATGCACAGAAATCTCTGGCATTCC
Organism: Globicephala melas; assembly: GCF_963455315.2. Classification (NCBI taxonomy): domain Eukaryota; kingdom Metazoa; phylum Chordata; class Mammalia; order Artiodactyla; family Delphinidae; genus Globicephala; species Globicephala melas. Next base: position 20,435,292 of record NC_083318.1, on the reverse strand, counting down.
TATACACTAATGATGAAAAATCTGGAAGTGAAATCAAGAAAACACTCCCATTTACCATTGCAACAAAAAGAATAAAATATCTAGGAGTAAACCTACCTAAGGAGACAAAAGACCTGTATGCAGAAAATTATAAGACACTGATGAAAGAAATTAAAGATGATACAAATAGATGGAGAGATATACCATGTTCTTGGATTGGAAGAATCAATATTGTGAAAATGACTCTACTACCCAAAGCAATCTACAGATTCAATGCAATCCCTATCAAACTACCACTGGCATTTTTCACAGAACTAGAACAAAAAATTTCACAATTTGTATGGAAACACAAAAGACCATGAATAGCCAAAGCAACCTTGAGAAAGAAAAATGGAGCTGGAGGAATCAGGCTCCCTGACTTCAGACTATACTACAAAGCTACAGTAATCAAGACAGTATGGTACTGGCACAAAAAGAGAAAGATAAATCAATGGGACAGGATAGAAAGCCCAGAGATAAACCCCCGCACATATGGTCACCTTATCTTTGATAAAGAAGGCAGGAATGTACAGTGAAGAAAGGGCAGCCTCTTCAATAAGTGGTGCTGGGAAAATTGGACAGCTACATGTAAGAGAATGAAATTAGAACACTCCCTTACACCATACACAAAAATAAGCTCAAAATGGATTAAAGACCTAAATGTAAGGCCAGAAACTATCAAACTCTTAGAGGAAAACATAGGCAGAACACTGCATGACATAAATCACAGCAAGATCATTTTTGACCCACCTCCTAGAGAAATGGAAATAAAAACAAAAATAAACAAATGGGACCTAATGAAACTTCAAAGCTTTTGCACAGCAAAGGAAACCATAAACAAGACCAAAAGACAACCCTCAGAGTGGGAGAAAATATTTGCAAATGAAGCAACTGACAAAGGATTAATCTCCAAAATTTACAAGCAGCTCATGCAGCTCAATAACAAAAAAAACAAACAACCCAATCCAAAAATGAGCAGAAGACCTAAATAGACATTTCTCCAAAGAAGATATACAGACTGCCAACAAACACATGAAAGAATGCTCAACTTCATTAATCATTAGAGAAATGCAAATCAAAACTACAATGAGATATCATCTCACACCAGTCAGAATGACCATCACCAAAAAATCTAGAAACAATAAATGCTGGAGAGGGTGTGGAGAAAAGGGAACACTCTTGCACTGCTGGTGGGAATGTGAATTGGTACAGCCACTATGGAGAACCGTATGGAGGTTCCTTAAAAAACTACAAATAGAACTACCATATGACCCAGCAATCCCACTACTGGGCATATACCCTGATAAAACCATAATTCTAAAAGAGTCATGTACCAAAATGTTCATTGCAGCTCTATTTACAATAGCCAAGAGATGGAAACAACCTAAGTGCCCATCATCGGATGAATGGATAAAGAAGATGTGGCACATATATACAATGGAATATTACTCAGCCATAAAAAGAAATGAAATTGAGCTATTTGTAATGAGGTGGATAGACCTAGAGTCTGTCATACAGAGTGAAGTAAGTCAGAAAGAGAAAGACAAATACCATATGCTAACACAAATATATGGAATTTAAGGAAAAAAATGTCATGAAGAACCTAGGGGTAACACAGGAATAAAGACACAGACCTACTAGAGAATGGACTTGAGGATATTGGGAGGGGGAAGGGTAAGCTGTGACAAAGCGAGAGAGTGGCATGGACATATATACACTACCAAATGTAAAACAGATAGCTAGTGGGAAGCAGCCGCATAGCACAGGGAGATCAGCTTGGTGCTTTGTGACCACCTAGAGGGGTGGGATAGGGAGGGTGGGAGGGAGGGAGGCACAAGAGGGAAGAGATATGGGAACATATGTATATGTATAACTGATTCACTTAGTTATAAAGCAGAAACTAACACACCATTGTAAAGCAATTATACTCCAATAAAGATGTAAAAAAAAAAAGAAAAAGATGGGCTTTCCTGGTGGCACAGTGGTTGAGAGTCCGCCTGCCGATGCAGGGGACGCAGGTTCGTGCCCAGTCCGGGAAGATCCCACATGCCGCGGAGCGGCTGGGCCCATGAGCCATGGCCGCTGGGCCTGGGCCTGTGCTCCGCAACGGGAGAGGCCACAACAGTGAGAGGCCCGCGTACCGCAAAAAAAAGAAAAAAAAAAAAAAAAGAAATAGTCTGCCAGCATCTCGGCTTGAAATACCAACTCCCTGTTTACCAGATATCTTGGATTTATTTATTTATTTACCTATTTATCTTTTTTCTTTTTTCTTTTTTATCGTTTGGCCATGCCACGCGGCATGCAGGATCTTAGTTCCCTGACCAGGGGCCGAACCTGTGCCCCCTTCAGTGGAAGCGCGGAGGCTAACCACTGGACAGCCAGGGAATTCCCCAGATGTCTTGGATTTAGATTCACTTTATTCCTGTCTTGCCTCTTCCCATGTCACTGGCGCTCTCCATAGTTTAGACCCTCGAAGCTCCACATCTATTATAATATTTATATAACACCCTTACTTTAGCTTTTTTTTTTGCTTGAATGTACTGTAGACGTCACTGTTAAATTAATATTCCTTACATATTTTCTTGACACTCCTTTTCTCTAATAATTTGAGTAAGTCCATATACCACCTGGATATTTCAAATCCTTTTCCTGAAATCAAAAGGCTGTCCACAATATGGTTCCATCCTACCCTTCCAACCTTAACTCCCTCTATTCTTTTAGAATCCCCTATTCAATTAATTCCACTTATTCTCTCTTCTCTCAGACATTGTGACTGCTGGCTCAATGTTGTGCTTACATTTTTTCCATTGTCTGAAATGTCCTCTTTATTATTTTCTTCTCATTTAACTTCTACCACCCTTCACAGTCCAATCTGTGTTTCTGCTTTTCCATGAAACCATTTCTGATCATCATAGTTGGAAGTGATCTCTCCTGCTTTATATAGCCATGGTTTGTTTTGTTTATTCCTTCGTTTGGCACTTAACAATCATTGTCTTACATTGATAGGTGTGTGTGTGTGCCTGTGCATGAGCATGTGTGTGTGTGTGTGTGTGTTTCTCTGTCATATTTACCTAATACTATTTTAAGGTCTTTGAAGGCAGATACTATGTCTTACATATTATATCCTTATTTATCTAGCATCTTACCATAAAGATAGTGCCACAGTCCAGAGTGAGGCAGGTCATGCATTACACAGTCTAAGGGGCTTCAGTCACATCATAGTTAGTGTGAATGGCTCCATCTGGAGCTGTGCAGTGCACCACTGGCATGGTCATAAATGCCGACCTGCTTGCACATAATATGGCATCGACTTAATATTTACCCATGATTTCTACCTCTTGTGTCATTTCTCTAATGTTTTATAACAAAAAGTTCTCAATAGTTCACTACCCCCAATCTACAGGGATGAGAACACAATGCTATATTTCTAAGCATATAGAACACTTTGTAGCAAGTACTCTTTCTTTCCAAATTCCCTCTCCTCTCTTTCATTGGTAAATGCTGTCAAAGCAAGTTAGCCCTATTGGCACCCAGGGTCAGACTAGGAATCTTATACCAAGGACCAGGCTCTCTTTGAACTTGACCTTGGAAAAATTAGAAACTTTGTTCTCAACGTAGATC